>NC_053454.1:9877972-10186987 GCF_015227805.2 Hirundo rustica | reverse complement strand
GGAAAAGTCACGGTCTGCTTCTGGTAAGATCTCATTATTCCAACCAATGAACAAGGGAGTAATCAGCACTTAAAAGGTCTTCTGCCTAAAAATTATCTTCTCCAAGCTCATCCAGGAAAAGCTCTGCTTCAATGACTTTTGGAGATAGTTCAGTATCATGGATGACACGGATGACACAAGCATTACTTGGGAAGAGGTCACAATTCAGTGCATAAGTGTTCTGTGGCAAAAATAGTTGCCATAGTTTATTTTGAACTCTGTTGGATTTGATGTTGTCCTTGCTCTCCAGAAAGACATTGGAGAAGCTGGCCTTGAAAGGGTTGATAGCAAAAGTGTGGTGAAATTGTTGGCTTCACAGTCAAAGTGAAACCATCCAGAAAGGGTTGCCAAGAAGGCTTATACTAAGCAATTTAAACTGAGCACTCAGTCTGAGAGGAAATAGCTCAGATCTTTCAGGACAATGATCTGTCCTGAGAATGGGCAGATACACTCTTTGGAGCTCTGTAATATTCAGCCCCTTGTTACCAATCTTAGGCTAGTGGGCAGTAATCTCCTGAATTTCATTTCTGAAAGCAATCAGCTTGTTCAGCTACTGTGAAGAAGGCTGAAAAGTCAGCCTTTGACCTGTCAGCACTTTGCACCACTTCTGTCATTACTGGGAATTCAATTGGCACCTGGCAAACTTGATGATCCTGTTTCTTCCTTCATGTCCTCAGTGTCATCCTGAATTCTACTAAGACCACTGATAATCTTGTTTTGGAGAAAGAGGAGCTTGAAAGATGTTATGCAAGACAAATTTACTTTTTAGCATAGAAGTGTTTTCTAAAATTTCTCCACTAATATTATTTGGAAAATGTTATGGAAGAACTTTGCATTTTACTGTCCAGGCGCATTTAAACTGTATGTCTTTCTTAAGTACATCTTTGTGTCTTGCTCTATTGTATTAGAAATGTATGAAGAAAACCTTCACTATCTACTGAATTTGTAACCATCCCAGTTATCAGAAAAGCATCCTCCTCACATAAGGGAAAATATCTTTATGTATCATCCCTCAAGTAACGGAGTATGTTTTCATGTAAACGAAAAAAGAGTGATCACTGTAAATATAAAGGAAAAGGAAAAATTTAATATAGTGTGTCTTCAGTTAAAACCAAGTCCAGCTGAAGCAAGAAAAAAAAGGGTTGTTTCTAATATTTCTGAAGTTTGCAACTTTAGGGTGGTCATGGTCTTCCAGGACAATGAAATTATAACTTTTATTTGATTATTTGTCTGCAAAGTATTTTAGGTCATTGCCATATGAGAGGGGTCATATTTTAAAAGCTCCTCAATGATGGAGGGTTTGGTGAGAGAGAGAGAGAGAGGAACTAGGATTTCTGCACTGGGAATGAAGCAGAACCTTTATCTCTCAAAAAAAACCCCAAACAAACAAACAAACAAGCAAACCCAACAACAAACTAACAAAGAAAAAAAAAAAAAAAGTGGAAAAAGCCATTATCCATCTAGTTGCCAAAAAGTGATTTACATACTAATCCAGACTATAGAAAACCAAATACTAACCTGGAGTGAAACTTAAAAAGAACAATTTATTGGTACCAGCTATGCTATATAGTTGCTAAAACCCTTCTGAAGTTGTCCTAAATGGATATCTCATGGAAAATATAAATCAGAAAAAATTGCATAAATTAGACCTGCTTTTGTAAATCTTACTGTGCAGCTCTGTATTTCATGCTATTAAGTTCTATTGTATTGTCCTGAAGACCAAATTTAAACTCCTAAGAATCAACAGTAATTTTTATTTTTTAACCTGAATTCTATCTTATAGGCTGATTTTCAGTCTAAGCTGCTGTGTTTTGACAGCTGTTATATCTTCTGGAAGACAAAAGTAATCTTGCAATTTACAGTAATGCATTTTGAAGTGCCTGTGTTTTAAATGACAAATTATCCTTCAATCGTGATCTATAAATTTACAGAAATATGTCATTTTCCTATTAATGCAAAAATATAATTTCTTTTGTATCACAAAACATTAAGAACCTGACCTGATGTGCTGTCATGACCCCTCTTTTGCTTTTTATCGATTCTCTTTTGTGTGAAGAAAGCTCCCTAAACATCTCTGTGTTAAAACCATTTCTGCTTTTAGTCTTTTGGTGTCAAGTACCTCTTAGGAATTCAGGGCTGGGCTACTTTGCCTGGGTTACAGTCCTACGAATAGACTTGAACTTCTCTTATTTTATGACTAATTCCATATTGAGTAATGAGCTTTTTGCCATTGAAATTACTATATCACAGAATTACTGGTGCTGGGGCAGTTGCCAAAGGAAGCCACCCTTGTGTTTGCAAGCAGCGACTGCAGTTGCCTCTCCACCACCTTACTCTGTCTGTTGTATTGGAATGACATTGATAGTAAATAAAATATAAGGCAAGTCTGAAGTTCCAGAAGAGTAACAAACTGAGATTTTAAAATGAGATTCTGGGTATGGGAATAAATTGCCAGCTACTCACTGAGCCAGAAGCACACGTGTTTATAAATAATGAATTCGTGTGAAGCAGCCGTAATGAAATAATAGCATGGCACTATATTAAGATGTCTGAGATGTCTCTATCAAGATGTCAGTAATAACTTTTATACAAAGCTCCTTTCACACCGTAAGGAAGAACATGAACTCTGCATCAGCAGCAATAGCTTAGACATCCATTACCCATTACAAACCTAAATGCATTATGATCAAATATGGTCAAATAAAACTCCCAGGCAAACTTTGAAAACAGAAAGCATGAAATAACATCAAAGGGAGCAATGGCTGAGGATGAAAGAAACCTTTGTTACAGCAAGACAATCAAGGACTGTTCTCTCATGTCAGCAGTCAGCATTTGGAAAGTTGCTCAGAACAAATAAATTTTAGTATCACAGGCTGCTGCACATGGCAGGAAGTCCAGCAGGTAATGATGAGCATTCCTACTCAGGATATAGAATTCCTCCACAAGGATGACAAACACTAAGCTACAGCAATGAAATGGGCAGAAGATACAAATGCAGAGAAGGGTTTGGGGAAGAGCCAGAACAAACTATGAATAATATAAAAGTCACTAAACTTGCAAAAAACATTGGCAAAAATTTAATTTTAATTTGGGAAAGACAGATGAAGCTTGAAAGGATTTCAGTGCAATATCACATAGTCTGTGTAACCACTGATGTCAATACTTATGACAGTAAATATGTAAATAATTTGATTTCTGTAGTACAAGAAGGATAATGTGGTCCCTTTTGTTGCAGAGAGGTTAACACTTATTAAGCATATTGTGATCCCTTGCAAATGTGATTCCCTGGAAAACCACTCTTTATGTGAAGCTGCAGCACCATAAAGCTGTAGTCAGTCAGTGTAGGCCCTGAGTCAATTTAACTTTGTTTTGCAGCCCAGGCTGATGTGTGCTGATTTCCAATTCCTTATCCTACACTGCATATCTAACACTGTTCTTATGCTAAAAAAAAAAAAATACAATACAGCCTCATGCCAGCAGAACAGAAACCCTTCTGAGGCGATAAACTTCTCACGTAGCGCTGCCTGTAAGTGAGGCTTTCCCTGGGAAGATGTGTGACAGCTTGCAGGAACTTTCAGCCCACTCTGGCAGTGAACATTCCTGAGACATCAGGCCCTAGAGAAATGCAGATGTGTCTGATGCTTCTCTCAGTCTCTTCAGCTGCAACACAGCTGTGCTGTAGGATCAGTGTTGCTTTCCAGGCTTCACTAGGGGAAGCTCTCAGTCCATATGAAATGGCCTGGACCAAGCCTACCTAAAAGAGAACTTAAAATTTACGTGGGGATTGTGCATAGCGTATGCACAGATGTCAACTAGAAAAAAGAAGGAATGGAGACTTCTTTTTTTTTTTTTTTTTTTCCCAAACATGGGAAAAAGCGGAAAAAAAAAATCACTGAATATAATTAATGGACATGAAACTTGCTGTGCATTTAATGGAGTGAGTCTAAAATATGTTAATGCTTCTTAAAATTTTCGCGTTTAGCTGCATGGCCTTAAACTTAGAATTTTTTACAGCATCCCCCCACATATTCACACCTTAACATCATTATTGTCTGTGGTGGCCAGTGCAAGTTTAGTTGATTTAATCAAAAAGTCCATAAATAAAATTGTAAGATGGTTCCAAGGCCATATTTCAGAGAGGAAGCATCTAGAGTTTTAATAATTTTCAGATCCATATTGACAAAAGTTCCACTGTCTCAGATTTTCCCTGATAAATAGGAAATATTTCCTTATATTTCTCAAGATTGAGGGTTTCACTATACCTTTTAGAGATTTTATTTTTCTTATAAGAAGTACTACCTCAAGCATACAAGGTTGGATACTTACTTCAGCAGAAAATACTGTGCTTGTTATGTTTATGAACAGCTTTTAATATATTTAGTTCTGGTACCTGTGCCCAAATGATCTAAAAAGATAAACGTAAGAGGAAAGTTGTTACTAGATATTATAACTTAGATCTACAGAAAAAGCTGCAAAAAAAATGGACACAAAAGCCCTTCTTTGGGTCTCAACTAGAGGGCAGCAGTAATTTGGAAAAATTCCAATTATTTTGCTAGTTTTATGTGAAGACAGACTTTTATAGTTATTAGTTGAAGTCAGAAGTATCACTATAGGATTTTATCTACTGTAGACATTTTGGTGGTTGGAAATGCTAATCTCAAGCTATAGCAAAACAGAATTTTGGGCTATCTTGACCAAAGGGAAAACTACTGACACTAAACCAAGTTGCACTTCTTGAATGGAACAGAGCTTGTAGGGTAATAAATTGAAATTCTATGATTGTTTCTATCCTAACTGCTATATATTGGTTTTGGTTTTCCAGATATTCCTTCAGGCATATTCTTCCACAGAGCATTAGGAAAGCCAAAAACAAGCCTTCATTCCTACTGAATCCATATTGAAATATCTTCTCTCCACTTTTTGAATGCCTAAGGAAGTAAAAATCTACTTTCTCATTGCCAAAAGTAGCTCAGAAGATATCTGTATTCCACATATATTCAAGCTCCTATAAATAAATTTCCATGGCCCTGCACTTTTTAGCACTAAGCAGAATCACCAAACAGATGGGTAAAATTTCAGTTCTGCAAATTAAGTGTTTCAGTGTATGGCTAAAGATTGTGCTTCTTTCTTGAAAGGCTTTTCATCCATCCCAGAAGTGCTCTGGCATGCCACTAAAGAAAAGAGCTGAATATGTATATAGAAATATAAAATACATTTCAAATAGTACACATTTATGCAAATCCTCAGAAGGGAGAGGGAATTGAAGCAGAACTAAATATTCATTGCTGCTGCTCCTCCCCCTTCTTTTTTAAGATCAAGGAGCTGTGGCTTTCTACTCTGCTCCTCAGAATAAAGTTTTAGATACACTGACATAGTTTTCTCTGCTTTAAAGGTCAGCAGAAAAGCTGTGACAACCTCAGGGAGAAATCTTATTCCAGGAAAAAGCCTTGAGTGGTGCCCTTTTCTAAATGCTTAATGGGATCAGATGGTCTTGAAGGTCTCTTCCAACCTTGATGGACATATGACCCCGTGAAAGAGTCCTCTGGAGGAAAAGAGATATCAAATCCATTTGAACAGCATAACAAATAATCTCTACTCAATATATGATTATAATATATAATTATTTTGTGGCTACCTATAAAAAGGCTTCCTTAAGAATAAATTCTTATTTCCACCTGCCAACTTCAAGCAGATGAAAACAGTTAACCTTTAATTAAAAATCACTTCCCCTAATTATAAAAGGAAGTACCTATTTTTTTTCCTTTAATTCCCCTGTAATCCTGTGAAAGGTGAGGATTTAACATGTCGAGGGGAAAAAATAACCTTTTTAAGAAAAGTATGTTCTGTGGGAGTTTAAGTGTAAAGTGTCTAGAATACTTTTTTTTTTACCCTTTTAATAGTTGGAGGTTTGTAGATGAACAGAATTATTGTTTTCATGTCAACATAATTTCTTGATACTTGGATGTTTTAGAGGCTCTATTTGCCAAGTGGTTTGTTAATTCCAGTACATAAGAGGAATTTAATTCCACTTGCAAGAAGAAAGAAAAAGAGGGAAAGCTCATTTCCTTTGCTGAAGCTTGTGAATGCAAGCTCTCTCAGTGTATTTGGTTTGGGGTGATTGAGAAGTAACGTGCTTTCTGTGCTCATGGAGCTCCAGAGTTTGTGCTTGATTTGGGGAGGCTGTTATTCCTGTGGGGCAGAAAAGAAATCCTGCTCAGCCATAACCTACAGAAATTAAATGCTTAATCTAAGTATTGGTGATTCCAGGTGGCAAGTGACAATTGTAATTTTAATGCTGAGCTGACGAGGCTTTTAGAAGTTTCTCCTTCTCTGCTGTGGGAAGGCCTATGATCCGTGGCTGAGGTGGAATTGTGAATCCAATCATGACTGTGTCCCTTTTTGCCTGCTGAGATTGAATGTGGGCTTCCTTGGTCAGGAGCATGCTGGCTTTTTGGTCTGCAGATAGAAGTGTTTTCAAGGGAGTAGCAGGGGCACTTGGGAGGAAGCTCTGTCAGGTGTGTTCCATGTTCTTCTTGTGCTCGGGAATAACCAGCTCTGTAGCATCTGTTAGCATTTGGTAGTTGTAAGCACACTTAGCCATGATGCAGTGGGCTGTGTGAATAGCTCAGGAACTGTGTGAGTGGTTTAACAGCTGGATGCTTTGACTCAGCATTTTCCTGCAGACTGTAAGGCGACAGCACTTCCGTACAGATGGGTGGCAGTGTATTTTTCTTTTCGTGTTTTCTGTTTTTCCTGTCTGAACCTGGCTATGGAGCTGGGATGGTGTTTTTTCAAGACCTGGGGGGAAGTAAAGCTATCTGGGTTTCAAGCAGGCACATGCAAAGATGACAGGAGAGCAGAAGAAAGCACTTTAGCTAGTTCTATATGCAGTTGCTGTGGAGAGATACCGTGCTAATCAAAAGGAAACATATGGCTAAACCTATTTCTGTGGAAGTTGTGTTCAATCATAGCATGAACATAACACAACTAATATCCATGCATGCTGATAATCTGGCTAGCATTAATAAAATTGGGTAAATTTGCTAAAATGCTACCACCATGAGTTAGTACTTCAAGCTGAATGTTTTTCACATCCAGGGGTTCAATTGATATTTCTTTTTGAATTTTGTGATACAGATTGTATTTCTTTTCAAGTGGGTGTCCCTCAATTACTAGGTGAAAGAGGAGCCAATAGAGGCTAGTTTAGCCAAGACAGAAGTCAGTATCTTGTGTGATTTCAAATTTGCCATCCTAGATGTAAAGGAGAATAACAGCTTCAGAAAAACACGGAACAAACAGGATCTTTTATGATCAGTAACAGCAAGGGGCAATAAGCTTGTTAATGTATATTGGACTGAAAGAAGTCAGACAAGAATTTAGTAATATATGTAGAAAGATCTCTTCTCACCTAAAACTGGTATTTCTATCACTTATCAGTGAACAATCAGGTGAGTTTTGCCTCAGTATTTTTATAAGTTAAAGTCAGTCCCTTTGGCAGTGGACTAGTCCTTCCTAGGTATTTCCCCAACTGTGATGGAACAGTAGTTCTACAGGAAGGAATAAGTTGGCCTTAATATTAAAACATATGGTTTTCCCTAAAACAAGCTGCTGAAGTGAAAAATGGTCAGACAAACATGCACTTGCAGAAGGGCAAACAGGATGATGAAAAGCAATGCCTGAGAGAGACAATTAAAGGAAGTGTATTTATCAACACCCAGTGTCCTCCCCAGCCTCCTGTCAGCTTCTTTTAATAATTCTGATAGATCAAGGGCAACCCAACATAAACAGGACCCTCAAGTTTTCATGTAATTTTTCCAGTTAAATAATTGACTAGAAGAAACTATTTTGAAGCCAATTTTTAGCAAAAGCAAAACTGAAATATGTTTAGGGAAAAAACCCAACAAAACAAAAAAAACCCCCCAAAAATCTACTTTTACTAGAATGTAGTATAAAGGATGTGATTACTAATATGGAAACTAATCTGTGCTACCTGTTTTTTTTCCTGTTTGCTGCAATATATTGGTCTCTGGAGTTATTTCATGGGAGCAGATATCCAATAAGGTTATTCATCTAAATTTTTGTAATGCAGATTAGTACTGTTCCAATAAGACAATAGGAAGTCCAGGGCCAGCTTTTGATGTCATTACCTTAAAGCTGAAATCTTTGTTTTTCTTGTTTCCACCTAAACGACACATCCATATACACCACCAAGAACTGAAGTACTGGCTGTGGTGTGATGAAATACCATGGAACATGACTCCAGCGTAAAATCAGAGAGGGAGCAGAAAATTTCTGATCTAGTTGAAGGTTGCAGTGAGGAGCTGGATAAGACAACTTTTAAAGGTCCTTTCCAATCCAAACTATTTTATGATAGTATGGAAAAGGGAGCTAAGGAGCCTGGAGTTCAGTTGGTGCTATTTTGTTATATGTTTCTTGAAGTGAGTTGCAGCTCTCCTAATTTCAGTACTCTAAAATAAAAGCAAATTAGTTGTATCTTTTAATATTTTAGGGACATACTAATCAGTGGTAGATTCTACAATTATTGAGACTCAGAAACAGAGACTAAAAGATTATTATCCTTTGGGAAAAATATAGGCTTAGATGACTCTTTGAGGTTTTTTTCCAAAACTACTTTGAATCACATTAAAAAAAAAAAAGAGGAATGCTAATGAAGAACTGATGTAATAAGATGTATTATCTTTAAAGATAATATTATCAAGTATTATCTTTAAATATAAAATAAATGTATAAAAATAAATGAAAATACTTAGACATTTATGACTCTCATGGAAAATTAGTTAGTAAAGTGGTGACAGAAGTGTGGTATTTCATGCTGTTGGCATAGTTACTACATAAATTAATTATTTCTGATGCGGTATGCTTTGTGTACTGCACTGTAGCGCAATATCAAATTAATTCCCTCAGGGAAGATTAGTTGGTTGTGATTCGCACAATCACTTGAGTACCTTCCAACTTCATTATTTCTGGGAAGATGAAGAGTTCCCAAGCACACTGCAGGCACAGATCAGTGTGAAGTAGCATTTCTAATTCATCTTTATGTGGTGTGATGGGATGAAGTAAGGTAAATGAGAGCATGATTTATAATTAATACCTGATTTCTAATGTTTAAAAACAATAAGTGGATGTTCCTTGAGATGGACCAGCAGGAGTTATAATTAAGGTCTCAAAGGCTTTTGAAGGCTCTGGTTTTGGTACTCCTGCTGGCAAGCATTGTAGGAGGGCAGCAGTGCAGTGGGGACAGTCCATCACCCCGAACCCCACTGCTTTTGTGGGTCATTTAGGATATGGCACATGGGTCTGTCTTTTTACACAGAAGATAAACTCAGCGTGCATTCCACAGCAGTCTCGCTGAACTCCTCAAACTGATATTTAATGTTGCATAGTGCATGATAGGTCTGCTAAATAATACATTTCTGCAATTTAAACCTGAGCATATTGGTGTAAATTTGTTGTCAAACATTTTTTCATCAGCCTTTTTTGCAGCTGTAATGATAGCAAGAAATCTAATTTTTCAATCAAAAGCAAAGGGGTGGCAAAGCCCTGTATTGTATCTGAAGGACAGTTTGCTACTTTTTTCTGAACAATGCCTTTTTTAACACAATGGCCTGGATTTGTCCCTTGGAGCCTTTTAGCCATCGATGCAAAATGCCACAATCAATTATTACTTTGAAAAGCTGGACTGTGTAAATGAACCTTCCAGCACACTTGATACATTTCTGCTTTGCATAATGAACTTTAGTAGCACAACTCCATTCTCAGGAATGTTTCTTTCTTTAAAAAAAAAAAAAAAATAGTTTTGGAATTAACAGTATTGGTTAATAGACAACTTTTTGTACTGGCCACATGCAAGCCAGGCTGTGCAATCAACAGGAAAGATAAGAAGGTCAAACAGGAAGAGCTGTGCTGGAGTCAGTTTTGAGCAGAGCTGAGGAAGGCAGGGATCTGCCTGCTCTTGGCTGTAACCAGCATGTTACAGTGGATCAGACCTGGAAAAGGTAGGGGAAGTCCTGTGCTCTGTGTCTGCATCTCCTTCTTTCGCTCTGTTTTAGGTCCTTGTGGTCTGGTATTTGACTGTGGCTTTGTTGGCAGTGTGTTGGAATTGCAGCCAGTTAAAAGGGTAATTTTAGTAGTGCTCTGTTCTTTGGTGTGTCCATTAGGAAATCACTGGAAAATATGTGTAAATGTGATCTGTCACAGTTATGAGGAGGTGCTGGGATTTTCTGTGCTGCTCTGTTTCCCTCCTCTAGGTAGTGTGGTGTCAGCTGAGCTGCGATTCAGTAGCAACAGCTCCTACTTTATTCCTCTGCATTATCTGCCACAGGCCAAATTCTGTCACATCTAGCACTCAGAATGAGGTACTGAGATTCACAGATGCCTTTTATAGTTTTCTAACAATCATCTGATTTTTGTTTTAAAGCATCCCCAGAGTTTATGCTTATTTTTAAGCCGTTATGAGATTGTGGATTTTAGTCTCCAATTTTCCATATCTAAACTTGTAAATTCTGGATGTATGGTGTTTTTAAAGGTATGTTGAGAATGGAAAATATATTTCAGTGGTACTGAGATATAAAGAAAATTAATCATAGAGAGAGGTAAAGCTTTCTTTTAAAGGCATCTGTTGCATCTCTGAAGCTTGCTAGGGCTTTTTTGTTTGTAGACCAGCTGGGAACAATGATACCACTTGCAACACTGTTTACTGAGAATTGCTAACTAAACTAAAATTACTTCTGTGATAAAGAGGTCAATCTTCCATTTTTGGAAAGCACTCACATTCCTAACTTTGTTTACCCCGATTATAGATTTGCTTACCTTTCTGTGGAATTCATAAAAATTGTTGCCTATACAGAACCTAATATGCTTTTTTCTTTTCTTACATTCATTCCCGTGACTGAAATTCAGAGATCAAGTCTGTGATTTACTCTCAAAGGAAAAAGTTTGTAATGATCTTGGCTTTAAGGTGTTTGTAGCCTAATACAGAAAATGTGAAATGTTAATTGAAACTGGAAGAAAGGAATAAAATAACTACTCTAAGTGTCAGTTTGGGAAAATGACCTAGATTAATTTAGGGCAGTATAGGTGCAAGATGGGTCTCTAGCAAGTCATTAGTACATTGTCCTGAGGCTCCTAGAGGAAAGATGACTAAAGAAAAAAATATTGTATTGCATACAGGTTTTAAACAACTAGCTTGAATAAGGCCCATTTTAATATACCAGGTCCTATTCTCAGAAATATACCTTTAGAGGGAGAGAGAATCTAGTTCAGTGAATGTTATTGCTTTTCTCCTACAACACCCTTTAAATGGGAATGAATTGGTGTTCCTGTCATCCATAATACCTCTTAAAACAAGAAAAAAATTCAGGGGAGAAAAACAACCCTCAGCCTACATGGAAAAATCTCAAGCTATATCTTGTTTTTTTTTCTGCTTAGCTGGGCTTTGAAAACACTCAGTAAAAAGGAAGCAGGAACGCACAGAAAAACATGATAAAGGAATTATTCTATTTAACTTCCAGAAGGAAAAATAGTGTCTCATTTCCACCAGATGTCCAACAGCTGTTGGATACTGACCTTTCCTGCCTGCTGAGCCCTGAGAAGGTGACAGGGAAGTAAGAGTGACCTTCTGAGCCTCAGGAGCCTGGACAGGGGAGTGGGGCAGCACACAGAGCCATTGGACACACTCCCAGTGTCCACGGAGGGAGACACCAGTGCACCCAGGAGCCCCCCAGGTGTTGAGCTGACCAGTGTCTGCCACTCCTGTCCCTGCTGCCTCGGAAATGAGGGTCCCCTGAGCTGTGGGGAGTGCCTCATCTTGACCGCATGGCTTTTATTTTGAGTAGAGGTTGGCTCTGGGTTCAGAAAAACAGGAAGATCATTGAGTTTTATGGCCGACATCCAGCACCAAATTGGAATTTTTTGGTCAAGCCTCTAAGAACATGAGAAAAATAGCTTTATATAAATCATAAATAAAATGCTTAGTCGGTACACATAAATGTAGACTGTAAGAACTAGTTAGAGATGACAAACTTTATATGGTCAAGATCTTTAATCCTGAAAATCTTAGTTCTGTATTTGTTGCTATCAACAAATGGTTTGTTGCTAATGCCCCATTATACTTACTAGCATTATAGGTTTATGAAAAAATCTCTAATAATAAGACTGACTCAAGCACTGCAGTTTAATAGTCTCTAAAGTTTTATATTGGATGAATGTCTTTCTCTGGTTCTCTGCCATTAAATCTGCTTTAATTTGTGGTGGAACTGTTTAACAATTGAGAAGGCATCAGCATAATAAATAGGAAAATTATACTGTAGCTTTGCTTATGTGTCTTGGGGTACTTACATGGTAGTTAAAGACAAATAATAAAAGTACAAAGATGTAAACTTCTATGAAATTTTTTTCACTTGGGACCAAATTTGTGTCAGGATACATTTAGATGCTGGATAGACATTCAAAAGGGCCTAGGTAGATGAGGGGCCTCGCTCCAGGAAATTTTACTGTTTTATTCTCAGTACTTTGACAAAGCCACATGGGTTGACATTTGGTGGTTAAGGCAAACATTAAAAATGGGAAAGGAATCTGTAGAGGAGAGCACAGCTGCTGAAAATGTTTGAGGTTTTTCTCCTGTGCATCTTGGAAGAACCCAGAGAAAACACACAAAAGTACATGCCTGTTTTGCTTTTCTTTCATGCATTCTGGTTTTTTCCCTTGGTTTAGGTTCTATGACTGAATCTTCTTAAACAGATTATATCCATTTTGGTTTTTCAGATGTCCTGCTCGCTCTTACAGCACCAAGCTTTCTAAATTCATTCACAGACCTGCATATATGTTACACTTACCAAATGAAAATTTTTATCAGTATCTCTTCTCCAATTCAACTGAATTCTAATAATTCCAGTCAGAGTATGTTTGTTTTCCTAAATTTTGTGCAGGATGATATTTTTGCTTATGGAAAGGAGCTTATGGAAAAAAAATGAATAATCTGAACACTGAATTTCATTTCTGGGATTAAGGGTAATCCTGATCTAAAAATAACAACTGGCTTTGGATTCATGGAACAATATAATTCAAGCAACATCATTTGGAACTAAATTATCATTAATACCAAAATATTTACATCTTCATCAACAAGAGAAACTATTATTTACAAAATATATGCAAAAAAGTATTTAACTTTTGAGTGTGAAAATTGGAATGCATTACATATAGTCCTGGTACAGTAATGAAAAGAATGGTGTTAGCTGGTGTCATTAATTCACGGAAAATATCAGCTATATAAATGGAAAAACAGATCACTGGCAAATGATCTTGGCCTTTAGCAGGCCTGCATTTTTAATCATTTATAACTAGGTCATCAAGTCTGATAGGCAGTTTTTCAGTGTCAACCAAATGTGAATGAAAATGCTCTTTTTTGAGAGAAGGGATAAAAATCACTTGTGTTTGAGTTACCACCTGTTTCATAGGTGTATATGAATTTTTACACGTAGCTTTAGATAGAGAACTGTGATGCAGCAGCAAAAGCACCTTCTGAAAGTCAGCCTCAGCACTCTGATAGGCACTTTTGAATAAATGGCAAAATGGGACAATGAAAACATTAAAGCAAAATCCAGCCTAGATTTCTTCATACCTCATTAACTTGTGGTAGATATGGTTATGATTTAATTCTCTGAGCTGGTCATACAACCTGTAACTATACCTCATTAATTTTCTATAATTGCCTAACTTGCCTCCATCTATATATAGTTCACTGTTTTTTCAAGAAGTGCTCATTTGGGGTAAAGGTTTCAATGACTGTAAAAGAGTGGGAAAGTTGTGCAGACAGATCCTGCCTTGTCCCATGTACCTGCCGACGCTGGCAGGCTGCTGGAAGCTGTTGTGCTGTTCACGTTGGTACTTGGTTTGCTCAGGCTTAGGGATCTGTGATGTGAAGCTTGGAGGGCAAGAAGTGTTGGAAAGCAGGGCTGTGAAGAAAAAAGCCAGAACCGTGTGATTTGGGACACCCCATTTGGTGGTAAATGGAGAAGCAAGACATTTCTTGACCAGACTGAAGGCAGATCACAGGTGACCAGGCAAGAGTCTGAGGCTCTAGGAAGGAGAAGTACATCTTTCATCTACAGCTTCAGATTTAACAAAATTCTGCTGGAAAACAAATGGGAGGAAATTTCCTGAAGATTGCAACCTTGGACACTCATCATGAATGTAGCTCATTAATGAATATGGCTGGAGTAAACACAGAGGAATTCAGATTAAATCCAAATGACAGGACTAAAGTAAAATCTATCCTGTGGCTTTATGAAATCATTTAGAGGGGTGTAAGCCCACTGAGGAAGAGGATGTAAATATCAATGGGCATGTTCTGACTACATGAGTCGTGTCCTTTGCGGATGCTTTGGCTGGTGATCTTGCTGTATCTTCCTGAGCCCAAAGTAGCTTGTGCCCAATAAATGGGATTGCAGGATGTCTCTCTTTAGTGATTGGAGGGAGCAGTGAAGTTTGCAGCTGCTTGTGCTCTACTTCCATTTCTATTCCTTCTTCCTGATTGTGCCAAATGGAGTCTTGCTGCCAGACTCAGCCTCTAACTTCAGTAGGGCTTCATTTTTCTGCTTTGCTGAAAAGTAATACTTGGATCCTTGCAGGCCTGTCTTCCTGCACAGTGGGTTCCTGTGGAGGATTCATTCTTTAGCTGAATTTATATAAACCTTCTTTGTTGTTTGAATTCAGCATGCAGTACTTGTTCCATTCTTGTCACCTTTAGAAAATGATGTTTTTCCTCTGCAATTCCTTTGTTAATGTGAATGATGTTATCCCTGGGAGGCTCTGCTTTATAGCTGGCCAAGAATGAATAATTAGCAGTGGGCACAAGTACATTTCACTTCAGGCCTTGGATTGTTGCTGTTAGCCAAGCCTACTGCTTTGTTCCTAAAGCCATCATGCCACCTCATTGCAGTAGCTTTTTCTGGGATAAATTTGGGTGTTACACAACAGTTTCTCTGAAAGAAGCCTATAGGAAATTCTTTAATCCATATTACAATTAAAAATAATTCCTGCAGGAGAGGGAAAGCTCTTGAATATATTCATCTATTCTGACTCTTAAAAAAAAAAATATTTTTTTTTCTCCTTTTCAGTTTGTTGATAATGTTAATTGTGTCACTGTGAAGAACTACAAATTATGGAGAGTTTGGCAGTGGCAGCTGGCACATCTATGCTCAGCACTAACACCGCTGTCCCTGCCCTGGAGGGAGAGCAAGACAGGAACTTGGAGAGGGCAGAAACAGAGCAAGGAGTGTGCGAGTGTGACTGCAAACATGCAGGGAGTAATGCTGCCACCAGCACTCTCAGGGACGGAGTTGGGATGGACACGATGCAAGAACAAATGGGTAAGACGTCAAACAATACATCCTGGTGCCTCTGCTCCCAACTTCTCCTTGTGCTTGAATTACTGTGTTTTTTAAATGGCGCACAAGCTGAGAACTGTCATGTGTTTTTCACAGAATCATGGAAGCCAGATGGGCTTTTTTTGAAATACAACAAGCAGCTATGTTTCCTCCATAGAAACACTGCATAGATTGGACTATTGAACAATCTACACTGAAATTCACTTGGGGCAGGCAAATGGTTTATCTTTTAGTAAAATAAGAGGGGATGAAAATTATCAGAACCCAAGAGCCAGTGTACTGAAATATAAGTTCTTTTTCTAGCACTTTTTGCTACACCTGTAAGATTCAGAAGTCAAGTTTCTATTTTAATATTTTTTAAAGTTCCTTTTTCATCAGAGGTGTAGTACTGCTTTGTTTGAAAGAAAACCTACTTTGAGGGGTAAAATCATGCAAGTCAGAAGGACCTTTTGGGTAGAGGAGTGGAGTGACATAGGTAGGTGGCAATGGCCAGGCTCTTAGTTTACAGTAGGCTCAAGGGCTTTCTTAATGTGAAAATACTTCAATCATGGAAAAAACCCCCTATTTCATTTTAAAGTGTATGTCCTGTGGCTTGCACAATGTCTTTCTGTTCACAACTGCAACGCTTCTGACATCAAAGACCAGGTACACGCACCCCAGGGCAGTATAAAGTTGCAAGAAGTATGCAAGAGCTTCCACCAAGTAGGAGTTCATATTAAGTTTTTGAACCTAATTATAGTACTTCAAACAGTTTAAACATATTCAAACTGTATTTATAGTAACTCTTACCCTCTTATTCAAATTTAACAGAAAACTTTTATTTTAAACTAAACTGAGTAATTCAAATGCTTCCTGATAGCCTTGGCTTTTCCCTAAAAGTCACAGAAATGGATATTAATGTCTTGATAAATACCTTTCAAGGAAAATTATGTTTAATATCAAAATAATAGTGATAATAGTTCACATATCAAAAAACTTATGCTAATTTATTGTCCTTGTCAAGTATTACGTGATTATCAAAATGATAACATTGTCAAAGTTTTGACAGCTTCTGTGTATGTAGTTGTGACTAAAACCAGAAAACGCAGAAATGCAGGTAAGTCTGGTCCCAGAAGCTCTAGGAGACTTAAATTTAGAAAGTTTCCTAAACATAGTCAGCCTGCACTGCAGTGAGCTTACTATCAAATTCCTATTTAAAAACAACCATCGTAAAGTCCATGTTAAGAAAAGAAATAAAACCCCAACCACAATGCTTCAGTCAAACAACCAACCAAAACCCTACAAAACTAAAGTGTTTGGGGATTTCAATTTCTAATTTGAATATGTGCTAGGATAGGCCTTAAAGACAATGTTTTTAGTGCTTACTTCCTTTCTTTGTGAGTTGGGAAAACACTGTTTTATGTATCCTTATTTATTTGCATGGCTTTGTTCATGTAACATTCATCGATGCACTTGAGGAAAGATGCAAAAGACTTGGAAATTACCATGCCCTACTATATTACAGGGTTGTTTTTAAAAGCAGAGTTTCATAGGATAATGTCTTGGGATACATGAAAATTGCCTCAGAAATTTTCTATGAAAAATGAAAGATCTATTTATTTTACTTTTATTCTTAGAAATATGAAGCCTTGTCTTCACTGATATTTGCCCACGGAGCCTTGAGAAAATGAAAGCGGTTGCAGTGGATGTTTTATCAGCATGAAAATATATTATTCCCCAAAGGACAGGAAGAAATATGAGCTAGAGGAAAAAAAGCCGATTACAATTAATAAAAAAACATACTTTTTTGTGATATTTTTCTGAAACTTCAGATCACTTGATTTTACAGTATCCTCTCACAAGTATCACATACACATGTAACAGATTTATTTTTCTCCATGTATTAATTGCTACAAGGCACAGCAATTTATACCACTGAAGGATCAGGGGGAGCCCTTTTTAGTGTAGGTGAAAGGGAAGAGGAAAATTAGGTCTGATCCTTGCTCCCTCAAATGAGAATTCTGTTTCCTGGGGACCTGTCTTTCCACCAGTTCTCTCTCTTGAAATTTCACATCAAAATGATGCAATGAAGATTTAACTCCTCCCTCCAGCCCAGGAGGAAAGAAATATTCTGCAGATACTTTTTGTGGGGTTTGGGAATTATATAGCAGGGAGCAGAAAAAATAGTTATTCTCTCTTTTAGAAATTATCAGATGCATTAACTGCTTTGAAAGCATGGGGTATTTTGTTGGGTGTTTTTTTAAGTGTGATTTATATTACTTAGAAAAGACACATAACCATTTCTTTCATTTATCATAATAGAGTGTTCTCCAAGCGAAAAATGCATGAATGTCAGTTCAAGGACCCTTCCCAGTCAGGCAGAGAATTTTCCAACTGGTAAGACATTTTTTTTCCTATCCTATCTTTATGTTATAATGTTTATCTCATGGTTTACTTTTTATTTTTGAGACAACTCAACTATGTCCGCATTTGCAATCATCATTCCTGCAAGGTTTATAATGTATTTCATGGCACCTGTGACTTGTACATAGGATTTGTTGAGAATTTCTCACAAAAAGAGGGAGCAACTGCTATAAAAACCAGAAATTTATGTACCATATTGTACTGGTTACCAAAAAAAAAAAAAAAGAAAGAGAAGTAAATAAAAGTTCATCACTTATTTTACATATGCCTTTCAATCCTTCAAATGTCTTATCTTTTAAAGCTTGTGGCCTTTCCAGGTGTCTATTTTTTATTGTTTTTTATGCTGTATTTTCAGTGAAGTGTCAATTGAGTGCAATTCTTCAGTAAGTGGGTTCAGTAGGCTCCACCTCTGGCGTGCTCATGGCAGGCACAGAGAATTAAGGTCTTGGCACATCTCCCCTCTTGTGCCACCAAAACCAGCACTAAGCTGTTCCGTGCTCTCTGTCTTGACCTGACAAATCAATCAGTGGCAGAGTCTTCCCCAGGCATATAGTTATTTCTAGTCAAATTATTTGTGCTTTATGTACCTGCTTGTCTTGCTGTGTACGGAATTTGGGTTCTTTGTAACTGGAGGTATGCATCAGGGCTCACAGAAGCAGACAGGAGATTATTATGGGGTTTTAGACCATATTTCCTCTCTATAAGGCATTATTATTGGGGGGGGGTTGACAGAAGTAGCTGTATTTCTGTTGTTTTAATTCAATACAACAATTGTTACATTAACTTTGTAAAAGTTAGATTGTGTGTCTACCGTTACATCTTTGCCTCAGAACCAATTTGATTATGTAAGATGAATGTATACTTTAAGTTTTCTCTTGTGCAAATATGTTTTATGTTTTCAAGTAAAATGAAAAGGTCAATAATTCTGCTCTAGCAGTGATCTAAACAACATTCAGAGACTCTTGTTTGTGTTCTTTCTACTAACAATGACCACAGCTTAAGGGGAGAGGCCTTGTAATTCAGTAACACAGGTTTATATTTCTGAGCCACCATTCTTGACCTTAAAGTAATGAGTAATTTAGGAGCAAGTCATGGTAAAACTCCTGGAGACACACATAGGAAGCCCTCTGAAGACAGATAAAGATACAGCATATTGGACTAGGATGTGAAATACATCTACTTTACCGGATTAAAGTGTGGAACACAAAGGAGATGGAATATTTTATAATGCACAGCAGTCCCCTATTTCTGGAAGTGTGACCTATTTGCATACTTTGCAGTTGGAATTATTCCTGACTGGGTATTATTGGCTTATATGTAGCCATCTGGGTGTCTGAAAACTTATGATTTACTGTTATTGAGCTAAATTAATGAATTAATGCAGAATGAAAGCAGCTTTATCAAAGATCCTCTTTATGTGAGAGAAGCTGGCTAGAGCTGTACCCTTAGCTGTAGTAAAAGCTTCTCATAAACAGATGCCAAGAGCTTGGCAATAGGTATCTGGCTGCTTTCAACGTGCTTGGAAAATCATCTAAGTGAGCTTTTAGTTGGACCATTTAGTTTGGTTGGTACTGTTCAACTAGCTTAGTTGAGAAACAGCTTTTCCAATATTCGATTTATAAAAGCCTTCTGAAGTACTGAGAGTGACATGTCAGATAGCTACGAATTTAAGATTTATGAAGGGTTGTAACATGCTGAACTATCTGTTGTTGTTCAGGGTTTTTTTTTTTTGTGATGCCAGTATCTGTTTGCTTTGATTTTTGATATGCATGGAATATTTGGAAATCCAGAGCTGTCTAAATTGATAAATTACTAATCTACTTGCTTTTTTCTTCCTTTTTTCCCTCCTCCATCCATAAGTATCAGTTGTCTCTCAAAATTGCTTCATGCTAGGTTCCTATGTCTACGGGATAATAAAAATGAAAAAGAAACATGCAGTAGATCAGTGTTCTGTGTGCCTGTCTCTGAAGCTGCAAAAATATATCTTATGTGTATTCTATGATCTTGAGGCATTTTCTGGTTCTCTAAAGCTGATTCACACAAGTTGTAGTAGTGAAAACTGGTATCCTCCTCCAGATATCTCCTTGAAGTTAACAATGGTGAAAAGAAAGAGTGGATGTCCTGATCCCAGGCTCCAACGACAGCTCAGAGGGCAGCTCCGTCTTCTGGAAAATGACAGCAAGGAGGTGATGACTGTCTTCAGTGTAAGTCAATTGCTTGGAAATGGTTTTGTTTATTCAGATAATACCCCCTGTACCACTGAAATAGTCTGCAAGATATTTGGGCCCTATTACTGTCTACATGCTAGGTGCTTGAATTTGGGTGACCAGTTTCCAGTGGCCCAAAAAAATTTAGGGGCTTTAGAAATACTGAATTATTGAAAAAGACTGGGATATCAAATTGACGTAAAATAAATAAACCCACCTTAAAAAGTAATTGCATGAGTTTATTTTAAGAATTTTCTGCTTTCATTTACATCAAGGGAAATAATGGGGCTTTGACTTGTTTTAATTTGCCTTTGTATTGACTCATCACTTCAGTTTCTAGATACTTGGAGTTATTTGGAATGCTAATTTCCTGGGAAGCTCACTGTGAAGCCAAAGAGGAAACCTGAAAGAGAATAGCTTAAGCATTGGACTTCCTAGGGCGAAATGGCCATAACTATAAATAGCATACAATTTTTTGCCAAACTTTATTACAGTCTTTAATATTTTTTTGTATATGGGAAAGCTGTCCTCTACAACCAATGAGGTTAACTTTGAAAAAAGGTTAGTCTCCTCCCGCTTGGGGGGGAAAAAAAAAAATCGGAATGATACCATTTAACCTCTGGTGTGTCTTTTTTTTGCCTGTGCCATGGGTTCCACCCTCCTTCACTAGCAAACCAAACTGCTAAAATCCTAATTAGTTATGGTTTTGACTATAATAATATAGTCAAATAATACAGACACATGTGGTGGTGCAGAACTGTTTTATTAGATTTTTGTAAGAAGTTTATGTTATGGTTCGTTTCACTGTATCCCCAATTCTGTATCCCTTTTGTGTTGTCTGTATAATGAGGTGTTTTGTGTCAATCATCCCATACCTCACATGACATGCAACACCCCTTCTGCCCCAACCCCCCTCTCTGGGGCAGCTTGCCTATCACTCCCGGGGTCCCTCCCAGATTGTGAAATCTCCGTGAGAGAGCTTCAGGTGATAGGCAGCCTGGGGGGAATTCCTTTGGCTCTGGATTTTAGTGGTCTGAAGCTTGGGGGTGGGCACACCTTGTTACCCCCTGAAACCCCTGATTTGTGGTCTTTCTTGTATCCTCCCTGGGACCCTCCCCCGCTTATAGGGGGTGGGAGGGAGGAGCAAACTCTCTCAGCCGCTGGGTTCTCCACCTAGAAGCTCTCAGCCGCTGGGTTCTCCACCTAGAAGCTCTCAGCCGCTGGGTTCTCAGCCTGGAAGCTCCGAGCCGCTCGCCTCGGAGCTTGGAGATCTCTGCTAATAAACATCCTTTAACCTGCTAAGCTGAGAGCCAGCCTTTTCTCTTCTGCTGCTGTTGACTGTCACCTTTGAGTCCAGCTGCCAAGCCGGGAAGCCAAAACGAACTGGAAACTTTGTGTCTGTGTTGACCCGAGCTAGCTGGAGGTCAGCTCCCACCCGGAGCGGGGACACAACCGGACATAATTGGCGCGCCAACCTGGGGCACACCACGCCGGCAGAAGCAGCTTGGACCACGTGGAGCACGGCTCCACCGTGACAGAGCGTCCAGCGCCCACGCAGGGGCCCCCGGAGACGAGGCGGACCCTGCGAACGGACTGGGGCTGATTTAGCCCGAAGAACAGTCTCTGGGCGTCACGCACCCCTGTGAAATTGACTTTTATACAAGGCAAGTTCCAGGGGAAAGAAGGGGAGCTTCGAGCCCCGACCGGAGTCCTTCTTGCAGCAGAATATCCAAACCCACGCACCCCCCAGGCACAGGAACAGGTAAGTATACCCACAAAGGGACATACTTACTGGTTTTAGGGTTCCCCCGAGGGAGGGGGATCTATTGGGGAGGAAAAAATCCTCCAAAAATAGCTGCGCAGCTAAAGGGTTAAACCTCCTGTGATTTAGAGCGAACGGGGTCCGCGGGGGGAGTGCTTTTCATCTGGGTTTGGGTTCAAAAGTAACTTAGTATCGAAAACATGGGCGGAAAGCTCACGACTGCTCAGAAAAGGTTGTATTATAATTATGCGTCAGTAGTTAACGATGCCAAATTGAAAATCTCAAAAGGCGAGTTAAGAAGTTTTGTTCGCTGGGTTCATGTGCATTTTCCCCAAGTCTCTCCGGACAGTCTCTGCAGCCCACATTTCTGTGGCACTGTAGAAAAGGAATTAATTAGGTTGATTCAAACTGGGGACAAAAAGGCTACAAAGTATTTTACTGTAGCAATGAAGTTAAATTCGGCAATTCAATTTCAAAAGGGAATGCCGAAAGAGCCCAACGGAGAAACGTGTTCTCCCCCTCCTCCCCCCACCTCTTTTCCCCGGTCCCCATGTCCCCGGGAAAGCGTTCTCGATGGAGCGGCAGGGGTCCCGCCCGCCCGCTCTGCCTTCGGGGCACCCCAGCCTCCACGCCGGTGCTGGCCCGGTGGAGCCAGGAGGGAGGTCTCGGGCAGCACTGGCCATGCTGCATGGGACAATCCTCCCTCCCCGCTTTTAATCGGGTCCAGGTCCGCGTGGTCCTCTCGGGGTTCCCAAGATGGCGGAGACCGCATGGCGGGGGACTCCCCCGCCCCCTCAGCGCCGCCCACCCCTCCCTACCCCGGTGACGTGGTGCCCGCGCCGCGCGGCCCCGCCCCCACCCCACGTGGTGCCGGCCCCGCGCCGCGCGGCCCCGCCCCCACCCCACGTGGTGCCGGCCCCGACCCGCGGGGCCCCGCCCCCACCCCACGTGGTGCCGGCCCCGACCCGCGGGGCCCCGCCCCCGCCCCGTGTGCCGCGGCCGCGCTGCCCCCCCCCAACCCCCTGTGGCTGCGCCGTGCGCACTGCGGCACCCCTTCCCCCCCGCAGCCGCCGCGCCGCCGCCCGCCCCGGAGCAGCCCGGTCCCGGTCCCGGGCCGCCGGGACTCGACCCCGCTCCCCCGGGATCCCTCCCGCCCCCCCCACTCCTCAATGATGTCACCCCCCGGGCAAGCCGCGGCCCTTGCAGGGACTCGGTTGCCAGGCAACCAAGTGCCTCAGGGCACAGGCGTCCCAGCGCCCTCAAACCCGGAAGTGCCCGAGCAGGGAGCAGAGACAGCTGCCAGCTCCTGCTCCATTCCCACCCTTGCTCCTGTTACCTTCCGCAATGCCCGCGGTGGTAACAACAGAGCAGGGTACCACCCATTTCCCCGAGCCACCATCAAAGAGATCTGCAAAGCTCACAGGATATATGGCCGTGATGGACCATATTTCAGAGGGCTTCTCAGAGCAGATCTCTCTGCAGAAGAGGTAGTGCCTGCTGATTTAAAGTACCTGTTTTCTTGCTTGTTAAACCCAACAGAGTACATCCTATGGGTCACAGCTTGGAAAAGGCTGCTCCAGGAGGCCTTACCAGGGCTCCTCAACCATGTTAACACCAGAGTTGATGCTCAGGGAATCCCTCTCACTCTCGACCACCTGGCTGGGGAGGGGCAGTGGGCAGAAGCCACTGACCAAGTGGTCATTCCTGTCCAGTGCCTCCACGTAGTGAGAGAGACAGCCCTGACTGCATTCTTCAGCATGCAAACACAAGGTCCTGCGATTTCTTATTCGAAAATCAGGCAGGACCAAAGTGAGTCTTTCACAGATTTTGTGGAAAGGCTGTCCCGAGCTATTGAAGCTCAGGTCAAAAATGAAATGGCTCGGGAACACATTTTATCGGAGATTGCGTTTTCAAATGCAAATGATTTATGTCGTGCTGCAATTTTAAGTTTACCCCTACACCCCAAACCAACCTTACCAGACATGCTTCAGGTATGTCACGTAAAGCTGCCTTTTATAAGCTCCTCTACAGGTCCACGGCCCAAACCTCATCAAGTTGCAGCCATGGAAACTGAAGATTCCCGAAAAACACCGAACACCGGGAAGAAGCATTCTGCGCAAGGCTCCCAGAAGTGTTTTTTGTGCGGGAATTTGGGGCATTGGGTTTCCAAATGCCCCCTCAAGAAAAAAGTAGAGGACCTCAAAAACAAAAAAGGGGGAGGGGAAGGGGAAAAAGGGAGAGAGTTTAAACCCTCACAAAAAAACTGGTGAAAGAGCGCAGGTCCGCCCTGCGTGAGGAAAAAAATGGGGTGGACCGGGCAGGAGGGGAGGGGAAAGGGAGCCAAGGGAAAAAGAAGGAAAAGCTGCAATGCCCCATTCAGGGTGGCAGCAAACATAACACACTGGAAATGACTTACACGGACCATGACATGGCACAACCAATTTTGACAACCAATTCTAAATATACCCCCTACAGGTTGCAGCTCACGGAGGGTTTGCACCTGAAAGACGACAACTGGAATTTTGTGTCAGTTGACAACAGTGAGCAGGGTACCTGGCCAAGGGTCAAAGGTAAGCTCATCGTTGTGGGAGACTGCAAACACACCCCAAAAGAGATCGAAATTCTTCCAGGAACACTTGATAACAATCCTGGAAAATTCGTTCTCTGGCTACGCTGCACTCACCCACCAACATTCCTACCTAAAGGGCAGACAGTTGCCCAGATCATACCCACCTGGGAACACCTGGAAGAGGACAACATACCAACAGCTTGTCCCGTGCACAGCATCACAGAAGTGAAACCCCAGGTGGGATGTGAGTTACAGGTGGGTGATGAGGCCATTAACATCACAGGCCTGCTCGACACAGGCGCAGACGTGACTGTAATCCCAGCTAAGCACTGGCCGTCACGTTGGGCCTTGGAAAACGTGGCAGGACACGTGCAAGGAATAGGGGGAATGCAATTGGCCAGACAATCAAAGAGTGTGGTGCAAATTAAGGGGCCAAAAGGGCAGTTGGCCAGTTTACGCCCTTTTGTTTTGGATTATAGGGAACCCTTGTTGGGGAGAGACCTGATGGCCCAGTGGGGAGTCACGATTGACATCCCAGACCCCCCACAGGATTTTTGGGCGGCGGTCGCTGAGGAGCGCCCTACCCACAAGCTGAATTGGAAAACAGATGCACCAGTGTGGGTTGAACAGTGGCCGCTTTCAAAACAGAAATTGAAGGCGCTCGAAGAGCTCGTGGAGGAGCAGTTAGCTAAGGGTCACATTGTAGAGACCACCAGCCCTTGGAATTCGCCGGTTTTTGTTATCCGGAAGCCGGGGAAGGACAAGTGGAGACTCCTCCAAGATCTCAGACAAATTAATAATGTGATAGAAGACATGGGCTCTCTTCAACCTGGGATGCCTACCCCGACCATGCTCCCACAAAATTGGAAATTGGCTGTTATAGATATAAAAGATTGTTTCTTCCATATTCCCCTACACCCTGACGATGCACCACGTTTTGCATTCTCGGTTCCCACTGTTAACCGAGAGGCCCCGAGGAAACGCTACCATTGGAGGGTTCTTCCCCAAGGGATGAAGGTGTCACCTATCATCTGCCAGTGGTATGTGGCTTCCTTGCTATCCCCGGTCCGCGTAGCCGCAGAGAAAGCAATCATCCATCATTATATGGATGATGTGCTTGTGTGTGCTCCCACCGATGATGTCTTGTCCCACGCACTTGACCTGACAATTAATGCATTGGTTGTTGCAGGGTTCGAGCTGCAGGAAGACAAGGTTCAAAGGATGCCACCTTGGAGGTACCTGGGGCTGGAAATTGGCAAGCGGACCATTGTGCCGCAAAAATTGGAAATCAAGGCCAAAATTCAGACCCTTGCAGATGTCCATCAGCTGTGTGGGGCATTGAATTGGGTGAGACCCTGGCTGGGCCTCACAACTGAGGACCTAGCCCCTCTTTTCAATTTATTGAAAGGGGGAGAGGAGCTGAGTTCTCCCAGGGAACTAACCCCGGAAGCGAAGGAGGCGCTGGAAAAGGTACAGCATCTCATGTCCACTCGGCAGGCTCACAGGTGTGATCCAGACCTGCCTTTCAAATTTATAATAATGGGGAAATTGCCACACCTCCATGGAGTCATTTTCCAATGGAGAAATAACATCAAAAAGGACCAGGGCAGAGAGGACCCACTTCTAATCATAGAATGGGTCTTTCTCAGCCATCAAAGGTCCAAGAGAATGACACGTCCACAGGAACTGGTGGCTGAACTGATCCGAAAAGCCAGAGTTCGGATCAGGGAATTGGCAGGGTGTGATTTTGAATGCATTCACATTCCAATTGGATTAAGATCGGGCCAGATTACAAAGGCAATGTTAGAACACCTGCTTCAGGAAAATGAAGCACTGCAGTTTGCTCTAGATTCCTTCACTGGGCAAATCTCAATTCATCGGCCAGCCCACAAAATTTTTAATCAGGATGCCAAATTCACACTGAATTTGAAAGATGTTCGGAGCAGGAAGCCTTTAGAGGCCCTGACAGTTTTCACGGACGCGTCCGGAAAGTCCCACAAGTCAGTTATGACTTGGAAGGACCCTCAGACTCAGCAGTGGGAGGCAGATGTTGCTGAGGTGGAGGGATCACCTCAGGTTGCTGAGTTGGCCGCTGTTGTCAGGGCTTTCGAAAGGTTCCCCGAACCCTTCAATTTAGTAACGGACTCCGCTTATGTAGCAGGGGTGGTATCGAGGGCAGATCAGGCAATACTGCAGGAAGTGTCTAACACCGCACTGTTTGAGCTGCTTTCTAGGCTTGTCAAGCTTGTCTCCCACAGGGAGCAGCCATTTTTTGTGATGCATACAAGATCACACACCGATTTGCCGGGGTTTGTAGCTGAGGGGAACAGAAGGGCTGATGCTCTTGCTGCTCCTGCAGCGATGGCCCCATTGCCAAGCATTTTTGAGCAGGCAAAGCTCAGCCATCAGCTTCATCATCAGAACGCGCCTGGCCTTGTTCGCCGGTTTCACATCACCCGGGAACAGGCCAAGGCAATTGTGGCTACGTGTCCCTCATGTAATCAGCATGCACTCCCCACCTTGAGTGCAGGGGTAAACCCCAGAGGTCTGAACAGCTGTGAGCTGTGGCAGACTGACGTGACACATATCCCCCAATTCGGCCGATCTAAATATGTGCACGTGTCTGTGGACACTTTTTCCGGTGCAGTTTTTGCTTCTGCCCACGCAGGGGAGAAGACCTTGGATGCAATTAAACACCTCATCCAGGCTTTCTCCTTCATGGGCATCCCAAAAGAATTAAAAACTGATAATGGCCCAGCGTACCGTTCCAAGGAATTCTGCAGCTTCCTGCAACAATGGGGAGTGGGTCATAAAACCGGCATCCCTCATTCCCCAACAGGCCAAGCTGTAGTGGAGAGGACCCACAGAGAAATCAAAAGGGTCCTTAACCAACAACAACCAGTGTTGAAAACAGAAACACCACAGACCCGATTGGCCAGGGCTCTATTCACTTTGAATTTTTTAAACAGCACATTTGAGTTTTTAAACCCTCCCATTGTTCGTCATTTCGGGGCAAACCCTCAGCTAAACATCAAAGAGAGGCCGCCAGTCATGATCCGGGACCCTGAGACTGGAAGGACAGAGGGACCTCATGATTTGGTCACGTGGGGCCGTGGGTACGCTTGCGTGTCCACCCCCACAGGGCCGCGATGGTTACCATCAAAATGGGTGAGGCCCTATGTCCCGAAGGTCTCGGGGGAGAAAAAGAAACTGCCACAGGTTACTCAGGCAGCTTTTAGGAGGAAAAGGAGGGAAGACTTTTCCCCGGATGGTTTCGCTTTCCTGAATGACCCCTGCTCGAATGCTGATTGTTTGTTTTAGTTCTTCTAGTCCCGATGGAACCTGTCCAGCGCCAATCCCCTGTGCTGAGGAAGTTTCACCTGCTCCTTGGTTGGGGACTGGGGAATTTCGGGCTGGGTGGGTTCAATTTTGAAATCAGTTTTGTTATTTTTGTTTGTTATTCTGTTAATTTTAATTGGATTTGGTATCATCAAGAAAATGTTAAGTAGATTAATTTCTAGCACCACACATGCCCCCTCTGTGAACCATGTTGCTGTATCATCCGTGCCTGGATGGGAGGAAGACGTGGAACTGGAGGAAGACCCAGAAGACAGAAGACACCCAGAGGATGAACCTCAGATGGAGTGGCCCACTCAGCCAGAGTGGCTCACCGAGAGTTACCCGGACTTCGAATATCATCCTCCTCCGTTCCAGCCGTCCTCCTGTCATTAAAACAAAAAAGGGGGAGATGTGGTGGTGCAGAACTGTTTTATTAGGTTTTTGTAAGAAGTTTATGTTATGGTTCGTTTCACTGTATCCCCAATTCTGTATCCCTTTTGTGTTGTCTGTATAATGAGGTGTTTTGTGTCAATCATCCCATACCTCACATGACATGCAACACCCCTTCTGCCCCAACCCCCCTCTCTGGGGCAGCTTGCCTATCACTCCCGGGGTCCCTCCCAGATTGTGAAATCTCCGTGAGAGAGCTTCAGGTGATAGGCAGCCTGGGGGGAATTCCTTTGGCTCTGGATTTTAGTGGTCTGAAGCTTGGGGGTGGGCACACCTTGTTACCCCCTGAAACCCCTGATTTGTGGTCTTTTTTGTATCCTCCCTGGGACCCTCCCCCGCTTATAGGGGGTGGGAGGGAGGAGCAAACTCTCTCAGCCGCTGGGTTCTCCACCTAGAAGCTCTCAGCCGCTGGGTTCTCAGCCTGGAAGCTCCGAGCCGCGGGGTTCTCAACCTGGAAGCTCCGAGCCGCTCGCCTCGGAGCTTGGAGATCTCTGCTAATAAACATCCTTTAACCTGCTAAGCTGAGAGCCAGCCTTTTCTCTTCTGCTGCTGTTGACTGTCACCTTTGAGTCCAGCTGCCAAGCCGGGAAGCCAAAACGAACTGGAAACTTTGTGTCTGTGTTGACCCGAGCTAGCTGGAGGTCAGCTCCCACCCGGAGCGGGGACGCAACCGGACATAGACACATGTTTCTACACCATTTTCTTTTCATGTGTTGTGACCATCCCACCACCAGGCTCCTGACTTTGTGGCTGTGCAAACAGTCTGTACTACTGCTTCTCTGCTCTGGATTGTGTTTAGAGGGAGATGGAGGGAGGAGGGAAGGTGGGATTGGGAGGCAAAGGAAAAGAACAAACAAATGGACTAAATTGGTGGCCTTATTAGAAACAGACTGGAAAAGGCTTTAAAGGAAACAAGATTGATAATGTTAAGCTTCATTAGAATATTATTTAGATATTCAGCAGTGCATGAAGCCCCTAAGGCCAACATAACATAGCATGTGTTGGCAATTTATTAATAGATTTCAGGCTCTCATTAATATGTAATCTAGTGTAGAAAGGTACATGCAGAAGATCAAAGCAGTGATGAGACATGCCTGCTGAAGAAGCTGAGGTTGGACTTTTATATTTTAATTTGTTCAGATTGTGTGAATTGAAAATATGGGTATAAACAGAACTAATTCAGAGATATTTTAAAATTGTGATGTAGCAGTCACAAAATCAGCAAACCAGCTCCATCTTACTCAGATTATAGAAAAAGCTTGAGGGACAATTTTGTCCCTGCTGCCTTGAATTAGAATCAATTTCTTGATCTGTCCTTCAATTGTTTCAAGCTGCATTTTAATGTGATGGGAACAAGGGTACGGTAGCATCATACCTGTTAGCTTTACACTTTATTTATCCCTGAGATAGTGATTCAGAAACTTGTCTCAAATTACACAGCTCTTTGCATTTCCCTGAAAGGCAATAGCCAGCATCACTGGGGAGCCCTGTTTTTAAGCTACAAATGGGAGTGCAACCAGACCCTATATTATCCCTCTCTGTCTAGAATCCATCAAAATGTGTTTTTCTTTCACTTATATGAAGGTTTATGTAGTTTTTCCTTTTAGCATGTCTGAAACAACTTAAAATCCATCATTACCACTTAAAATGATCATTGCTTATCTTTGTTAAAAGCGTAATTTAATGTTTTTCTAGCAATGTGAACCAGTACAAATGAGGATAAAAGATCTTACTAAATCTTTAAAAAAAGAAAAATAATACTTCAGTACTTTTGTTTTAACCTAAAAATAGTGAAATTGGAAAAAAATATTGAATATCTCTTCTGGATGAAGACTGACAATACCAGGAAGCAGGTTCAAAGTGGCATCAAAGGAGCTGCAGTTTTGTGTGTACTATCTAATCTAATTAGATCTAATCTAATTTTTATGTTCTAGAACCTAAAAGTTAGAGGTTGTACTACATAAAAATTTACAGTGATGAAGTGAGAAATTTCAAGTTAAAAAAACCCAAACTAGCTCCTTTCACTATTTAATATTAATGCCCACATGTTTGGCAAAGGCTGTTCCCAAGCTGTAACCCACTCTGTGTGGAAGATATTCTTGGGAAGAACTACTATGTGCTTGCCTGTATATATACATTTGACTATATGGTGACACATATGACTATACATAGACATTTCTGAACCAGTCTCACTAAGTGTGGTCTTTATTTCTTCTGTAAATTTTAACCTCACTGAAACATTGTTGGTAGAATTGCTAAGCAAGAGTCAGATTAAAATCTGGCTCCCTGTATGTTGTAGGTGTATCTTACAGAGCAGATATCTCATACAGATAAAATCCTGGATTTTTTTTTTTTTTTTTTTTTTTTAATCCTTCTTAATGCATAGTATTTTAGCCTAAGTGTTACCTAATGAGAAATTATGCTTAAATCTGGTTTAATTGTAATTAAAGTATTGTTTTTGATTTTCAGGAGCTTTCTGCCAGACTCCTGTCAATTCACAGTGATCAAGATTTAATAGTGGTGACATTTAAAACTTTTGAAGAAATATGGAAGTTTCTAACCTACCACTCACTGGGTAAAGTCGTTTCACTATACAATAGTTCAGTATTGTAATTTCTATTCAATTGCACACAATTTTTGGGAACTTGTTGACCGTAATTTTGTGATTTATACACTGTGCATTAAGTACAAATGGAGTTGTCTCCAACTCTCTGAAAGTTTGTATTTTTATGTAATACTGTAATGTGTCTGGTTCTGTCCCCACCACACTGTAAAATGGCAAAGAAAACAAATTTGATTCTCTTTTTCCTAGGTTTCATAAATCATTGCATGGAGAACTTATTCCTAGACCAATCTTTCTGGCTATATACCCAAGAGGAGGAAGATACAGGCATTGAAGTCTGCATAAATGAAAAATCATTAAATTTGATGTACAGAAGTCTGCTAGTACAGGAAGGTAAGTAACACTGTACATGCTAAGGGTAGGTTCAGGGAAGCATCTTTATTTAAAACCACAAATGAGAAATTAAGACCTATAAAAATACTTAATGAAGTTGAAGTTTAAATTTACTCACTCCAAATGCACGTTGTAAAGAGAAAAGAAAGGAACAAACACAGATTAGGTTCAGTGAGATCATGAAGGGATTGAGGAAATTCATGTGCATAAATAGATACCAAAAGGATTAGGGAGCAATATACCTTCCAAATTGCTTAATATTATTGCAGGTTCTGGAGATGTGCAGGAGGTTTATAAGCAGTTTCTAGGCTCATGTGCTTCTCCTAAACAGCATCACCTGCTGGTACTGCCAGAGACAGGATGACAGGATAAGTGGATGATTTGTTTCTGCAATAGGAATATGCAGAATTGCAGCAAAGGGCTCTGTGCTTCATTAAGGCATCATATCTGCTTTTTTGTTTTGTTTTGTTTTACTGAAAGACACACTAGACAGAAATTTATGAATTTCTGACAGCAAGAAAATTCTTGACAAAATTCAGGTTTTCAATTACTAAATGAATATTACTGATGTTCCTGAAGACAGTTTTAGGGTTTATATGACACTAAAGCATTACATAAAATGACATCTGCTCAACTGCTTTTGTTTTAGGATCTTTTTTTGTTTTATATCCTGATAATGCAATACAAAAGGTGATGGTTACAGACAATGGAACAACTTATTTTGAGACTGGGGCTTTTACTGAAGATGTAACAGGAGGATCTTTGGAGAGTGACATGCTCATGTGGTCTAATGCCTCTCTGGAGCCATTGGAGCCTTTCCATCAGTAGGTACCTGACTCTACCTCCCTATTTCATATACATCTGATTCACATGTGCAAATCTGCTTAGATATGTCTCTGCCTGGGACAGGGAAAAATAGCATGACTTCCTCAGTTTGGTTTGTTTTCCTGAAGTAGCAGTACTTTTACTACTACTATAAATCAAAATGTAAGCATGTCTGAAATGTATGGGCAGTGCTGAAATTGAAAGCTAATTGCAGGAGGGACACATCAGTTTTCATATGTATTTTAAATATGACTGTTACTGTCACAGCATTTAGTGAAGAGCTCTATATACTAACTTCATTTTTTTTTTTCTTTCAGATGGTTTCTTAAAGGATATTCTAATCCTGTTGATTTTTCACATAAAAATGAATCTAAACCCATCAGAAAAGTTGGTAAGAAACTTCAATCAAACATCAACATCAGAATAACTCCAAATTTACTCTATGCTTTTGCTAAAACAGACTCTAAAAAGTTCAATAAGTTTTTGTTCATTGTATTACAGTGGGGAAAACAGCTTTCAAAATTAGTTTGCAGTAAAATAAAGGAGAGTATAAATTTGTCTATGATTAAACTTTAAAGAGTCAAACTCTAAAGTCTTCCCCCTTTTTTCTCCTAAATACTACACAAGGTAGTACAGAGTAATTGAGTTGAGGATGCCTCAGAAAATGCACCAATGTAATTGTGCATCTTTCACATGTGTGCTGCTTTATCTCATACTGCCAGAGAAATAAAACTTATACAGGTTGTTTGAGGTTAGAGAGCAAATATGGATTATTTTCTTCCATGACATCAGTTTTAATACTGTACTAACTAGTATATACCCATATTTATCCCATAGGGATTGTTTTAATTGGTTCAGGTTCTTTACTCTGGCACAAGTTGAGCCGGTTGTAAGAGGGAAAGTAAGGACCTAAAAAATTTCTTTTTGCTGCTCCATGATGAAATCTGATAGAATAGTGGGGACATTTTAGGCTTTGCTCTCTAACAGCTGTGAAATGAGGATTTTATGCTCTTTACAGATCTAATCATCAAACCAAACCAATGAGGTTTGGATGCTTTAAATCTTGTCACAGCAGATCTTCAACTCACAGGTTCCAGGAATGTCTTTTGCTAAATACATTCTGCTGAGTTGCTATTCTGTTAACTGTATTTCTATTGTTAAATGACTTTATCTGCAAATATTATTTATCTCCTTACTACACAGCAATGGGATCCTGTCTAGCTGTAATGAATTATGAAAGTATTGTGTTGGAAGAGCTGAGTTTCCAAGAAGGGGACAAAATTGAGATCCTTGGCTACTTCATTGAATGCATGGAATGGTTTCTTGGAAGACATGTGTTTACTGGCCAAATAGGTTTTGTAAAGACAGGTCATGTTAAGCTGGACTTATCTAGAAATAAGTGAGTGATACGTATTTGCATCTCATAAACAAAAAGGACCTAGTCTCAGCTTTAAAATGCTGAACAATTAATTGGGGTGGGGGTGGGGGGTGTTATTGGACTTTGGTGGGGGGGGGGAGTGGGGTGTTTTGTGCCGTTTGTTTGTTTTGGTGGGTTTTTTTTGTTGTTGTTGTTTCAATGTGAATTGTCATAGCATGCATCAGTCAAAACTGCAAAGGAATTGGAATGTGAAGTCTGCTCAAATGAAAAATATTATTAATCTGTAGCTGAGTTTCTTCCTGGGAAAAGAGGTTGCTGGACTTACTATATTGGTTCAGTTTCTCTTCTTTGGCTCACAAGATGCAAGCAGCTTTACTCTTGCAGAAGGTTCTCTTGCTGGCCTCTCAAGATTTATGTTAAAGCATCCAAGTTCTGTTATTTTGTTTTGTTTTCCCTAGTACCCTCTGTTATATGCCTTAACTTGCTTCTAATGGAACTCTTGCAAATAATAATGCTAATAATGCAGAGTGAAACATCTAAAGAGGGTGTATTTCATCATGCATTGGCACCATGGAAATAGGCTGCTCTTCGTAATATGCCTGAACTGTTTGCATGCTGAAACAAGGAGTTTTTAACTGTTGCTGCATGTCCATTTCAACTTAAAGCTTATATTAGAAAATCAATACCATAAAGTCCTTCAAGACTCATGTTTCTAAGATAAATACTCATAACATGCTATACAATGACACTGACATAAAACTTACTCTGATACGGCAGAAACTGTTAGCTGTAAGCATAGTTACTATCAACTTATATGCATATTCTAGAAATTGAGTGAAACTAATTTTGAGCACAGCGCAACCTATAATGTAAATATTGTACTAGTTTCTCTAACAAGTTCATATTTGACTGATGCAGTGAGCTCCTTAAGCCAGATCTGGATTTTCTTGAAGCAGAAGAGCTATCTTTATTTTCAAAAGAAAAGAATTTGGAAGAAGTCGTACATTTGTTGAAACAAACCTCTATCACAGATGTTTGCTCTGTGTACAGAATAGGTAAGTATGAGTTTTACTCCTTTGTACTGCACAAGATATATGTGTAGTTCCTATACTCCTGTTACAAAGTTATTTTTCAATGACATCCCAGCATTTACAGCTATTTTGAAATATCTTGGTATTCAATTGGATCTTTGACATGGCATGTAAAAATCCTTTGTATTATCTTTTCTGTTTTTCTGCTATTTCAAGACTTTTCCCAGCAGAGGATTTGTAAGTATTTTGTCTTTTTTTTTTTCTGAGTGAATTTAAACAGCAGGCTTTTCAACATTCTCTTATTGAGCTGCACAGATCTCCAAGCTTTTACATGACTGAATTATAAATTATAATTTCACATGGCTGCGTTATACAAAGCAGTATGTTCACCCAAACACCGCTGGCTTTTCATCTTGGGAAAGGTAGCATAGCATAATAATTGACAGCTAATGCAAACACACACCACTTCATGCTTGGTTTCATTTTCAAAGGTATAGAAAAGTAGCAAAATCTAGTCATAGAAATATCATCTCTGATACAGCTGTGCATAAGCAGTTGTGGTAACTGGGGTTTCACCTTTATAGGCTTACTGCAAGGCAGGGTGATGTAATGGTCTTGCTGAACTGAAGAAAGGCAGTGATTTCTTATTCACCACGGGCTGTTGCTGATGCATATGCTTGTCCAATACCTAACAAAGTTTTATCTCTATTAGTGCCATCCTGAGAGACAGGCCTGTAGGCTCTGGGTTGAAAGGAGTCACTGTGTGGGTTGGAGGCAGGCACATTGGTTTAATTCTGCAAATCAGAGTGTTTGTGTGTGAGTGTGAACTATAACTAGGGCCTGTCACAACTGCCGTGGCAATGAGCAAAATGCCTCCACATCTCACCACCTGTGCCCTAATGAAAAGCCTGGGAACAAAATCTCAAACCTCTAAGGCACTAAAGTGTGTCATGGGCTTAATGGACATACTGCTATTTTTGCTATTGCACATTTTTCACTTCATCTCCTCCCTAATCTTTGTAAGTACCACCTTCTTTTGCATCTTCCCCAGCTCATCTTTACCACTTCTCTCTTAAACAGCTCAATTGATTCTCATAACTCAACTTACCCAGAGCAAGCATTTTCAATATTCACTTGATACTTCGTTGTGTGATCTGACTAAATGGATTTTCAATTCCTCCATCTACATCAATCTACTGAGGAGTATTTACTTATGAGCACTTCCCTCATTAGATATTTAGAGCATTAAGTTATAACCACTGTAAGTATCTGTGGCTTTCATCCACCAAAGTCAGGAAAGCGTTTATAAAAAGGAGATCCAGAAGTAAACAGTCAGTGAGAGGTCATTCTCAAAGGCTAGTAAAGTAGCTTTCCACTGGCTTAAACAGAGCTTAAATAGGTCTGTGACCCTCTGCTTTAGTGCACATCCTTCATACCCTCAGAACCACTTCTATTGCATCAAGTGTATGAAAGAGAGAGAAAATATTCCTGAAATACAGCATGACAACTGAAATGCTTTGAGAAATACCTGCCGTAAAAATAGTAATTCTTAAATGCTCTACAGATGTACTATGTTTAAATGTAAAGCTAGATCTATAGTTATAATGTCTACAGGATTAAGATAAATCTTTTAAAATATGAGTGATTGTTTTCATCCACCTGCTATTGGAACAGCTACAAAAGTCTGACACTTATCAACACAAATAACCTTAAATAACTTCCCTTCCCACCTCTTTCCCCATTACTCTGGGAGTGACACTAAAATAATTAAGGGCTCCTTGCTATCTAATTTTATGAGTGGGTTATGGAAGATGGTCATACCTTTGCTGCCCACTTGTCTTTTAATGCAGCAGAAATGCCTCCCTCCTGCAGGACAGGTTGGTTTAATTCTGACTGATATGTTCCCCACCTTACTGAGCAAAGGTAGCTGCCTGATGGTAGCCATGTAGAAGCAGTGAATTGTGTCAGCAGGAGGGTGGGTCCCTGTTAGCTTTGGGTCAGACTTAGAATATGATTATTTTCTTCTAAATTTCCAGGATGTATCAAATTCTTCTGACAAAAAGACTTATCAACTAAATATAGACTTATTTTAGGAGATTTAAAACTGAAAAATAACCAAGATACTATAGCTAATATGATTCTTTTCTTCTTTACAGATGAGTTAGAAGAACCTGAATTTCAGAAATCTCATGAATGTGGTAATAGTTCATACACATACAATTTTTATGTAAAATAATGAGACTTCTGATATTTTTAGTGTCTTTGCCAGCTATTCTTCTTCTCACATCTCTTTTCTTTTCTCATTGTTTGCTTTCTGAGATTTTGCTTTAACCCCTTCTTACTAGGTTTTCTATAAGACATTGTGGGTTTATGCTGATATCAAATGTCTTTCTGGATTTGTTATTCATCTGGAAATTGTATGACTTACTTTCACTGATGTGACACACAGGCACCACCTCCCAGCCCCTCCACAACGTTTATCAAGGCAAAATACTGCTTATGGGGCACCTGGCAACTGCTGATTTTGAATTCCAGCAGATTTTTCTGACTACTAGAAAACTTTGTCCCAGAAATAGATTTCCCAAAGGAGATATTTTGTTGAGGATGCAAAATTATTTCCCTTTGGCTTTTTGTTGCTAAACTGTCACTATCATTACTCATATTGTACTACATTTTCCTAAACAACAATTTTTATATTTATGATTCTGCTGCAGTTTCAGAAATGAGATTCTAAGGGAGATGAGCTCTAAATTTGTGACTTCAACAAGCTTCTGTTGATCTGCAGCTGTAAACTTAAGAACTATGATTGCATACTCCATCCCTAATCCCTGCTCTATTAACTGGGCTGGAAAGCCATGGGAGAACTAAGAATTGATGGCACATCTGCCTTTATTATATTTGTAAGGTGTACAACGATGTTGTCACTAGGAGAATTTGGAACAATGGCCACATCAGTTGCCACAAATTGGTAATTTTGTGAAAGATAATCTGTGCTAGCAGAGAATCAGGGCTGATATTTGATTGATATAAGAAATTCTATTACAATACACAGGTCTGGCAGGACAGGACAGGAGAACAGAACCTTCGCAGGAACCCCAAAAACCCATGAGAGACTTCACCAGCTCAAATAGCACAGTCCTTCTCCCTGCCCTGTCTGACCTTCCTTAGCATGCTATCAGGACATAGGCATACCCTTACTCTACTTCAGTGGTTGAATTCCCATTTCCCTCACACCTTAAGTCCAAACAGCATCCATGCCCTGACCCTGGGCCCTTTATCCAGCCTCCACTTCAGACCTTGGATTTTCCTAGATTTCCTTCTGCTTACCAGGTAGTCTGAATTTTATTTCTTTGGCAGGTTTCTTGCTCACGTACACATGGAGAGTAAGAGAATATACACTGACTACATTTTCTGATTATACAGAGACAAAAGACTGTTTGAATTAATGCTGGACTTTGGTTGGATTAGTGTTGGATCAGGCTCAGGGCCTGGCTAGACAAGTTTACTGATCACTAACCTGCTTACATGTGTCAAGTTCTGTTTATTCCACTCCTCCAGTCTCCCACACTTCTTCATCCTCCTTGCAATCTTTCTACACCTTTGGCTTGTCTCCTAGACATACTGTTAAGAAATCATGGTATGTTTACATAATGGTTTTGTAACAGCATCTTCACTGACAAATGCTTTAGTTGGTCTGTCAAAGGTCTTTGTGTGCATGCATATAGGAAGTTGTGGTCTCTAACTTATTTTTAAATTTCAGAAATTCCATGCTCACCTTCTAGCCCGGGATCCACTAGCAAGAATGGCAAGATAGAAGAATTGCTGAAGAACTGCTTTAAGAATCTGGAGGCCACTCAAGCTGAGGAGCCAACTGCTGAAGGGAAGGAATCTTCTGGTTCTTCAAAGACTGAAATATTTCCTCTACCTGAAGGGCCTTCTTTCCATGTATGTCAAGAAGACATTCAAGCATCTGAGATCTTTGAGCCATTGTTACTCTTCTTAAATAGGAAAGAATATGAGAGCAACTTCAAAAGCCTGTATGATTTCTCTTATTCATTTACCAATAGTATGTTTTATGGATTTTCAGAAGAAGAACAACTGGTTAGTTTTTTAAGATTAGCAAGGGAAGCAGCAAAGAAAGCAGGTCTGTCCTGGGCACTTGCAAGGCTGTGCTTTCTCTTAGGCAGGCTCAGTGTCAAAAAGCTGAAGTTTTCCCAAGCTCGGGTGTATTTTGAGGAAGCATTGAGAGCAGTAGCTGGAGGATTTAGTGATTTGTACTTTGTGATTGCTCTTTATACAAATCTAACAGGAATCTACTTGACCCAGAAGAACAGAGAAAAGTCTACTCATATTTTTGACAAGGCTGCATCTCTTCTCGTGGGAATTCCCAACTACATTTGCAGTGCTGATCTGGAGTCAGACATACTAAAGTATGCTCTGAAGAGGACAATTTTGAGCCAGAACAAACGTGCAGAGGCAAGAGCGTGCTTTCTGCTGGCAAAACATTACAGTGCACGCAAGCAACACCAAGAGGCACTGCCATTCTTGGAAAGGTTTCAGCTGTTGCTCAATGATCTGGGTTTACAAAACAGTTTATCCAACAACTGTTACTTCAAACTGGCAGAGTCCTACCACGAAAAGTGTTTGCCACACATTGTATTAAGTTGCATAAAGGTTACCTCTCCTCAGAGCTCCAGTACCTTAATGGATTCCCTGAAAAGGATTGATTTAGTCATCAAAAATTCTCCCAAACTATATGGCTTGAGAAAACTCAGGCAAATATTCCCATCCCAAATTGCACCTTACCTCATACAAGCACTTTCCTCTGTGTTTACTAATGAGGAGGAAGGACTGTGCAGCACTATCTATCTCAGCTTAGCAAAGCTGTACAGCCACCACAAACAGTATGGAAAAGCCATTGCTTACATGGTGAAAGCACTGGACTCTGCTTCTGCTAAGCCAGAGGAAACTGTCAACTATTTGGTTTCACTCGCTTGGCTATACATTCTTCACAAGGAGTATGATGTGGCTTTAGCCATTTTAAATGCTGTTGTAGGCTCTGCACAGAGCAGTCCTCAGCAGCTTGGCATTGCTTATAACATGCTTGCCATTGCGTTGAAAAGGAAAAACAACACAAAAGAAGCTGCTGAGAGCTACTACAAAGCACTGCGTCTTTCAGAAGAGACTGAGATGACCCATAACCAAGCCATAGCCCTGGCTAATTTTGGGGCACTCTGCCTGCATGCAGCAGCCAGCAAGCTGGCAGAACGTTATTTTATCAGGGCAGTGAAGCTATTCTCCAAGCTTCCAATTATGGACTGTGGTCAAGACTTTATCCAAGTCCTCCTTCAGCTGGGTTGTTATTACGTTAGTGGAACTGAAAGAGAGAAAGGAAGGTTTTACTATGAATGGGCTTTTTTAGTTGCAATGGAGACAAGTCACCTGGAGAGTAAGTATATCTTTATAAGTTACAAAATGTAATCCATTTGGGAATGTTATTTATATAGGTATGTTAGATCTGTGCTTAGGAGATGCATATCTTACTTTGATATTCTTCCCACCATGCTTGAGGCAGCTTATGCAGGTAAGGCTACTCTGTTACTATTTTATTTTGAAATGAGTATTGAAGTAACCTCTAGCCTTTGTTAACTTTGGGGGTGAAAGAAATGGCAGTGGGATATTCTTATGATTTCTAAATTTTTCATTGTCTGTGCTGTAATTTGTGAAACAGTGAAAATTAATAATTTTAAAATCAGTTTTCATTTTAAAACAGAGGTTCATATTTGTATTTCCAATCTATTCTCTTAGGTCAACTGCAAGCAATTAAGCTGCTGTGTCAGTTCTACAGTACAGTTGCTCCCAATGAGACTCAGTGTGTCATCTACAATGAATATCAACTATCTTTAGCCAGAAAAATGTCCAACAAAGTTCTGGAGGGACAAATTTTGGAAACCATTAGTCAGCTGTATTTGTCTTTAGGAACAGAAAGGTAAGACATGCTGAATGACTTTTCTTTCATTCTGTTTTTACCTTTTCCATCCTGCAAATGATGTCAATTTTTGCAAAAGCTGAGTATGACTGCTTTTGGGTTTTTTTTTTCCTCTCTCTACTTTGGTAATACACTTTATCAGAACTGAAAAGTACTAATGGAGAATTTTCTTGTTTCTTTTTAAGTAACTATAATCTCTCGAGGGAGATAAGATGTCCTGCAGGGATAAACACCACTTCAAAAACCAATTTATTTTTAAAATCTAAGTAAATACATTTTAAACCTAGTATACGATATGCAGCTCTTTATGACTACTGTATCAGGTGATTTGTTTTCAATGATTTTTGCAAGACTTTTATATGAGACACATATTCCACGCAGGTCAGGCATTAAATTGCCTCTATGTAAGTTTCTCTTCAAGGAAGGCCTTTTATCAAAACTTACATAAGTACGAAGTCAATGATCAAACCTGCAGTTTTACTCTTCTGCAATTTCTACGTTGCTCTAATTTTCCAAATACCATTTTTTGCTCTGATCTAATTGAAATAGCAAATTGCACAAGCTAAATTATAGTAGCAAGTGCTGAGGAAATGGTTTTCTCTAAGGATATTTAAAATATGTTTTTAAGGCTGCTTTGTCTGTTTTTTTCCTTGCTGTACTTCAAGGAGTTACTTTAGATTCAGATATTTTCAAGCTTGCCTCAGTAAGGGTGCAAAAGATATTCTCAGTCATGGAAAAAGAACAGATGCCTATTTTAGCTTTAAGTGGCTGTAGTCTGAGCATCTAATGTGCTTAGTAGGTCACACAATTTCTTTTGCTTTGTTAGGGCTTTTTAATGATATAGTTGGTGACTATCCTTTGGAGAGACTGAAGACAAAGGAGTTGGTTAAGATTTCAAGCTGTCTGAATTTGCAGACAGTCTTCACTAGCTGGAAAAGCTGCTGCTTTGTGTGCTTGTAGTACTTGGAGTCTGTATATCCCAGGAGCCTGGCTCCCAGATGCTGACTGTATAACATTAGCATGCTACCAGATAATAGCACAAACTCAATATGCTGTTAGACCACAATATCCCAGTATTCTTTGTGTTATCTGCCCTAACTAACAAGGAATCTCAGCTCTTCCAGCACCATAACTGTGTAGGTCATGTTATATTTTAATATGTTTGTGTCTTGTGCTCAGAAGAAAATGCATTGGGTCAAGGTGATGGGAGCCTAGCACAAGAGCGAGAAAGGTTTAAGATGTCTGGGGTTCCTATGTCCAGCATAAAGCACCATAACATCAATAAATCTGGTAAATGAAGTGCTTCTGGAACTGGTCATGACACATCCCAGTCTCCTCTACCCGACCACTCTCCTCCCTGTCTCCTGTTATTTCAACAATTGCTGATTAGTCTGAATTTCACTTAAGTCAGATGTATAGATGATTAAAAATAATAATAATAAAAAATGTAATTTCTTTGACATTTTTAGAAAAAATCCATAAATGATAGATGAGTTAAAGATTAGACTTTTTTACTTCTCACAAGTCTGAGGTAGAGGAAGGACACATATAAACCATATTGAAATAATATAAAATAAAACAGGAAAAAATGTATGAATAACAATATAATAATATATATAATATAATGAAACATATATAACATTTATAGAATATGTAACAATATAATAGGTAAAAATCTATCAGGAAACATAGATGGAACAAAAAAGAGGGGGGGAAATAGAGTTCTTTAGTTACTAGTGTAATATAGCTGAGAGCTTATAATTGTGCCTTAAACAGGGAAAACAGAATGCCTTTTATAGTAACATTTCTTGCTGTGAAGAAAACCATTCTGAAGGACCTTTCTGTGAGCAGCACTTTTCCCTGTTTCAGGGCCTACAGGTCAGCTCTGGAATATACCAAAAGAAGCCTTGGAATATTTATAGATCTCCAGAAAAAAGAGAAGGAGGCATATGCTTGGCTCCAGGCAGGAAAGATATACTATGTTCTGAGGCAGAATGAGCTTGTGGATCTTTATATTCAGGTATGTTGTCAACACTTTTACAGGCATGCATATGGTGTCATTTTTCTGCAGGTGGCATGGTAAGAATAAGGAATTAGATATAAAAATTCCATATATTTTGCTGATTGATCATTCAGTGACATTCATGTAATGCTCAGCACATCAAGGGAAAAGTGTCAGCATTTCTCACTGGTGATCCATTTCAATCTGTTACTTGGTTCTAGAAGGATTTTGGGCAGCCACCTTTCTTAGTTCCTGTTAATTCTGTCTGTTTTTTCAACACCATTTACCAGCTCTACAGCACCACAGCAATTATATGACACCTGCATGCTCTGTGCTGGTGGGTAGAAGAGAATAATCACCTCAGCATGCTGGCTTGTGGGCCAGATTCCCAGGGAAACAGAGTAGCTTCTTGAGGGAGGATCTGAATCTGTCCTTCTGTGGCCATGCCTAACATGACATGGAGCCAGCTGGAACTGATGGTGTCTTTTCACCTGTGAGAGCAGAGGCATGTGTTTTGCAGACCTCTGCTCAAGTATAAAGAAGGACTTGTATTAACTGGAAAAAAAAAAACCAAAAAACCAACAACCACCAAACTTAAAATTGAAAACTAAAGAAGACCAAGCTAGAGCTTTGCAGATTCACAGCAAAGATTCTTAACCTTGTCTTATGTAAAAGCCACATTTTCATTACTATTTTCTCTATCAATAACTGAGGAGCCTGGTATTCGTGCTTTGCATGCTGTCTTCAATCTGATCTTTTTTGCTAACAAGCCATGTGTTTATCCATGAGAACAGAATAGTAGAACTGTAGTTTTTTACAGAAATTAGTTCACAGGCTTTTAAATCTGCAGTATCTAACTTGCAATTTGAATTTATTTCTATGATATGTTTGATCTAATTCAAGTTTACTCTGTGGCAGCTATCAAATACACTGTTGTTTTTAGAATACAGTGTGCTGACAGAGATAGCAGGGTACTATTGCCAGAAAAAAGAAACCAGGTTTTTGTTTCTTCTTCAGCACCTGCCACTGGCTTGTTCAAAGACAGGGTACAAAAAAAGAGCGTGTTCACAGCAAATATAGCCTTTCTCATAGTTATAATAGGAGAGATAATAAAAAGATTTTTATTCCCCTTTAATTGCTAATACTTAGGATTTTTTTAACCATGGAGTAAACAAGATTTCAGTTCTTTCCTTCCCTATTCCTTGTTTCCTTTTCAGGTTGCTCAGGATGCTGCTCTTTGCACAGGAGATCCAAATTTAGGAATGGAATTGTTTGAAGCTGCTGGAGACATATTTTTCAATGGTACTTGGGAAAAGGAGAAAGCAGTGACTTTCTACAGGGTTTGTGCAGTTTTTCTGCCGCATTGGTAGTTATGTACTTCCCACCATAGTAGGTATTCTACAAATGCTGAGCCTCTCAGCAAACTGTTTATAACCTATTGCAGCTGCACACTTGTCATGGTGTTAGTAGATATCACCTGTTTCAAATCCACTTCTGGTTGCAAGAACTGTTCTAAGCAAAGAGCAAAATGAAACCAGAATTACCTCATTTGATATAAATGAGAGCCTGTCAGTGCCCATCTTGGGGTTCAGCTATACGTAAGCTGATGTTGTGTGTTTCAGGACAGGGCTCTCCCACTTGCTGTTCAGACTGGCAACAAAACCACTGAACTCAGGTTATGCAATAAGTTGGTGGAACTGCTGATGAATCTGAAGGCTTATGAGGAGAGCCTGGAATATGCAAGAGTAGCTCTCATCCGCAGCGTAAATTTAGGTAAGGATAATTTCCATTATATATGAGTGATACCTCTAAAAATACAACAGAACTCTAAATTTCAAGGTTTTTTCCCTTGCATTCAATCCTTTCTTGCCAGGATTTCATAACGCTACTATAATTGCTATGTTTTGCTTCTATTCAAGAATGAGAAATGTGTTGCTTCCTCTTCCAGCTTAGGACCAAATGGAAAACCTTTGGTAGATCACAGGATCAAACCCGGAATTTCATGTCTAAACTGAGTATGCTTCTAAGAGCTAAGATACAATACTCATGAATAATGTAGTCCTAAGAGGCTTTTGAGTGTCATATACTTTCAGATTTTCCCATTACTCTAATTGTGAACCAACATAAGATGGAAGAATCCAAAATGATAGCTCTTGTTTCAAAATGACTATTCTTCAAATCTGGGAGCTGTTCAACTGATTAAGAACGTTCTCAACCCTCTGTACAAGCACAGACAGGTCATTTTGATCAGTCTGAAAAGAATTTTTTGTTGAAAATTTTAATGTAAAATATATAGGGATAGGCAAGGGAGCCTTTATTCCCATTAACTTTCTTTCTTTCATTTCTTTCATAATAATATATTTGTATTCTTTGTAAGTATACATTGTGTGTGTATATAATAATGTATACATGAGAGATGAATGTAGTTCTTAAAATCTCAGACACTGTCAAATCCTATGGGAGGAAATTCAGAAATTACATAAGATTTTTCTTGAAGGGCAGGTTTTGACCATGTATGTCTTAAGCAAATGTGTTTTTATTCAATAAAAGCTCAGTAAATTCAGAAATGTTTTTAAAGTAATATAGATTTGAGTACTTTGTCTCTTTGTTTTTATCCTGACTCATATGTTATCTCATTAGGAAATCAGCTAAATGAAAGAATAGCTTACCATCGCCTGGCAGTCATCCATCACCATTTGGGTCACTGTGAACTAGCTGAACACTTCTATCTAAAGGCCTTGTCCCTCTGTTCATCTCCTTTGGAGTTTGAGGAGGAAACACTCTATTATGTCAAGGTGTACTCAGTCTTAGGAGATATTATATTCTATGACCTTAAGGTAAGAAATTTTAATAACTTGTGTGGCAAATTTTTATACTGAGTACTATTTCATAGAATCAGATTTTGCCACTTTCTGGTTTTGTGTGTTTGGAATATAAACAGTAAAGTGGGAAAAATTCAAAAGCTCAGAATCTATATTATTCTTGTTAGATACTCACAAACCTGAGCTCTGCAGTCCTCTTGCACTGGTTATACTATCTTTGAGCCTCTTATTTCAGGACCCCTTTGATGCAGCGGGCTATTACCACTTGGCGCTTGCTGCTGCCATGGACCTGGGCAATAAAAAAGCTCAACTGAAGATTTACACCAGACTTGCTGTGATCTACCATAACTTCCTTGTGGATCGGGAAATGTCTCTCTTCTTCTACCAAAAGGCAAGAACCTTTGCAACAGAGCTGAATGTAAGGAGAATAAATTTAGCTCCTGATCAGCGTTACAAGAGTTGATAAGCATTTTGGAAAATGCAGCCTAACTACTGCAGAAGTACCTAAGGAAATACTGCACTGGCTTTGGAGGAGGATGCACACTGCATTCAATGACTCATTATCTGTGTGCAGTAAGGTGGAGCTACTCATCCCAAACTAAGTTGCCAGTTTATATGACAGTGAACTATATTGCATTGTCTTTAAGATACACAGTTTTGTACTTGTTTAAGGATTAGTCTGTGAACTAAACCCAAAACACAATGCTTCCTTCGTTTTTTAAACTCCAGTTTTCTTTGCTATATCTTTTTGCCTTGATGGATACTGGAAAATGATTAAAGCATAGATGCTATGAAAAATAATTAATAAAGTGTAACAGAAGAAAAATTACTCTATATGAATTGTGGCTTCCTTTGCTTCACCTAGCTCTATTACTTTGACATCAAAAAATGCATTGGCACAAGCATGTTAGATGGGCTTGAGAAATGGTTTGTGCCAAGTGCCCAGAAACCATGCCCGATCTTCTGTAAAAGTCAACCACTGCAGAACTTAAGGCCACTAGTAAAGATTTGACTCCTATTTAAGGAAACCTTATAAAAATATTGATATAGGAACTAACTAGGTTGAAAAAGAGAAGGCACTAAGATTATGTAAGAAGTAGCCTTGCAGTTTTCATTACTAATGTGAACATAGAATTATTCCTTTCAGGAAAGGTAATAAAATCTTGAAATTAGAGAACAAAGTCTAAAAAATGCTCTGGAAAGGAGATACGATGAAAAACGGTGCAATTGAAAAAAAAAAAGAGAAAATCTGGACCTGCAGAGATTACAAGCAAATGGACTGATATGAAATGAGAGGCAGTGAAAAGGACCAAATCTTGCCAAAATGACTCCAACTCAAATCCTGAATTCAGGGAAGAAATGTAATTCAGGAGAGAGTAAAAATATATGAAGAAATGAAGTTTAACATAAGTAAAGGAGAAATGTCCGAAAGCAAGTGAAAACAGTAAAAGTGAATGGGATAACAAGAAGTTCAGGGAAAGGACCCCAAGCCTGCCAGTTGATCTTCATTGAAATAGCAAGATTTCATTCCCTGTCCTGAAAGGGAAAAGTCTTCCTTTCAGGACAGGGAATGAAATCTTGAAATCAGAAAACAAAGTCTAACAGATGTTCCCTACTGGAGTCCAGGGCACATGGAAAATCCCTCGAGCTGCCCTGGGGATCCAAGACCCTGGCTGGGACCGCAGGAAACTATTGCCTTTGACCTTAGTCCATGGGAGAACTTCTAACACTTAGAGATTATTTAAAATCTTCATTGCTTTTAATTAAATAGTAGTTTAGTTTGTCACAGGGTGAAAATTTGTAGTTTTGGATTTTTAGTATGGAGATAGATGAGAGCAAGATGGAGGATTCTGGGTGCTGTCTCATCTTCTTCTTCTACTCCATTTTCTGCTATGATGGTGGTACAGAGACATTGGTAGAATGGGTTTGATGCAGAAAATATGTGTTTAGAATAGGTAGCAATTATTGGCACAAAACTGTAAATATAGTATGTTTTAAGAGTTAATTGGAGTAGAAACATTTAAAAGACCTTGGAGTTCTCTGGCTGGTGTTCTTGCCAGCTGGGTTTTCCAGTGCATTAAGCCAGATGTTAGCGATGTACAGACCTTGAGATAAGAAACTGAATAAACATCTCTAAAGACCAACAAGCTGCAAGTTTGGTTCATCTTTTAACCCTGGTACAGGACTTTGTGTGAGAGAAAACTCTCGACTCTCACATCTGGCATCCCTGGGTGGGCACCCAACAGCCAAACTACAATCAAGAGACCTTCAAAAGCAAATACCAGGATTCTCTCTCTGAAGATCAAGCAAAAACATAGGAAGACCTCTGGAGGTGCAAAGCTCAGGGAGCTGAGGCAGAATGAGGTGAGGACCTAGGTGCCAGGGACTCGTGTGCTGTGACCTGCTGGCCAGCGAACGGAACAGACCTGAGGGCGGCAGAGACCTATATAGGTCAGCATAAGCTGTCAGATATAGAAACATGGGGGGATTCCTCTCATAAGCACAGTTAGACACTTTTTCTGCTCTTGAAAATTTAATTTTGGCCCATCCGGCTGCTGTTTCCAGACAAGAATTGGAGTCCTTGTTAATCTGAATCTGTAATTTATACCCACATGTCGAGACTCAGGATTTATTTAAACCTTATTTATGGCAGGATGTAAATAGACCGTTATATCATTATGCCACCCTCAAAGATAAGGGGGCACTCAGGCTTTTATCTGCAGATGGAGTATTACTCGAGATAATGTCCCAGAGAATCCCAGAAAGCCCTCAAACGCTGCATGACATGATGTGGGGGGTCAGCTGCCCTTCCACCTTCTGGTGCTGAGCCAAAGTAAGCGACCACTCCCACTGCTCTGCTAAGGGAAGGTTTTATCCCGGCAGAAGCAGGGGAGACCACTCACCAAGGGGCTCAAGCAGAATTAGAGCAATCCAAATCTCCAACTCCTGGGAAACTGAAGTTACTTATACACCCTCCACATCAAGAATGGGACATGGCCTTCTTTGAGGCTCGTCCCACTGCGCCTTCGCAGACGCCCCGGGAGGGGGGATCTGGGGAAACGGGGTCTGGCGGAACGATCTCCCAACTCCACCTTCCTTCCCTCTCCAATCTCCACCTCAGGCGCGGTCCCAGACGCCTCAACCGACCCCGAGACAGGCAATCCCTAAATCTACATCACTGGCGCCCCTCGACCCCCTCCATCGATCAGGGGCGGGTCCGGAGCCGCGGCTCGGGAGCTCTGTACCACCCTCCACCCCCTGTGCCTCAGAGAAGGCGGCGAAGGGGGAGCGGGGTGAGGGCAGCGGCTGCGCCCGAGGGGGCAGAGCCACGGCCCGGGGGACAGCGGCAGCAGAGGCGCGGCTGGGACAGTCAGCACAGGGAGAGGCAGCGAAGGCGGGGCTGGGACAGTCAGCACAGGGAGAGGCAGTGAAGGCAGGGCTGGCAGAGCAAGCGCAGGGCGCGGCGGTGAAGGCAGGGCTGGCAGAGCAAGGGCAGGGGGAGGTTGTGAAGGCAGGGCTGGCAGAGCAAGGGCAGGGGGAGGTTGTGAAGGCAGGGCTGGCAGAGCAAGCGCAGGGCGCGGCAGTGAAGGCAGGGCTGGCAGAGCAAGGGCGGGGGGAGGTTGTGAAGGCAGGGCTGGCATAGCAAACGCAGGGAGAGGCAGCGAAGGCAGGGCTGGCAGAGCAAGCGCAGGGGGAGGCAGTGAAGGCAGGGCTGGCAGAGCAAGGGCAGGGGGAGGTTGTGAAGGCAGGGCTGGCAGAGCAAGCGCAGGGAGAGGTTGTGAAGGCAGGGCTGGCAGAGCAAGCGCAGGGAGAGGTTGTGAAGGCAGGGCTGGCAGAGCAAGGGCAGGGAGAGGCAGCGAAGGCAGGGCTGGCAGAGCAAGGGCGGGGGGAGGTTGTGAAGGCAGGGCTGGCAGAGCAAGGGCAGGGGGAGGTTGTGAAGGCGGGGCGGTTCCAGCCCGAGCTCAGCGGGGCAGGGGTTGGGCCGCCGGAGGAAGAGCGGGACCGCGCCGTGCGGAGACCTGCGGGGTTCGCGGAAGACGCTGGTTTGGAGGGAGCAGATGCTGGCACGGGGCCAGGCGGGGCAGGAGCGGGGCTGGAACAGGGTGGAGGTTTCCCTGTGGGCGCCTCCCTCTCACGGCAAGCGGCGCCTCACCCATCCCCTCCCATCAGCACCGAAGCAGCGGCGGCGGCGCTGATTCCCAGCGTTCGCCCGAAGCAGCGAGCAGACTCAAAGCTGTTCTCAGAAACAACAACAGCCAGGGCGGGGGATTTTTTTTCTGAAAACACCAGGAAGTTTCAACCGCGACTGCGGAAATTCCCATTCCATCCCGCTCAGAGCGAAGCTTCGAGCCCCCTCAACAGATCGATGTGGCGCCAGCGCCACCTAGTGACAGAACGGCGCGATTGCAGCAACTTGACCCTGCGATCTACAAAAAATATTTCAATTCAGAACAATCTCCAAAGGAAAAAAACACCGCAGAACAAGGAAATTTTGCCAATTTCTGAGGAACACAGAGCTCAAAATATTCCTGCTTCAGAACAACAACAGACATATATTGCTGATGAAAGCATCATCAGAATTACAGTTTCACAAGGCAGTCCTATATCATCTCAAGATTCATCTCATTTCTGGACCACAACAACTGGTGCTTCAGGTCCTCGCATGCCTGGTCCAAGGCTCTGGTTTCCAGAACAACCAGAGCAGAAACTTAGTTCCTCAAGTCATTCTCAGTGTTTTACAGTTTCGAAAGGTTTTATAAGGCAATTTTTCTTTCAGTTAAAAGACTGTGCTTTGGAATTTTACCCACATCTGGCAGCACACTTTCCTCAATTATTGCTTCCAGCACAAGGTGGCCACTCCCTTCCCACATCCCTGTACATACCCCCTACATGTCTATGCCGAGGTTACCTGCTGGGTCCACGGCAGTTTCAGCCATGGTTTCCCCTGGGTGTGCTCCAGATGAACTACATGCCTCACACAGGATGGGGATGGGTGCCTGGGATGCAAGTAACCCCCAGGTCAGAAGGGGCTGCATCCTGGCAAAACGCACAGCAATTGACTCCACTTTATAGACATATTCCTACAGGTTCATCCAGTGCTACAGACTGGGCAGATATCAGGAAGAAAGCATTAAAGAAGAAAGATTTTGAAACAGCAGATACAGAAAGTATCATGTTGCCATTAACTTATGGCTCACAGAATGCAAACGCTAGATGGAAACGTTTAGACCATGAAGTGATCAAAGACCTCATGCAAGCGGTGAAAGACAATGGTTTAGGATCTCCATATTTTAAACAGCTTTTGAAAGGTACATTTAATACTTAGGATTTAACACTATATGACTGTAGATCCATTGCTTCAAAGATTCCTACAGATTCACAACTCCTCATATGGGAGGCGAAATGGAGAAGAGCTCTTGGAGAATTGAGGAACAGATATCAGGAGGACCACATGCAGCTTTCACCATGCCTTGGTTGGCAGGAGACCCACCCAATGACATACCTGAAGATCAATCTGAACATCTGCCTCGAGATGTGCTTGCAGATATCAAAGAAGCAGCACGAAAAGCAATGTTGCAGATTCCACCAGCTGGAACTCCTGAAGGCATTTATACAGAGATCAAGCAAGGTCTTTTTGAACCTTTTACTCCATTCCTCAATCGTCTCACACAAGCAGTGGCGGGACAATGCCCTGATGAGGTAGCACAACCACACCTGCTTCAAAGCTTGGCTTTTGTGAATGCCAATGAACAATGTAAGTGCATAATTAGTGCCTTGCTTGGTCCACAACCAACCTTGCCTCAAATGACAGAAGCCTGCAGCAAGATAAGCACTCCTGCAAGTGTAGCAGCAGTTCAAGTGAATGTCTCAGGAGGACAATATGGAAAACTCATGGAAGCTTCAGATCAAAGATTAGAAAAGACTTTCACAGCTTTTCAAGTAATGCCTCAACAAGACAATTCTACAAAAGGGAAGATGACAATTATCCGTCCCTTCATTGTGCAGAAACCCATCACAGCGTGGGGAAGAGACATTCTATCACAATGGGGAATGAATAGAAGCGGATTTTTAATTGGAGTAATTTACTGTATTTAGGTCTAACTTATGTTTTAGTATTCTTTTAATAGTAAGAGTAATTTCTGTATGGTTTAAGTTTAGGCCCTGTTAAGTATAAATTAAATCTGACATTAAGATTTACAAAATTTAAGTGATAATAGATGTATATTTTATTAAAGTCTTATTTCATGTTATCCTAGGTTTTGTTAGAATATGCTTATCTAATTTGCAAAGTTTAGTTGTTTTTTCTTAGAAATAAGATGGCTTCGACTGAGATAGCTGTGATGAAACACTGAAAAGCTTGTTTGTAGATGGAAGAAGATATAATTTTTACATTGTGATTGTTATTTGTTGTAAGTTATTTTAGTGGTTTTTTTGTGTTTTATCTTAAGGTCATAAATACATAATAGTTTAGGAAAGGTGTTGTCTTAACTTCTTAAGGTGACTAGTGCTGATATATTGATTACATGATGTGAATTTATTAATTTTCTATATTTATAAGTTAACTTCTTACATGCTTTAACACCTTTTCTAATTATCCTAAAGACACATGTCACTTCAAGATCCTTTTATTTTCCAGTTGCTTAAGCATCTCATGATTATTGTTAAGAATTTTGGTTTAAAAATGTACTAAGGGGCATTAGTATAAAGCCGGATCCTGGCCACGCCTTGACTTTAACTAGATGGGATGTTTTTACCAATAAGCCCAGATGTTTTCTACACCAAAAACTAGATATGAGTGACTTGGACCTGACAGTTTGAATTATAAATATGACAGCTGGACCAGCTTTTGGAGTGAACCTGAGAGCCTTGCCCAGGAAAGGATATCCGAGTTCCTCACTGAAAAGGGGTTTTTCAGCTGTTGCAGATTCTGGGACAATGGTACAGTATTTTAGCAATTAACAATAATTCAGCTTCATATGTGTTATTGTTAACAATCATTAATTATGTTTGTCATCTGAAATATTCTTAGTTGTTATATATCTGAATTTTTTCCTAAATGTCTTTAGTTTTTAACAAGAGTTATGCATTTTTCCGTCAAGGTACACTTTCTCTGTTAACCTGTGGCAAAGTGCGTGCTTGTGTTTCTGCAGATACGGAACACAGGTGGATTCCAGCAAAGGACTTAAGATCATATTAGGCACAGAAACTCTGACAACTCTGAGAACAGAGAAACAAGCACACAAATGTGAACTGCACAGAGACTGTAACTGATGGCAGACATCTCTTGTCCCATGAAAGAACTGTGAACCTTGGGTTTCTTTTTCTTTTCTGCAAGAAAATGTGGTGTGGTGTAGTGTTGCATTTCAGGAATTCCCACAGGAAATAAGGCCATTAAACATGGAGTTCAATCAAGTATCATACTTGTGCCTTGTTATCTTACTGATTGTCGTAAGAAATGCGGCAGTTTTGCCTGTGAGTCAACCAAGGGAAAATGCTTGGAAAACTCTGGCCAGGTTTTTCTAGGTCGGAACAGAGTGAGAACAAAATGATAGATGTTACTCCAAATCATATTATTTATAAAAATGCAACATCTTGGTGTAATTACACAAAGATGACGGTCAAACCATCCAACCAGGTTCCATTGCAATTTCCATGAGGGATCTTTTTCATTTGTGGGGACAGACTTTGGCCTGCCATCCCTGCAAATGTCAAAGGTGGTCCATGCAGTACTGGGAGACTTCCTTTGCTATCACCCAACATAACACTGATAAAAGAACAAAAATGTAGAGGAAAAAGATCTGTTACTCAATATAGTCCCAATTGTGATGATAATGTTAGTACATGGCCAGTGCCCGGGTCAAGAAGAGCTTCAAGCTGGGTCTGAGGCAGGCTGGCTGGAAGAGCCGAGGCAGGGGAGGGCAGCAACCAAATGGACTCAGATGAAATGAGGGGCAGTGAAAAGGACCAAATCTTGCCAAAATGACTCCAACTAAACTCCTGAAAACAGGGAAGAAATGTAAATCAAGGGAGAACAGAAGAATTTGAAGAAATGATTAAAAAAAAAAAAAGAAAAAGAAAAGTAAAAATTCCAAGAGCAGGTGAAACCAATAAAAGTGAATGGGATGACAAGAAGTGCAGGCAAAGGGCCTGAAGCTTGCCGAATTAATCTGCACTGAAATCGCGAGATTTCATTCCCTTTCCTGAAAGGAAGACTTTCTTGTTCAATAAAAAACACTCCAAAACACTTTTCATGTTCTCTGTGTGCCTGTGCAAAGGTGGGCAATCCTGTTCCCTCTCGTGGATTAGCAGTTCACTTTGTAGTAATATTTTTCACGGTTACGTGTCCCCATTTTTATAACTGTGGCCTCCTTGGAGAAGTTGAGCCTCCTTCTTGCTGGTTTTTCCGGGACCCCGAACCTCCAATTCAGTCTGAGCACTCCACGTTTTTCGGTCCCAGCCAGCGTGGGCCAGCCGAGCGCCCCTGGCCACGGGGTGGCAATGTCTATCCTCGCGTCAGTGCCTTCTGGCCCGCCTGCTTAACAAAGGAATCCACGGACTTGGAAAAGTATCCCACTTTCTCCATTACCCTTCCCGTTCAGTCAAAATTTCTTAAAACCAAAACAACCCTAACAGATCCATGACCCTCTCAAATAAACCCTTTAGAAACGGATGAGCTAAAACTCTTCTTGACCCTTTACCATGGCAAGCAAAACAGCTTTCACAAGTCAGCATCTATTGCAAAGGAAATACACGCTAAGAAAGCAAAAGAGCATTTGCAGAGGGTAAAAAGAATTGAAGAAAATCATTCTAAGCTACTTTGAAATGCCTTTAACTGACTTATCCACGACAATCTAGAGAAAGTTTGCTGCTCTGAGGTACTACACAGAATTATTTCATAGCAGGAAAACTGCTGTGCAAGTGTGGAGTACTGTGGTAGAGAAGAACCCTACTGCATGAGGTTGGATGCAGGCACATGCTCAAAACTCCTAGCATTATTTTTAAGTGGTCGACTTTTGACGTTTACTTGTTTTGCCAAGAGAAGCATTCCATGAATTCTTTGTACAAGCCTGGTGCTACAGCACTCTAGGCAGTGACATTCAAAATACTTAACCTAAGGAACCAAAAACTTTTTCTGATGCTGTACCGAAGATATTAGCAGTTAGTAGCTGTTTTCTCAGTTAATACAAATTGCCTGGCTGGTGTTATTCTCTGATAAATGCTCAGGAAAATTTTCTCTAAATATTTTGCTCTTAATGCTTTGCTGCCTTCATTTGGCCATTTCAGATAATAAAGGTAAGAAAAATGTTTAATTCACGAATATCTATCTAGCTCTGCCATTTTAATCACTTTGCACTGACACACTAAATGGATCATATCTTTCCATGAGAAGGCAAACACAATTACTCTGACTTACAATATTATGAAACTTGTATGCCATTTAGATGCTGAATTACTCTAGAGAGTTATGTGTTGGGAAATTCTCGATAATTGTCAGCAGGTGTTTTTCCTGATGTAGTAGATGTACAAAATCTGTTCAAAGTAGCCTTTCTTTGCCAAGTCAACAGAAGGGAATTTCACCATTGCACGGAAAATATCTAATTTTTTGGAAGGTGGAATGAGCATAATAAATGGAGCATTTTTGCTTTTCTAAAAATAACACTGGTTCTTTCTGAATCTTTCCTGAAGTATATATAATGCTGTGGGCTGATATTAGACACTTACGTTCTATCAGTCAAGTTATACACTGAGGGAAAGAGAAACTTCTCAGCATCCAATCCTTTCCCAAGCTGGGGGAAGATTTTACAAAGAATCATTATCCTCCTGTTAGTATTTTGCTTAAGATGAAGACGTATTTTTGTGTGCCTACCTTTGCTAATATATGCCATGGGTGCATGTTTGAGATGAAACACAGCTGTTTCTTCCTCTCCCTCAAGATTTAACCCAGTGCCAGTATACAGGGTGCTTTTTGTAATATCAAAATGCAAGAGAGCTAGAGCATATGTGTATTAGGAGATGTAAGTGAACACCTAAGAAGTGACTGAAACTGAATGTGACCCCTAATATTGGCTCCTTTTCTGAAGTTCTTGTACACTTTGACCTTTGGTCATGAATGGATGGGAGTGGGTGTTTTTAGGAGAATTGAAGACTTGGATCTAGTGATACACCAACCCCCAAGTTATTTTCTACATTTTTCTGTAATTTCTCTTTAGCAATTCTTACCCACATAATGACATACAAAACTTTCCAAATATAGATACAGTGTTCTTCTGTGGCAATGCAGTGAAGCATCTATATTTCCTTGAAATTCAAGTGTATAATGAATCACTTTTAGTCTACATTCCTTGAAAAAGTATCTTCAGCTTTGAACAACTTATTGTTTATGGAGGAAATTTCACTCCCAATCACAGAATCACAGAATTGGTAGGGAGCTACAGAGATCATCCAGTCCAACCCCCTGCCAAGACAGGGCCACCTAGGGAGGGTTACACGGGAATGCATCTAGGCTTGGAAGAGGGAGACTCCATGACCTCTCTGGGCAGCTGTTCCAGTGCTCTGCCATCCTCAGTGTAAAGAAGATCTTCCTCGTGTTGAGGAGGAACTTCCAGTGTTGTATTTTATGTCCACTGTTCCTTGTCCTGTCACTGGGCACCACCAGTCATCCACCATCCCCTTGGCACCTGCCTTTGTGGTATTTGTGTGCATTGATCAGATCCCTTCTCAGCCTTCCCTTCTTAATTTAGACTTAAATTTCTGTGGTCAAGATTTGTCTTATGTTTTCAGAGTTGATATTCACATAATAACAGAATGGGTGAGGTTGGACATGGGGCATCTGGCCTAACCTCCCTGCACAAGCAGAGTCAACCGAGAGTACATTGCACAGGATTGTGTCCAGACAGTTCTTGAATATCTCCTGCGAGGGAGACTCCACCTCCTCTCTGAGCAACCAATTCCAGTGCTCTGTCACCTGCACAGTAAAGGAGTCTTTCATCATATTTAGGTGGAACTTCCCATAAAGTTAGCACTAACCGTACAGAAACACCCAAATTGTAGAGACATGGCATAGTGAAATAAATACATTCACACTATCCATGAAGCTATTCCCTATAAATTATTTCTTCTTGACTTTTTATTTTTTGGCATAAATCTGCAGCTATTTCCTTGGTAGATTAAAGTGATATGCATGGCAAATTCCTTTACATCTTGAATCTGTCTCATATTGGTCAAGACTTATGTTGTATAAAGATATGGTTAAAATCATGCATTCTGGTGCTGATGAATTGAACTCAAGAGAAAACACTTGTAAATTGCTTACTAAGTAATCCAAAAACTGGTTTTCTTTTATGCTCTGCTGTAGGTCTGTCAATTATAGACTGTATAAAAGTTATTTTTTCTGTTCTTCCTGCATACCAGAGATAACAGCAGCCTTATATGCATACATACAGCTGAGTAAATAAGTTGTTAAGCATGAAATAATGATAATTAGATTATTATTATTCTTTCTTTATTATCCAAGATATCCCATTTATTTTAACTTATTGATAACTACAGGTTTCTTAAAAGATTGAAATATTTGCAACTACAGGAAATTTCAAGAAAATTGAGGTATGTGTCAAAAAGTATCTTAGCTTAAAAGTCTGTCCTTTACTAATGAATTTTAATTAATGTCTTTGATTCTGACATATTTTTTCTTCTTTCACAATGGAATTTTTGTGTAGAATCACTTTACTGTTACATATTTCCTTTTTCTGCCTACCAGTTAGTTGATCAATGTGTATAAAGTTGCATCTGTGACTTTCTGGGTCATTAAAAAGAAGACACACTTTCTTACTAAATCAGAGAAAAGCTGTCCTTATTGCATCTTTTGCCAATTATGCTTGCTCTATTGCTTTCCTTTTTTAGACATAGTTTTTACTTTTATGTCTGCCAGGCTTTTCAACACTCTTGCTGGTTCCTGGGTGTTTGCCACATACCAGTGAACGCTGGAAAAAAATCAATCCTATTTCTAAGAATGAGCATAGAGAAAAGTGTACTAATTGGTCAATGTTTATTTTAGACTAAGAAAATCTGGTTACCTGTTCACTATTAAGCTTTAGTCACCAGGAACATTGATTGCCAGGAAAACAGGTTTTTTTTAAACAGTGTGCTCTCTTCTATCGAAAATTATTCTTGTCATAAGCTTTAAAAAAAATTAACTTGTGAAGGAAAGATGTTTTGAAACATGCTACCAAAATTCTGTGTCTACTGAGCAAGCTTCATCTATTTGCATCATGCTGGGGTTAGCAGGTTCTGCCATGTGCACACTCTGTGCCCTGAAAAGGGCGAAGCAAAGAAACCTACAAGACTTTCAGGAGAAGGTCAAAGAAAAGCTGTGAGAAATATGAACAAGGCTTATCCTCTGCTCAAAATGAGGAAAAATGCCATGGGAACTACTTTTGAAGATACTGCTACATAATGTCCAGTCTCCCATACTCACAGCAATTATATGGGTTCAGAATTCTTTGCTGCTTTTTGTTAGACACATCCTTTCATTAGAAAGGCAAGGGGTAAAATTTAAAAGCAGTGCATTGAGCATGTTTCTCTATGGATTTGTTCTTTGTTAATGTGCAAATATCTGCAGTTTTGCAAGCTGCTTTTTAGTGCTCATCAACTTTACTTTAAAATCTGTACCTGGATTACCCAAATGTATTTTTTGACCTTTTCTGAATGGTGTTCTATTTTTAAATTATTTTTTTATAAACTAATCCTGTATTAAATATGATGGATATGGGTTTTAGCAAGTTAAATCTAATATAAACTTTGAGCATTTAAAAGTATTTATATTGCTGCCTTTGGACCTTTGTGTTCACAAGTTAAGGTTTTATTTTACTCAGTTCCTGAGACATGGAATTCTGATTTGGATAATAAGCCACATTCTCAGTTCACATAAATCAGCCAAGCTCCATTAAAATAAAGTCCTAAATCTGGGTAAAATTAAGAATTTGAGATTGGCAAAAGGTCTACATCTAGCACAACATTCCCTTGCCATGGGAGATAAAAACTGAATGCAGAGGACCTGCAGAAGGGCTCAAGTTGAATGGAATCATGGAAATAGTGAATGTGGGCTGAGAGACCAAATCTTCCATCTGGGAACAGCTCTGCTGTGTGTTTTCCCGTGTGAGAGTCTGGAGAAGTGGGTTATGTGGGCAGGGATGAACGGGAGAGATTTCCTCATCATTGTGTTTGCACTAAACTGTGAGGAGCACTTCTCCACAGGATGTAAAAGTTTTGGCATATTCCTACACATCCTTCTTGTTTGTCCTTTCAGTGACCTTCCCCTCTCCTTTACTGCTCTACAAAATATTAAAGATTCTACTGGAAAGTGGGCTGCAGAGTGGGACATTTTACAGTATTTGGTTTATAAGACCCATTAGAGAGCTCTGATTTTGGAAGAAGATCACAAGTGCACGCTCTAAAACTAGTCTCTCACTTTCCCTATAGTTGAAGACCTTACAGTTTCTTTTCTCTTCTGAAAAAAATCCATTATCCTTTATTGGCTTATTCATATTTCTGTAATTAGAGTCTTCTCCCATTCCACAATTCATAAGCCAACTTACTGCCTGCTTTGTTTGCACTTCCATGAAGCTAATATTTGGATGATTTTACTGGACCGTGAGTTTGACAGTTTCTGCTTGGATCCTTCCCTAATTTGTTATCTTGTGCAGAAACCTTCCACAGTTGGTCTATCAGTTAGACTGCATGAAAAACTATCAATGATAAGATAATTTTATTCTTCATTTAAATGTTCAGTACTGGGGAGTCTGGAAATTTTAACACTGAGCCTTCAGTTTTCCTGAAATACAGGAAAATATAAGTGAAACAGAATGATTTTTATTTCTCAAAAGTTGTATCATTCTGTCATTTCTGTCATTCTTTTGTAATTTCAGAAATTGTGATTTAAAGCTGAAACACCTTAATATAAAGGTTTTGATTAGACAAGCACATGTATTTTCAATATCACTCAGCTAATTTAAAATGCTCTGGAAAGATCTGACTAAATACGCATCTAAGTTTTAATTAAAGTATCAATGTGTATGGGATATTCTCCTCTATGGTCAAAGTAGTTTGGAGAATTACAACACAGCAGAACCAGTCTCATGACACTTGTAGATCCTCTTTTTTAGCATTATTTTTTAATCTAATACAGTGTTACTTCACTGCTTTTAAAAACTTTATTTCTGCTCTGCAAAAAAACCAACCATAATCTCTAGAATAAATTGTGCAACCAGTTCTTTCAGAGGAAAAAAAAAAAAAAAAAATACATCTGTGCATTGGACAAGCACAGAACAACAATGAATTTTTGATATCTTCATTGCATCTTCACAAGTGGTAGTTTATGTCACAGAATTGATTAGTTATGCCATAGCAACTGAAGATAAAGCCATCAAACTCACTCCTGGGCTACCAGTAACATGGTTTAAGCAAAGAGACTCAGATTGGTAACTGAAGATGTGTATACCAATAAGACTCAAGAACTCATTCGCTACACTCCCATAGGAAGTCCTCAGTAAAAATTAAATGTATCAAAAACCTAATAAATGTACATGAAAAAGTACCAAAAGAATTACAAAAAAATGGAAGATTGCAGGATAAAAAAATTGTATAATATGCCTATTTTCCAATTCTTATGTACCGTTATTACTTTACTGCAGATTAGAAATTCTTCAAGTTTTAATTTTTTTGCAAACATACAATTCATGTTAAGATTTTAGACCTATTTTTATTTTGCTTAGTTTGACTGAAGAATTTCTTTTCATACAACACAAGGAAGATTGGGACACTATGGAAGATACACGAAACAAAGATAATTACTTGTTAGACCTCATGGCACAAAGTACCAAAGTTACAACCTTTGAATTCCCCAGATCGATAGGTTCAGTGAGCCAAGTAAAAATGTCTCAGATATGTTCACAATCTTGGCAAATGTCTGAATACAGGCATAAGAAAAAAGAATCTGTTAATTTTTACTATCGTGTTTTGTTTCTGTGTCTTGTATCACAGGGTATGGTGGAAGATCAATGTTTGAAATAATCCATATCTTAAGGCAATACTTCTGAGTAAATGGTAGGGGAAAAAAAAAAAATTAAATTCATCCAGCTTTAGAGAACATCAGAAACCAACCTGAAGCTATTTTCTTCCTTTCGAATTCTCAGTCTACTAAGTTGTAGCTCTTCATTGGGTGGAGTAAAGTATTTTTCATTTGGTCCTTACTTTTCTGCACATTAAAATCATGTTCATTCTTTAATTTCATTTTTCATGAATGAAAACAAACTAATAAAATCTCTGGAATAAAGCACCATGCAAATGAATTTTCATTATTGTAGAGGCATAAATCATGACTTAGAAGAAGGTTTATATATCTATAATTGAACTTGAAAATGTCTTGCAACAAATTTATTTCACACATCCTTTTCCAAAGAACATATAAATTTGGTTCAATCCCAAGAGCCTACCCTTGGATGGAATTCTTTATTATTATAGAGAGTCCAGCAGAACAGCACAAAGTCTCTGCAGTTTAGATTTGAAAACAGTTTTGCAATTTTTGGATTGCCATTGTCTTTATACTTTGAGAAACCTGTAGCAGCCAAGGATCTCAGAAGTGATATTTAATAAAACAAACTCATAATACGTGCCACTGGCATGAAATTGGCAGTAGGAGATACCAAGAGGATGGTAAAGTGTCTTTGAGCTCACACATCAGAGTTTCCCAGGATAAGTGCTTTAATGGGACAGTGGATGAAGGTGAAGTCATAAATGACAAATTTTGTAAAACAGTGTTACTTCACACCTCCTTTTGTGCAGGAATATATGATGTAAATGTGATTTAAGAATTTGAAAACAAGCAGCTGGGACTTCAGACTATCAAAATGGAAAGGATTTCAAACATCAACCTTTTTTTAAAGAAATCTAGATATATATAATTTGCCTTTAATGGCAAATTGGAAGGGGCTAAATGCACTACTGAGGGCAGGATCAGAACTCAAATCTCTCTGAGAATGGAAACTCATGTTAAAGGCTTGAGTTATGGAAAATAGCTGTGGAATGGGGAATAGCTGACTGGGTAACACAGGCGAATGGGGGATTGTGATGGGTGACAAGTCAGACATTAATAAGCATTTTGGCTGTAGTACAAAAATGGCAAGCTTCAAATCAGTAGAAGTGTCATGGACAAAAGAGATAAATTTATTCTCTGTCCAGTGAGATCTTGGGACTGTATCCAGTTCAGGCACGACTTAACACAAGAAACATGTTGATGAGTTAGTGTACAAAGAGGAACAATAAAACTGATAAGCAGTTTAGAAAACATGAACTTTGAGGAAGGAGCAATGTTTGTTTAGTCTAGAACAGACCGAGGGCAGATATAACAGGCTTGACAATGTAAAAGCCTTTTACAAAGAGAATGGCTCCTCTCATCTGCAGGGGAAAGGAAAACAATTTATCCTGTATATTTTCATAATAGAAGGAGTACTTCATTAAAATACCAAGATCTATCACATATGGAGGGTCTTGTTCATTGCACTTTTTAAAAACCAAAATAGAATTTTTTTTTATTTATTTTTTTTTTTTCATTTTTGGTGTCCTGGTTGTAGGTATTTCTGCCTCAGGGCATCAGGGTTGCACTAGAACCCTAGGGATCCTTCTGATCCTTTTCATTTGCATGCTTTCAGGATTTAATTTGACAAAAGAAAACAGCTTTAGCTGGACGGATCAAAAGCCTTCCATCTGTAAATATCCCAGGCTATAGTGGATAGAAGCCAAAGGAGATGGTGATTCAGACTCTTTCATGTCTAGTTGCCCAACCACTAACTAAAAAGGTATTACTGCACTTAATTGTTCTCTGTAGGAATAAACCGTGCTTACATCACTAGAACAAGAGACAGGGGAAATCTGTTTTCTTTCAGATTTTTTAGGCTATAGCCATATCTTTGGCACTGTGTATTAATGTGCTTGTGATCAGTGACAAAGCTGCAAGTGTCATGGGATTTAATCAGGTTGAAGAGTTCAGGAGTGATTTTGAATGGTGGTTGTACCAAAACACCGGATAGATGCTTAGTAAGGAATGACGTATCCTACAGTGACTGAATGGGCTTTGGTAAACCCAAGCTAAACAATAAAAAATCTTTTTGGAAGAGTTAACTTTTTCATTGTATTATTCTTGTCCTCAGACAAGCTTAGTGCTTGTGAATGAAAGTAGATATGACAGCAAAAGAGACAGACATAATTTCTTTATCTGTACAGGCAGAGCACAGGCACAGCATGAAATACATGATGCTAAAAGGCTTTCTCAGTTTATGGTGGAATAGTTCAGTCTCCAGGCTGATGCAGAAACAATCACTTACCATGACTGATGATTCTGCTATGGGTGCCTGTCCACTGGGAAATGAGAGAGGAGTGTAGGCTAATGAACAGCTGTAACTAATATCTTGAAATATAAATTTAGAACAGAAACGTTACATCAATTCCATGTTACTGGTCTGTTCAGAAATTTATTTCCACTACTAAAACATTTTTATATGCAGAATTGTTTCATATGCACATTTTAATTTCAGCTGAATGTAAGACTCCCTAATAGTAACTGAAAAATTAAGCTACTTTCAACATTTTACGATATTTATCAGGAAGAATCAGATGTAATAGTGGGTGAAGCATGACACAATCTTTTCCAGTAATTTTTCTTGTTATTTGTGTCTTCTGGCTTATATTGCTTTTCTGTCCACTGCCCTAATGAAAATACTTTGAAATGCTATTGTGTGAGCTAGACAGATGAATGGTCAGATATACAGCACCTGACACCAAAGCTCCAGAACTCCAAACTCATGCTTATCAGCTGCTTAAAGCAATCCGAAACCCATAGACACTGATAATTTTGGCTATTGGGTTGTCTTGATTGATATTCTTCCTGAGTTGTAACTTTACTTTCTATATCATGAATAGTTCAAACCTCAAATCTAAGTCCCATCAGAATCAGCTAACAAGATATTCCTATGCTTATTTTGATTGACAGCCCAATCCAGAAAACAGTTTCAAACTTCCTTAATAAATCAGTCTTTTAGGAAGAGTAACAGCAACAGGTTGCCCTCCCTAATCATCAGGTGCTGTTAATTTTGGGGACGAGGTAATGGGAAATAGAGGAAGTTGTAACAGAATGTTCCAAACAGGTCAATAAGACACAGGGCCTCTCTGGTTTTGTGGTTTCCCACAAACTGATGGATACCATTACTGAATATCTCGGTATTTATGCAGATAGTCATACGTGGGCTTTGCAGTTCCCAAAGCAGGCCCTTATTGGAATAAAAATTTTCTTTTGGAAGAAGTCCCACCTGTAAAACAGTGGGGCAATTTCCATATACCCACTTTTGCTGAGTCTCAGTTGTGTGTGAAGTACAATGATCCCAGTGTTGGAAGCTTCCATTACACATCCAATTGACTTTGTTGATCGTCCTATATTGGCCTTTCAGTTTTGGGCACTGTGGTTTGAAGTTGATAAAAACTCAGGAATGCACCCTGAAGACTAAAAGACAACTGCTTTTTCAGCGACTACAGTATTTCTCCAGTAACACTGCAGAAGTTATAAAAGTGCACACAACCATTCCATTGTATCAAATCCGTAATATGTGCAATAAATTATTTGTATCACTCCATAACTCCAAAAATCTAAATTAATGAGAGCCTTCTCAAGGTTAATTGGCAGAGTTCATGCTACTGTGCTGATTTTGTCACCTGAGAGATTTGTAGTAATTGAGTTTGGTATCCTATTTCAGGTATAAACCAAGAAATATACCCTAGAAAGTACACAATTTTTAGCCACTCAGTTTATCACTTTCATTGCCAAGGACAATATTTTCAAAATTGAAAAACATGCAGGCAATACTTGCTGAAAAAAAAATTCCACTGCTACACAAACACAAACACACCAGTGAGCACAAATCCTCAGTGAGGTAATGGCAAAGCTCTGAAGCAAGTCTGCAAGAACTGAGACTTGCTTATGTGAACAAAAAAGTTAAATTTATAGGCTGGGGGCTGACTGCTGTCTTCCACAGGTGGTAGACATAATTTAGCAATAGAATTTTTTTTAATGACGGCATACATTTTTTATTTCTGTTTCCTGTTATTTATAGAATATGCCTGTCACAAGACCTTGATCCTAATTTCTATCTTCTGATTACTCTTGCTGAACTACTTTAATTTTAATGGATAGCCACATTTGTGCTTGAGACTAGTGGACTGAAAAGACAATGCTAAGGCTGTGGTTTCCAACCCTCATGTTTGCCCTTATATGCCATTAGGTAGAATGTGGTCCTTGTTCTGCTTTAAGAGTAACCAGCCCATTACTATAAGCAGTATGGATTGGAAATGATTTTCAAATATTTTTTAAAATTAAAAATTACTTTCCTTTTGGTGAAAAAGGATGCCTTTAATATAATTTTTAATTTTAGAAATTTTCAGAATTTTTCCTCTTTCTACAGGACCAGTGACTTAGTGAGGGAGGAAGAGTGAGATCAATGTTATGTTTTATTAAATCTTAAAGTGAAAATTCAATAATTCCAAATGCACCTCAAGACAAAATGGCTATTTCCATGCATATAAAAGGAGATGACTTTGAGAATATTTTGTCTGTGGGTTTCATAAAAACAGATGTCTGAGGTAAATTTATCTCTCACTAATGGAAAATTTCTGTGGATTTATGAGCCATTTTGAGTTATGAAATGATAGCAGGGCTGATTGTATTTGTCCATGGAAAATCATAACCTATGTCGTGAGGCCTAAGGGAAAGCAAAACAAATCCCATTTTTCTATAGGACAGAACTGTGAAGCTGGTTGTGAGAATAGCTTGTGTAAATGAGTTTCTAACCTCTCACATAAACAGCTTCTGGGATCTCTACCAGTATTACCCAGACTATAACAGAGCAGATACCACAGAAAACATAACATCAAAGCCTGTAAAGAGAACCAAAAATTGCCCCCAGGCGGTCTAAAAAGAAATTCCTTCACCCATGTGTGTAGATAAACATACTCTCATGTGTGTAGATAAAATTTTCTCTGTAGAATGAAGATCGTAATCCTCTTCCCTAAAATATCATAGCCTAATAGAAAAGGTGACAGAACTACTATGAATTAGAAAAATATCTAAAGATAGACGTAGGCCACAGAATAAGTCACACCATACTGAAACTTCTAAGTGAGTAAAAAACACATAATTAAAAAAACAAACAAAAACCCAAACTCACACCCACACAAAAACATAAATCCCTTTTGATGAGTTTGTTTCACTAGGCATTTCATGTACACACAGAGAACACTGACCAGCAGGCATCTCACATTAATTCGTTTATCCTAAATTCATGCAAAGACTTGAAGAATATGCTTTCAGAAGGAGACCAATAACTCTTTTTCCTGTTGTAACTGTTTTTCAAATTTGGCTTCCCTTAGACAGCAAAAGGTCTTACCCCCTTCCCCTAGCCAAAACCAAACAAAAATAAAACCCCAAAAATGACCATCATAAGTACCATAGCAAGGAACATAGCACTATTTCACAGAAATTTTCTGACCACAGTAATTCAGAGTTCTCTTCTGTCTTTCCATTCAAAAGGCTGGACATCTTTGCCCCAAGTTATGCACAAATATTTTTTTTTTCAGGGGCTCTTTGGGAAGAAAGCCAAAGACTTTCCCTGTGACCTTACACAATGATGTCCTAAAAATGCTTCTTGTGAACAAAGCTGTTACCCTGTGGTTCCTTGGGAAATATCCTACATTGCAAGAGTCTGGGGTGTATTGCCATGTAACCATGATTAGTTTTCTATCTGCAGGAAAACAAGACATATATTGACTTAGATATATGTTGAATTAAAGGTAACACCCTGCCAAGCTCATCTGAGCGCTGCTTTATCAGACTCTGAGAAATAAAGAACATGTTGCTGATGAGTTAAGGATAATGCAGTTCAATTTTTTTTTTTTTTAAGATAATCTCTGCCTTCCTATGAAATCTATAGTGATAGCACTGGAGTAAAGGATAATGAGACTAATATAAAAAGAAAATAGAAAGCATACCAAAAACCAGCTTCTTGAATTTATTTCAAACTATGTATACAATCAAAAAATGGTAACAATTTATCTGTCTATAGCATGTCAGATAATTTCTAGGTCAAAACCAAAATGAAAGACTAGAATTCCTACTACAGCAAAATTTTCCACTATGTCCACTGTAGCATGGTAATTTCTTTGAATTATTATTACATAGAATATTCTCCTATCTATGCGGGTTTCAGACTCATCACTGAAGAGGCCTGACTCAATGCCAAATCGAAGTAGTGTAAAAACTAGAACAAACTTGACTGAGTTCTTGAAAAAGGGAGCCTGTTGTAAGCAAAGCTGCTTCCTTATGGTATGGCTTCCTTTGCATAGAAGCATATTTCCACAATAAGAAGTTTTCATTAACTGCTACAGGCCTTAATGAAGGCCTTACCTTCTTTGCTATGTGGTAAAAGCATGGTTGCTAAATCTCATGTAATCTGCTGATAACTACCTCCTGAAAGACTTTTAGTAACAGTCTTGAAAGAAACAGTCAGAAAAGAAACAACAAATATGTAGAATTAAAATGTGTATCAATGGATATCACACTGAGGATATTAAAGAGAAAGGTGGCAAAAATAACGCAAGTCTTGCTTGTGTTTTCTACGGGAGAGAGATCAGAACAGTTCAAGGTCCTTAATTTCATACACATACACTGAAATAATTTTAGGTTCTTCCTTTCTGAAATTATACTTTATTCCATCCCACAATCTGATTGGTATCATCAGTTTGGTGCTGGTGCAGTGGAATGGAATTGATGACATGGAAGGATCCTTGCCCAGCCCAATGAGTCTATGTAATCAATTTTTAGCTAACACATATTTTTCTGACTCTCTGCTAATCCTTGTTATGCAGAATAGATATTTCCTTTCTTAAGGGAAGGGATATTCCTTACATTTTAAAAAATACAACCCTTTGAATGCAAATAAAATGACTAATGCTTCTTAAGCTCACAGTGGTTCCATGCAGTAACTTAAATGAGAAGCTGTTAGTTCATCTGTGTCTGAAAACCAAAACCAGGCGGATTAGCTTGTTAGAGTTCTCACAACACATTGCTATGAGTTATGATCATGGTGGGGAATATATTTCTTTTTCAGTTGCCTTCTTTTAAGCTTCTCTTTCAGCTGTTTCATTATATTGGGATTTTAGAAAATGGTTGCATCTAATCTCTTTCTAAAAAGTCTTACTGAGAAAGAGGGAAGGAGCAGATGTTATTTTCAAATGCAAAGATCTAGCTGAAAAGATGAAACACAAATTTGCTAGCGACAATTCATAAACCCCACACATTCTTCTACTCTCTCTGCTGTCTAAGGGAAGCCAAATTTGAAAAACAGTTACAACAGGAGAAAGAGATATTCGTCTCCTTCTGAAGGCATATTTTTCAAGTCTTTGCATGAGTTTAGGATAAATGAACTAATGCCTGCTGGTCAGTGTTCTCTGTGTGTACATGAAATGCCTAGTGAAACAAACTCACCAAAAGAATTTGGCATAAAGACACCAACACTATGGATGGTCATGGGCTTTATTAGAGAACATGCAGCTTGATATTCAGCTTTGTCAGGACAGGACAATTGTATGTAAGCCAAGATGCAAAGCTTTATATGTATAAGGAAGTTTTAACTGGAAAATTATATGTATTGCATTTCAGCTCATAAATGCACTGGTTTTGGCTGTAAAGAGCTTCTGCTCCGACAGTTCTGGCAGGAGAAGTACGCTTTGAGTCCCTCTCCCGTTGATGCTTGAGTCAGTGGTTACACCTCCACTGCTGTGAGAGTGGATATGCTGGATTGTCCAGCATGCTTTAGGAATGCCCTAGAACCCCCTCCAGTTTCTTTGAATCTGGTAAGCAGTGTGGATGCTTCCTGCCTGGCAGAAATTCCTGAAGATGTTCATCATGACCCATCACAGCAACATCTTTGCACTGTACAATATTTCTCCACTGTAACTGCTGTGGTGACTGCTCTGCCTCAACCCCCAGCTGTCAGGCAATTGCCAGACCAGCTTTGACTTTACTGGGACTACTGAAACTACAAAGTAAATTCCCACTACAGAGATCTGCAGCTCGCTAACTGAATCAAACTGCATTGGCAGTATTATAATACCTGGGTCTTGGATACCTAGTCTAGTATCAACTTCACTGATTTTATCAGGGAGGTAGATATCTATCTACAGGACTGAGATAAAAAGCAGCCATTAGATGAGCACAAGTTTTGATTCTGACCAGCTTCGCTTTTATTTGAAATTAAATAATGGAGTCTGGTTAGTGTCAGTTTGGAGGGCTATTCAGTCTCCCAAGATATTACCTTTACTTTATATAGCTTATCTGATCTTCATCTAAACCAAGGAAAAGATTGATGGTGTCTTCTGTGAAAGATGAACTACATCCTCTTCAAGCTCTCAAATGAAACAAGACATAATGTATGTGATTCCTCTCCCCTAATTTCAAGGTCTGAATTCAACTGTCTAAATATCAATGCAGATTGCGATTTTTAGCACTTTAATATATTCAAGACATTTGCAAGGCTGCCAGGAAAAAATGGGGTATATGAGAGAGCTATGCTCTTCTGCAGTGCCAATGCCCTTTTGCAGGCCAGATAGAATGAAGCTCAGATGGCAATAGATCCATATCTGTGCAACTGGATTGGGCCATAAGTAGTTGCAAAGGATGTCTACATGTAACTCAAGTATCCAGGCTAATCTCAATATTAATGGCATTAATTTATCAGCAAAATACACAGAATTATTTCTCTAATCTGAAAGTAGACACCCACATTTGATAAAATTAACTGCACCTTGAATTCAATGGATAATATGCATGAAATGTACTAATTTTTCTGCTTGTCTTGAACTAAACATTCTGCCATTCTATAACTCAAAGTCCGTAACAAGAAAAAATTTAAGGAGCTTCTGTCTTGTGTTTGAAAACCAACACTGAGTTGAAGTTCTCATTTTTCTGCCAGTGCCTCCAGGTTGATCCATAAGGATTTTCTCTCCTCAGTAATGACTCTTCAGACCATATAATTTTCTATATCTCCTGCAAATTGTGTAAAACTGTTTCATTGTAACCCTAGGCTTAGGTATCTAAGAGGGAACTTTCAGACTGAAGAGACAGACTTTCTAATATGACATCTAAGTTCCTTATACCTTTCTACCTTTTCACTAGCTAACTCAGTTTGATCTCTCTAGTTGTGCTGGCTTGAAGGCAAAACCAGCGAGAGGCTCCAAGTCAGAAAAAACCCAATTTAATAGGAGAGGAAAAAAAAAAAAAAAAGGTAAAATAAAACAAAAACACATGCAATGGTACAAAAGATCACTGACTGAGTCAGAATACAACCTGAAACCGTGGTGGTAGCAGTCCAGATGAGGTGGTCTTGTTGAAGCAGTGTTCCTGCAGAAAGGTCTGGTAGCTCTTGTCCTCTGGGAATCCAGTGGGTAAGGCTGCCTGTGCTGACCCAAATCCCAGATTATATCCAGGTGGGAATGCTTGGCTCCTCCCCCTGGGCAGAGCATCTCACAATGGGCTGATATCATTTTATCAGCTTTGCAATGGGTCCTTGATTGCCCATTAAACAGAGATAGCTCCTGGAGGGAGTTATCTATGAGTCATGCAGCAGGGCATTGATGGGCCATCAACAGGAGATAGTCTGGAGGCAGGGGCCAAGGGAAACAGTGCACAACTTAGTTTCAACATTTCATGTAGATGGTGATAGAATACATACTTTGGGCACATCTTACATTGTAACCAGGACACTAGTTTTGTCTTGAAAGCTGTATTTGTATTCTGGAAGTTGTGTGTACTGTGGAAATTTTAGCCTGCCTGGATAGTAAAGAACCTGCTTATCAGCCGTTGATGTAATGGTTTCTGAAACTGTGAGGCCTTTAAACTCAGACACTACTCAAGCTTAGGTTTTCATCCCTCAAGATTTTGTAGAGCAATGAAGGCTCAGAGTGGCTGAAATCTGGATGGCAGCTGTGATCTCAAAGGGTTGGTGGATGCTGCTGTGAAAGGGTGGTAGTGATTCAGAAGACAGCAGTTTTCCTTCCAAGTGCCCAATGTGCTTCAAAGAGGCCCTGTACTGCTGAGAAAGATAAACCTGACTCTTGGTGGCCTGTGGTCAATCAAAGATCTTATTGAACATTTCATAAGGGAAAAGACACTGACCTCAGTGTCCTGGACAGGTTATATAACATTAGTAAAACCAAGTCCAAAACATTTTGGGTCTAGTTTTGCATTCCTCACTCAGAATTAGGTGCCAGGATTTTCTCCTGGTGTGCTCTGGATTCAAATGAGCTCTACAAACCAAAAGCTGCATTGGACTTGGCCCCAAGTTCAGATCCCTCCTAGATCTGCTGTCAGCTGTGCATTGGGAAATTCACCCATAGCAGATGGGCTTTTGTTCTGGTTTGGTTTTGATGCTGTCAGGTGAGTGGGAGTTATTTGAACTCCAAAGACTGAAGTGGAAGTCAAAAAGAAACCAAAATCCCAAGTGATCCTGTCCATGAGCAGATGTTTTTAGACCATGGCCATCAAAAAGCCTGTATGAGAAAACATTAACTACAATAGAAAAACAGATTGTTGGCACTTTGTGTACATCAAGAAAAGAGAGTTACAAAAATGGGAAAAAAACATTTTGGTGTTGCTAAATCATGTTTATTTACTAAATATTGATACCAGATGAGTTCCCATTTGTTGATAAAAACGTTTCAACATGATAAATGCTTTCATTTAAAAGGGTTTTTTGGGGTTTTTTTTGAAACATATTATAAGATGAGGAACACTTAATAGGAGAAAAACAATAGGAAAAACAGGTTGGTTTATGTAAGAACAAGGAAAATATTGAGCATGATATGTAGGGACAACCATCATCACAATTCACTGGGTTAGTTATACCCTGTGGATACAACAGGCAGACTTGACTGCAGTCCCAATCCAAATACAAATTGGAAGGAGAATGGATTGAGAGCAGCTCTGAGGTAAAAGATTTGGGGGTGTTGGTGGATGAAAAGGGACCTCTATAACTTGATAAATTATAACTTGATTATGCGAGTGAAGTTCATCACATCCAAATCAGATGTCTGGTATAAGAGTCACCTCTTTAAATCTGGGGAGTGAATGAGGCAGGGGAATGGAAGAAACAAGGAGAGAGATTCTTCAAGAAGCCAAATGAGAGGCAAAAGTAACTTTAAACAAAGTAGTTCTGATGAGACAACCTCTCAAGAACCCAGGGAAGTTGCCACTGACAGATTAGATGGAAAGCCAGGAGGAGCTCTTCTCACCCTCTGGGTGAGAATGGCACACAGTTCTTTTCCTTGCTTTCAGGAGGAGCTCTCCAAGCCTTATACCACAATATAAAATATGGCTAAACCTTCATCTCCTTCAGGTCTTCTGAAGAGAAGATTAAGGCCAATGTACAGTCAGGGATTATACCCAGATGCCTCAGTGCAGAAGCTGTTTCAGTCTTGGATTTGTTTCACTGCAGTGACTCCCACCTGGCAATGTCACACTTGGCCTGTTTTGGGGATTTTCAGCCACCTGGTTGTGAGGAACTCCATCCTCTCGCAGTTGCTCAAGTCTTTGTAGCACTGCGTAACACCAAACACATCATCTATTGCCTTGGAACACTGAAGTTCATCCTAATCCTACTAAGGGTGCAGTGCCTTCTTCCTTCTTTAAGGACAGAAGGAAGGGCTGGGGAGAGTGGGACTGGAACTCTGAGGCTTTTTGACCTGACTGAATGGCATTCCAGTGGAGAAAAGTGCATTCCATTTGGGACCTGAGTGGTTCACTGCTGCTGTTCTTGAACACCAAGAAACTGGCAGAACCATAAAAGAACTGTCCTTGCAACTCAACCTGCCAAAAATGTCCAGTGTTAAAAGATTTGTCTGTGGAAAAGCTTTATGAGTCTGCGCACCAACAGAGGGGGAATTTTTGAATTCCTGTTCTCCCTTGCAGCAATGAAAATCACGTTACTTGTTCATTTTCAGATTTAATCTCAACTGCAAATACTGATATATTCATCTTGTTCTCTTCCATATGTAGTCACTGCTCTTTCCTAACAACTCTGAAGTGCAGCTGCTCCATGACAAGTAAAGGATGAGGAAACAGGCATGCATGACTTCTTGACTAGTAAAATTTTCCAAAGACTGGGCCAGGAGCATACAGAAGTCCTGGGGATAGCAGTAAATATACATTCCCTTGGGTTCTTTGGAGTGGAGAGAAGACAAGCATCTCCTCTCTTTCCCCCCTTACGTTAAAAAAAAAAAAAAAAAAAAAAGCCCAAACCTTAAAACACTCACGATTCCAAACACATTTTATGCTTCAATTTTACTGTAGCAATACGATTCAGTAATTTCATTATGCAAATTGCTCTAATTTAAAGTGCCTATTATTAATTCTTTTACCTAATCATCACCAAAAAAAGCCATAATGGTTTTAACTTATTTGGATAAAGCACGCTGATAAAAGAATTTGGTGAGAATACTGATTAAACCCATTTATTTTTCAGCATGAAACATCGTGGGAGATTTCCTAGACAAAGCAGTTCTTGGCCCCAAATGGAAGAGGAGTGTGAAGCAGACATGAAAGAGTTACAGCTCCCATCTGTCTTTCAGTGGGACTTGGATAACAATATACAGAATTTCAACAGGCCTCTATGTGGAGAGGGTGGCAAGCAGAAAGCCTTATCATGAGCACTGGTGAGTTTTCACAGTCATCCATGGAGACAAACCAGGGAAAAGTGATTAATGAGCTGGAATAACATGATCTTGAGGAGTACTATAGTTTGTTCTACAATGTTTCTTCGCACTGCACACATCTGTCGCAAACAGGCTCATGAAATCATTTGCTGTTTGCTTTATCTGCAGAAACATTCTTTGTGTGCTGACATCACACAAAACGTGCCAGGGTAAGCAAATGAAACCCTGTGGCAAACAGCTCGGACCAACAGTAACACCTGTCTTCTTAACTTGCTCTGGCCAATTACTTCACAGGGCTGAGCTAATAAAAATGCCCATAGCTTGGGTGAGAAGGGGTAACAACCCCTTCTGCAATCAGCCCTTTTCGCTCAAAGCTATTCTGAGTCACATGGCTGGGCTTACAGCTCCAGTTCAAAACAGTAATAGCAGGACAGGATGTGAGAAATCTGCTGCTTCCAAATCAGCAGCACCATCTACCATGGGAAGTATCACTTTCTTTACTTTTTTCCAAGGACCTGTTTTAAGTCACCATAAACGAGAGGACACTGGCCCCTTGGACTGACCTTATCTTGTCCATACTTGTCCCCATGTTCTCCTCTTTATGGTTTCCCTCATCCTATTGACCTCCATACCCTGGCTTTTGAGCTCTTCTAGCTCCTCTCTTCTGCCATCATTCCATCTTCACAGGGAAAACTGAGGCTGCTTTATAATTTTCCTCATTGTGCTTATGTTGCTTTTTCTTTAATTCCTCTGAAGTAGTTCTACTTACCTTTAAGTTTTAAGTCTCTGACTTAACCCAAAATTTCCAACTCTTATAATTTTATGGTCAATCTTGAAATTTGTGGTGTTTTTCTTCAAACATTAACTACTGTAGTAATTTTAGACTTTCCATTCCATAGTAAAACAATTTTCCAGTTCTTATTTCAAAGAGGGAAGCTCAAAAACACAAGTCCCAGGCTAATAAAAAAAAAAAAAAAAGACCATAAACACACATCCCCCAAATATAGATTTAAATTCATAACTAGGAAAAGACTCAGAAGTTTGAAAACTTGAGGTTGGAAAGACTCCAAGACCCACTTTTCTTCAGCAATCTTTCTTTGGACTGATTGTTTAATTAGAAAAATTTGATGAGAAAAATACCCTATACTCTAGGCAAGCACGATTTTTATAATAAAGCCCCTAACCCTTTCAAAGTTAAATTGAAGAAAGTTTTCTTCATAAATTTAAACTTTTGATTTCTAGAATTAATTCTGTATTTGTTTCTCTAATTAATTCTAAAATTCTGTTCCAGTCTTCCAATCCCCATCTCTCTTGGCACCCACCCTGCAGACCCTCTCACAGAAAGATTGGATGATATCCAGTGACATCCACACCATCCTTCCACAAAGTGAAACCACCATAAAAAGATTCATAAAATCTGCAGGCCCCTGAACCTTGTAACTCTGCCAACAAGGAAAAAAACCAGTCACATAAAATGGGATGGTATCAAGAAAAAAACAAAAAAAACCAAAAAAACCACCACATTAGGGAAGAGATGGAAAACAGGAGAAGGTTGATTTTGGGATCTTTTTGGAAATATGCAGAGTTATATCCTGAACACAGAGTGACACCAATAATAATAGTACAAAGGGAGCAAGTTGGGTTAATACACAGAATCTGCATTTCTAAAGAGTAACTAATTTACAAGAAGTCTTTTCTTACTTGCTGAATAGAATATCATACAGTTGGTATAGCTCTATTCACAGTATATTCTCCTCTTGGCAAGATTCTCTAATCTTGCCAATGCTTCCAGGAGATAATACATGCCATCTGGAGGAAATGTTTGTCTTTTCCCCACCCTCCCATCTGTTATATATTTCTCTTTGATCCCCCCACCCTCACCACTTTACCCTCTGATCATCCCTAGACCTCAGACTCTAGCTGTACAACCATCTTCACTTTCAGTCTCACTGTATTTCTCTTTGGGTTTTGCCTCGCGGTTTTTTCATACTACTGCAACTCCTAGTCTGCAATAATCTTAGTGGAATCCACCTTCATCTCTAATTCCAATCCCATCTCTTTCTTTGTTTTACCTTGAAAATGTAAGTGGGCTTCCTGAATTCATTTAAGGACTTCTGCTATCCAATCACACCCTTTAATCAGGCCCATTGTCTGCATTATGTCTGCATTATTTTGCAAGCAGAAATAAAGCAGGAAGGGAGTTCAAGATACTATCCAACCTATCCAAGACAGGATCTGTTCTTTCTAGAGTAATTTCTGAACAATAAATACATAAGCTTTCTTATAAACAAGGTCTTTAAAAACAGAGATTCCACATATTGTCCACAAACTCAGTTCCAGTCCTTTGTTACCTTTATATTTAAAAATATACTTTACACTGAAGATGATTTTTGTAGTACTAGTCCTAAAATTCTTTAGCAGCATTTTGAGTTTTTTCTTCAGCTACCCCAGTGAACACAAATAACAGATTGTTAGTCTCTTTCAGCAACCTTTGACATATTTGAATACTCTGATCATGTCCCTTTTCTGTCTTCTTTTGTCCTAGACTAAACAATTTCCAGTCTTTAAAGCTTAGATTTAAGTCATATTTCTAAACCTCTAATGATTTTACACTCTTGTGGATGTTCTCCAACTGATTCATGTACTACTTTTTAAGCAGCAAATGCAAATATAGGTACTGAATTCCAACTGAGATCTTTGCAGCAGTGAGAAAAGAGGAAACAGGAGAGGTGAGGTGGTGGGATCTCTCACAAGCTTGCAAATTCACATGGGGAACTTTACTGAGCCAGTCAGTCTCTGTTTCACTACTGGATTGCTCATTACTTGTGCCAAAGTGTAGCACTCTGCAGTTGCTCTTATTGAATTGCATCTTATTTACCGGAAACACTTCTCCATTTAAAGAAATAATTGTAAATTGCAACTTCTCTCTTCTTTTGTCTTGCTGAAGGAACCATAACAGTGCTGGGCTCAAGACATGTTGCTATGAAAACATCCAACACAATTTGTGACGGACTTTGAAGGACTGATTACTATTTGGACAGCAGAATTCCTGGAAACTGTGCATTGTGAAGATGTTAATTTCACTGTTTGCTTACAAAAATATTATCAAGGACATTAGCAATACCAGTATGTAATTATGTGACACCCACAGCTGTTACACAGTCTACAATACCTATTATTCTATTGTAGATGAAATTAGGCTGGTGAGACAAGGTGTGTTCTTAATATCTGTTTATTACTTTATGGTCTTCTGAAGGCTTATAAGCTGATTTTATTTTCACTGTACTGTGAACTTCTCTTCTAGGTTCATTCTGGCATTTCATTAAGAGCATCCTAAGGTGGAACACATTAGCCCAGCCAAGCAGAAAGTCTTGAAGTGACTCCTTTACCTCATTCCTTAGAAATTAAGTGCCCTTTAATGCACTGTATCCTTTTTGATGAGTGGGATGTTGCAGGACATGTATATTCACAGGGATACAGCAGCTGCAATTAAGTTTTTTGAAGTTCTAGGCAGTTGTTCAACAGCAAAGCAGCACATGGAGCAGAAAGAAGCAAATTCCCATTCACATTTGTGTTTTCCTTCAATTCATAGTGACCATTTATGACAAGAATAAGGACTTTCTATGACTCACAGCCACTTCCATGTGACTGCTGGTTCCACAAATTCTAATCACACACACACAAATCTATGAGCCAGAGCAGATGCAGCATGGGCCTGGCAACAAGTCTTGTCTGAAGAACCCACAAAATTTGACTTGAAGGAGATTCCTCTCTCTTTCAGATAGCCGTTCAGGTACTGAACTGATCGTAGTGGTGTCACCGCTCTCCCTCTGGAGGCCAGCAGGAGGTAAGGATCAATAGATCAGTATTTTTAGAGAACTACAAACTTTGGTATTCTACCAAGCAGTGACTCTGCCTTGCATCTGCCGAGCCCCTCAGCCCCTCAGGGGCCACCTGAGCTTGCACAGTGCAGCAGGGAGAGTGGGCTGCAAAGCAGGAAACCTGCACTCCTACGTTGTTGTGTTCCTCTGAGGAATGGTTTTCCCCCTCAGAGTCCCCCTGAAACCTGCGTCATGTAGTTTAACCCTTTTTCCCTATCATACCTACTCCTGACCCTATTGGCTCAGGGCCAGTATCTTTCCTTGGCCCAAAACTAGATAAACCCCTGTCTCTCCCTGGTTCACTCTCTCTCTTCTCGGGCTCCTGGAACATCACATCGAGAATAAAGCTTGGACTGGAGCTGGGGTGAGAGCCACTCTTTTGAAATCTTTATTCTGTCTCTCTGAAATATATTTCCCTAAAACCCCTGAATAACTGAGCTAGCGAGAGCCGCGGGGGTGGCTAGAGGGAAGAATATTTTCACTACGTGGGTTTGATCTTTCCTGTCTTTTTGCTTCTGCAAAAAAACCTAGAAGTTTCTAAAACTATTTAAGAAAACTGAATTTTCCAGCATAGATAGAATATTTACCTGCAACACCACAACACCAAAGCCAAGTCCCTGTTCTTGACCAGAAATTGAAATTGTCTCCTACAGCTCAGGAAAAAAAGCCTGAAATTTTGCTACTTGGATTTCATGGAGGGGAGAAGCAAAGGGGTCTTTTCTTCTTTCCTTCTCCATTCTTCCCTCCTCAAACACATATTTTGTCCTATCCTTATCTCTTTATAAACACCATTACATATCAAACAGCTCTTCAAAACACAAGTTGTCTTGCTTTGTTCCTATGGACACCTTTCATTTTTATGAATCAGTATTTTCTAATTTAAAAAAAAAAAAATCCCAAACACCTGCTCAAAAAATACACTTATCTTTTGACTGCAGAATAACTTAACAATAAAGTCTGAGATACAATTCCCCCTTCCACAGCTACAAAAAAGGCTGTTAAAACTGTGGCAAAATTTATAGCTTATGATTTCTAGGCCAGTTCTGTTATTAAGAGTCTCAATTTCCTCTCCTTAAACATACTAACACAAACTGTTCTTTTGGCTGGAAAAGGAGTGAAGAACAGAGCAGGCTGTGGCATTTCCTTCAGATCATCCTGTCTCTGTGCCAAAAGCTTACCTTTTTTCTCCTGTACCAAATGCAATGAGTTCAGAATAGCAGAATACATGTTAGAGGAGAAAAAGCGCTGGATTTTTTACTTTGCTTTCAGTATACTTTCAGAGCATTTCTTCAATAGACTTTTGGATTCATTAACATTTCCAAAGATTATTTATTGGCATCAGTTTCAGGCAGAACACAAAAAAGAAAAATGACCTCTGCTTTACAATTACTATTAGGGATGGAGGAAAGAGAAATAAATTTTCCTTAGAAGTATATTTCTAGGGCACAGCTTGCTTGGCTTATGAAGACAGCTGAGAAAGTTCTCACTTTGTTTGAACTGATGTGTTTGTGAAAGTCTTATTTCTCCTCCCACCTCTTCTATTCTTCTTCAGTGTCCAGTCTTGAAAACAAACTGACAGATGTTCTCTTGGATCAGCTTGTGAGACTTGCAATGTCAGGAGCGCAAACAGACTTCTGCTGTTTAGTTCAGGAAATGAGATGCAGGCAATCTGATAAATAAATAGTGTTTATTACTCCAGTTTAAAGTACACTTTGGATTTCTTTTCAAGATACTCCTACGAGGAACTGAGGATGAATATTAAACATGTGCTCTTAATTTAGAGATCTCAATGGCAAGGTCAGAGGGTCTTTAACTTACAATTTGTATAGTTAGGTTATAACAGTAGTTTGAGTGTTTCTGATCTTTAAATATACTAAAGAAACAAGAAGAAATTTAAGTTACATAGACATTCATTCCAATGAAACTTAAAAGACTTGTGAATATACTAAGATGAATTAGAATAATAGGATTTAGGACTGTGTAGGAATTGGAATGCTTTGTGACTTTAACCAAGAGACACATACAGATTTAAAGAGATGGCACATAATTACCCAGTATGGATTGGGACAAGACAAATATTCTACTACTCAATCAGTTAAGTATGCATTTTAATGGTTATGGGCTCATAAATTTACACTTAGATAGCATTCAAATGGCATACTTCCATTATGAGCAGCATCTAGATCCCCAGAGCAGCACCAAGGCATCATTTAACTTCTAATTCTGTGTGATGTCATGTGCCACCCTGTTGCTCTGTCATGGCTATGTGGCCTACACAGCACACAAGAGCTCAGCATCCATGGCTCCGATGACACATATGCTGCCAGGGACCTGCCCTGCATGTAGGAGATGCAGGAGATGCAACCACAAAAGGACAATCCACTTCATAAAAAGGCAACAAGAATTTTCTTCCTATTGTGAGAAAGAAGAGTTCAGAATGCAGTAGGTGAGTTTTGGAGCTAACTCTTGATATTCTATTAAGGACATGGTGACTGCATGCTCTGCTGTCCTTTGGGACTTGAAAAAACAGAATCTGGGCCTCAAGAGAGAAAACAGAGACCCAGTGAGTCACCAGTAACATTTGCTGCCTTGCTTTGGATTTGTCTTGAGGCACCTCCCTTCCCTTCCAGCTCTGCAGTAAAGCATCATTTCCACCAGACAGAGGTGATTCAGAACCCATGAAACAGACATTTTTCCAAGTCATGGAGAACTGTTACTGACTGAGTTATCATTTAAACAGTTTTTAGTGCCACATTTGAATTCTGAATAAATTCAAATTCTAGTGAAAGGTGTTCAACAAGTGTTTATGAGCTAAGAAACTTTACTCACTGTTCCCAAGAGGAACACACCCAATACTTGGGAGTTTCATTTTTATTCCTAAGCTTACTCTCTGCATCACTCTCTTTTTTTGGAATAATGAGTTTTTTGGGGAAAAGTATCCCATACGATACCTATGCTTATCTGAGAGAAATAATTTCATCTGTTATATTTTGGATGCAAGACATCAGTTAGCAGAAAAGCCCTTTCAGATTTATTTATTTTTTTAATCCTAAATGAATGAGATGAAGACTGATAAGCTAATTATGAATGATTCTGTGAAACTCCTTACACTCATGCTATATGGCAAACTCTCACCAGTTATGGTGGCTGTATTTACCTGTTGATATTCACCCTGTTTTCTTATACTGTATTTGAAGTCTCCAAGTGTGGCTACAGAGATAACAGGAATCCAACAGAACTGTGAAACAGTCTGTAGTCCAACACTAGTAAAAGCAGTACCCCACAGACTCTTTTGTATTTACTATTTACTACTTTGTGATTTGAAACATTTTTCCCAATCTCTTCCTTGTAACTGTCATTGTAAATAACGAAAATATTCACCTTACCTACACACAGTGCTCTTGTTTCCTTCTGATCCATGTTTCAAGCCAAACACTTCACTTTTATTAGTCTGTTTCCTTAAAGAGCAAGTTTATATCAAAACACTGACATTTTTAATATTTTAGATATTGCACTAAAGTCATTTAGTAAACCTTATCTTTTCAAAGTGTGGCAAAAATGCGTGCTAAAGCAAAATCTTACAGTTTTCTTATCACAAGACATGCCAGATCTTTAGCTATGGTGTATATGGGTTTTTTTGTCATAAGTGAGACCGCTGCTGCTTGGAAAATCCAGGTTTGGACAAACTCCACCTCTATAACAGAGGGAACAACAAAACACTAACTCACTAACTGTAATGGGGGATTCTGGCTGCTGCCTACTGCATTCAAAAGGTCCCTAATTAGAACACAGTATGGTGATTTCAACTCTGTAGCCTGATGCAGTTTAGTAAATTGTGCCTACTTAAACCTAGTTCACAGGATCCCATCAGAAAGCCTGAGGTAATACCCTGCAGGACTACATGAGTTTTATCCCTTGCATGAAAAAGAGGGAAAAGAGAACTGCAGGCAGAAATTAAGGCTGGATATGTCATATGCAGCAAGTAAGGCTTCCCAAGTTTGGTACAATCTTTGGGTGAGCTATGCCAGAGGTCCTTTTTCTGAAGTCAGCTTAACTTCTTTGAAAGCCAGCTCAACCCATACTTGGAATAATTAATTTGAAAGTTATGTCTAGTAAAAGTTGTGATTACCTTAGAGCAAAAGTGAGTATTTTCTTGATAAAGATGACATGCATGGGCAAGATTTACTCTGCGTGTTATGAAGACTATGGAGGTGATTAGTTGACAGAGCTCAACAGCTGCTCCCTTCCACCTGACAGTCTTAGTGAATGCATTGTGGTTAATGATAGATTAAAAAAAAAAATCCCAAATCTCGAATATTAAGGTTTTGGCAATACTTCCAACTACTATTATAGAGAAGCTGCCAAATCTTTTGTTAAAGCAAATGACGATGGGAGCCCAGTAGATCCCCTCTGGCAGTAGGAAAGGGTCTCGTACAATGTGCCATGATGCCATGCAGAACAAGTGCCTACAAGGACTATGCTCAGCTACTTGTGTTTCTGCTCCGACACCTGCAAAGAGGGATTCGTGTCCAAAAGCGTGTTTAATATTACAACAGAGACCAAACTAAGAGAGGCCAAACTTCTATTGCCCTTCGGCGGCAGTGGCGACAAATGCCCTTATTAACGCTGACATTAAAGACAAGCATGAGGGAAGGCAAAGCGGCTGTCCCTGCACTCACAGAGGTCTCAAGAGCTCACATGTAACAGATACGCATTTGTTCATGCCACGTCGGGCACCCACAGCTGCTGGTGTCCAGCGGATGGCCGCAGCCCGCCTCACGCCGGGGCTCTCCCCTCTCGGGCGGCCATCGACCAGCAGACGGGCGACTCTACCCCTCAGGGCCCAGAAGAGGGGAGCGGACCCTCCCCGCTCTGTCCGTCCGTCCGTCCCGCCCGGGGTGGAGCCTGCCCGCCCGGGGCTGCCGGTGCTGCCGGAGGCGGCGGGCCCGTCCCACATATAACCCCGCCGCGCTGCCACCGCCTTCCCAGCGCGTCCCGCTCCGCCTGCCCTCGCCGCTCCGTGCCATGGCTCGGCGCCTCTGCCCGGCCAGCTGAGTCCTGGGAGCCGCCGCGTCCTGCAGGGACCCAGCCGGCCGTGACACCGCGGCCTGCTCCGGCCTGCTGCCCTCCGCCCGCTGCGCCGTCCCGCTCGGCCTGCAGAAGCGCTGCCCGGGGCAGAACGCTGTCCTGCTCGAGTGTGCATAAAGCCCGCTTTCCCTCGCCGCGATCGCACCTTCGCGCCTCCTGCCCCGGGGCCGGACGGGCTAGCACCCCGCGCTCCGCCGCCGCCGTCCCCGCCGAGGATGCGGGTGTCGCTGCTGAGCGCGCTGCTCCTGCTGTCCCTCAGCGCCGGCCCGCACGCCGCGGAGCTCTCGCTCGCCCGCGCCAAGTGCCCGGCCCGCTGCGATGTCTCCAAGTGCCCCAGCCCCAGCTGCCCCAGCGGCTACGTCCCCGACCGCTGCGGCTGCTGCCTCATCTGCGCCGCGGGCGAGGGGGACTCCTGCGGCCGCAAGGAGGACCCGCCCTGCGGGGACAGCCTCGACTGCCGCTACCCCATGGGCAAGCGCTTCGCCAAGGGCGTCTGCCAGTGCAAACTGAGCGCCCAGGTGTGCGGCAGCGACGGCCGGACCTACGACAACATCTGCCAGCTGAAGGCGGTGAGCCGCAAGGCGCTGCAGCACGGGCTGCCCGCCGTCGCCCAGGTCCAGAAGGGAGCCTGTGAATCGGGTAGGAGCATGGTGGGACCTGCCGCGGGGCCGGGGGTGGGGTGGGAGACCTGGCTTCCAGGGTAAAGAAGGTCACGATTTTCAGTGGCCTGGGAAACTGGGTGGCTCTAGGGACTCTAAAAACCTCCAAGGACGTGGCACCTCACCTAGCTGCTAATGACACCGGTGGTGTGCGGAATGGATGCTCAGGTGCTTTCTGAACAGCAAAACTTCTCGATGCTCTCAGCGTGAGCTTGGGCTGGGGTTTGGGAAGGTTTCCCTCGGCAGCATGGCTGAGGATGCCTCGGTGAGGTGCAGGTCGCTGCCGCAGCGCTCCTGGGACAAGAGGCGGACTCGCTCCCCTGTCGGGAGCGAGTTTGGTGGAGGTCACTCGGCTGCCGGGGCAGGGCAGCGGCCACGTCCTCAGCCGTGGCCTCTTCTGGAGACAGGGCAGCGGTACGAGCCCGCTCCCGTCCTGCCTGTGCCCCCTTCGCTCCCCGCACGGGCAGTGACGGCCGCGCTGCTGGGGGCATCACCCGCAGCAGGGCCGCACAGAGCGGGGAGCACCTGAGCTCCGGGACCGTCCCTGGCTGTGATCCAGGCGTTCATCAGATTGACCCGACAGGCGAACCGGGAAACGCCTCCAAAAGCCTGTCAGGGCAGAAAAAGCTCTGAGTATTAGATAAACTATCTAAAACTTTTGCCTGGTTTGCTTTCTTCACCAAAGCATTTTGTAGTCTTCAGGAGCACTAAATTGGGGGGGGGGGGGGGGGGGGGGGGCACCAAAAACAACAACAAAAAAACCCCAACCAACCAACCAACCAACACAAAAAAAAAAAAAAAAACCCAAAAAAAAAACAAAAACAAAAAACCACAAAAAACCCCGCCTCCTTTAATAGTGTAAAATATCGATACTCAGGCTATCAAATGATCCTCTGGTTGTAAAGTGTTGAGGCATTTGCTCAGATCCCGTGATATGCTATCACAGCTTCAGGCTTGGTGATTTAACTTAGGAAAGTTTAGTAATCTCTTAAGCCAGTAATTTCCTTTTAATATTAAAATATGTCTCTTTATGGAAGTGTTAATGCTGGCAGTATCTTTCTACATACTTACTGATACATTATTTTAAGGGTTTGCTTCTGCTACCCTTCCCATAGAGTTCCTGGAAAGAGAAGTTTAATGCTTAATGGAGTTTTAAATAATGCATTAGTGTTTCCATTATGTCAGGTGAACCTCTAACCATCCTGTTTATTCACAGCAACCTAACCAAAATGATTGGGATGGTTCAGAAGGAAAAGGGCTGCTGTTGTAACCTTTCTGTGAGCAGGGGAATCTTTCATATGTATCCTGATCTTTGGAAAAGCTAAATGAGTTCATAGAGGGAGGATATTCAAATTATATTCCTGGAGTTCCTTTCAGAGTATTTTGTCAGAGCCAAGAATTGTTCCACATGCCAGTTGAAGCGGCAGTGTTCAATCTCTCCAGTATTTTGTACTTATAAATTGTTTTTTGCGTGTATCTTTTCACATCAGCATCTGTTAACTTCAGTACTCCTAAAACTTGGTTGAAACTGATCCATGTGAAATAATCAAAATATTTAACCAAAATGAGTGAACTAGCCTGCATGTGAGGGCTTGCTGAGTGCTTGGCATTTGGTATATATGACATTTTCTTTAAAGAATCCTCCTGAATCTAATGTTAATAGGCTTAGGAATTTGGAGCTGTGAGGAAGAGGATTTTTTTTTTTTTTTCCCCAAGCAACTATTTTAGTGTTCACTTTATTTTGGCTTTAATGTTTTTTGCCTCAGAAAACCTCAACTTAGATGAAGCATCTGTTTCTCTGTTAAGACTTAAATTTTTTTATTCAGTTCTACAGCTGCACAAACTGAAGCTGAAAGAAACCGAGCGTCTTGCCCAAGGTCAGACTAAGTTGGTGGTTGAGCCAGGAATAGAACTCAATTATGGTATTTTTTTGTTTGTTTGTTTGTTTTTAAACAATAACATGCAATGACTGTAATGAAAGGCTTGGAAGAAAGTTGACAGTTTAAAATTGCTGTCAAATTTCTCTTTCTCCTCTTCTTGCCTGGCCTCAGATGACTCAGAGTTTGAAGGGATAAGCTAGTTATGAAGTAAATGCAGTTTTACTTAACCATCCATATATTAAAACAATCTTGGATAACAGAAACCTCACATAGTATGATTTGGGCCCTATTTAGAACATGCATAGGCCCAAAGTAGCTCCTGAAATGTCTGCTTCTCTCCTTTTTCAGTTGCTTATGTGGATGCTGAGTTGGATTCTGGCTGTGATAAACCCAGACAGATTGAGAAACTTAGCTGTGGTTTCCTAGTGATAGCAGTCTGGTGAATAGGGATGCATGAAACATGGGTAGTAAAGGATGCAGGAAGGAAAGGAGGGATGAGCTGGCCAGGGTTCCTGAGTGATAATAGAAAAATTAACAGAATTTAGAATGTTTTTTCCCTTGCTGAAGTCCTGGATTAGGTTGAAGAGCACCACACCAAATTGCAAGTTCTACACACAGTGTGCTAAATGGGGTGTGTACTGCTTGGAAGTCCAGAAGCTCCATATCTGATGCTCTACAATATGCCACTGCCCAGAGGCTTCTCAGAGATACTAATAGGAGCAATCTGTAGAAATCCTGAGCGAAGTTAAACTCCCTGCTACAAATACTGTTTTGGGGTTTTTTTTAAATACTTTTTTCAACACTAGTTACCTTTATATATGGGAATATATTGTGAAGCAGCTGGGGTTTTTTTCCGTCTTCTGTCACCTACTGTGATAACGACAAGCTATTACAAGCTAGCATGTAAGTAATGAAAGAAATACTTATGCAGAACAACCTCTGTAATCTAAGATCTATTCTTACAGAGCCCTGTTTTGCAGGGCAGCAATGTAAGTTTTAACAATGCCACATATCAGTCTGCTAAGATGTCAAACATCTCACTCAAAGAATTCACTTGGTCACCTGCCATCTACAGTCAATGTACTTGTTTCTTGAACAAAGGACTGGGTTTGATCTCTCAGTACAACTTAGTATAGTTAAATTCCCTGCAAGGTTATTTTGCAAATAGCTTCTGTGAAGAGAGTTTAAATGTCAAAAGATTTGTATTTTCATACCTAAGATATGGAGGCAATAAAACTTTTTTTTTTTTTTTTTTTTTAAATACAGCTGCTCTTTTGTCAATGAAACAAAGAAAATAAAAAGCTTAATTAGAAAACATTTGAGGCTGGACTTGACACTCACCATTTACTGTCCTCTGTGCTGTTAACCTGTAGTCACTCTCAGAAAGGGGTCATGATGTTAAGACTTGCCCAAGTCTGTCAGATCCTTACAAGATACAAGCCTAAAAGTTCACTTTCCTAAAAGTGTGTCTGGTTCCACCACATAAGAGAATGTTTGAAACGGTTTCAACAGTGCAGGCTTATTGCACACAGTTCTACCTGGGATGTTTGGAGTGTGCCTGTATATAACCTTGAAGATACAGAGGACAACTGAGTGTGTGATTACTTGTGTTTCTGAGAAGCTGGCCCAGTAAGGGATAGAAGTCTCCTGCTGGTGTTTTTGTCATGAAAGCCTTAAATCTGCCTGCAGCTGTATTTAGGGAAATGTACTGAAAGGTATTAGCTGAAAACACAAACTTTGGTCACATTCCTGTACTGCTTGTTTTCCTTATGCCTGAGTTGGTTTGAGTTACTGCAGGTGAGGATGGACAGTGTACAGTATTTGGTATACAATTCAGAGTAGAGCACTTCACTCTGTAGAGGGTAGGTAACAGGAAAGGGATATTCTTGTTGCATCTGCTCATGAGGGTCACTTGGAAGGGAGGAATAACAATCATGTAAAGTCAGTGTGGTGTCTGTGCTAGAAGTGTTGTGCCAGTCTGTCTCTGTCTGGCCCTTGTGATTACAGCATTGCATAAGAAAGCCACTTTGGTGTTGGTTCACCAGATTGTTTTCATCTGTGCACGGTAGACATCCATTGTATAAATAAGTTGCCTGAACCATAATGTGGCATTAAACTCACCAAGGTTTTATGGTCAGTGCACAGCTATGCAACTTGAGCTTAATGCTGAATTCATCAGAAAAGCTGCCCATGAACCTATGTTTCCAGCAGATGTTTCTGTTTTTTAAGCAGAGACTTTATAATCTTTTATTTGTCTTTCATTTCTTTCCATGAAAGCACAGTAGGGACAGTGTTTATCCCTGGTGATCAGATCTGCCAGGTTGCAGTCCTCCCTTAGACATAATAATTTTGCTGAATGCACAGATCTTTTCTGAAGCTGGTTTTAAAAGGGGGATGGGGAAACAGCCATAAAAAATGGGTCACAAATTCTTAATGAATATAAAATTGTGGAATTTAATACATGGATTAAAATTGGGGATTTTAATGTCTTTAAGAAAGCAGTGAATGTGATTTGATTTAATTCCACAAGGGACTAAGTTGGCAGATTTTCAGAAATGTTCAGTCTTTTGCAGATGTAAATTGGTCTGGTTTTATCGTCTTCAGTGGGATTATAATGATTATTTCTGCTGATTTTTTTTTTTTTTTTCCCCAGTTAATTCTCTTCATACTAGGTTAACTCTACATATTTGTTGGCATTGTTCCTGGTTTACAGCAGTGTTAATGAGATTGAAGTGGGTCTATTGTCTCTGCAAGAAAGTAAATAAACCACTGTTGAGTGAACCCATAGCCTGTAGCTAACATCACTATCCAGGAAAAATCTTAAACTGATAATAAAACTACTTCTACCTGAACAGCACTTAGCTTTAGGCATTTAAATTCAGTGTAGTTGGAGCCCATAAAATTGGAAACATAAGATCACATTTTAGAAAATAGGCTGAAAATCTTTAGCTCCAGTTTATGCACTTACATTGAAATCTGAATTTTGAGTGTTCAGTGAGAGGAGCTGGAGAGCTGAAGATCGAATCACTCAGTTGAAATGATAGGCTCAAAGGTCAAGGCTGTCAAAAATCTGGTTGATTTGTAGCTATGAAGCAAATTGGGGAAATCTAGTTTTTTTGACTAAGAAGTGCACAGACAGCTAAGGACTCATATAGTATAAATTTGGTTTTGTTTCAAATACAACCTGGTTGCAGCACCTTTGAAATCTCGGTTATGCAACAGATGGCTAATTGGATTAAATTGTGTCTTTTTGCCAGGAAAAATTAGATTTTAATTTAATGTGAGATTATTTTGAACACTCAGTAATAACATGGAAAATAATGCACATTATTGAGAGACTTTTGAAAAACTACATGGCAAATCTCTGAGGGTCAATGGGTCAAAATTCACAAGGGTGCTGTGAGCTCAGAGCTGTTACCTGCTCAGGGCAGCAGAGATCTGAGGGCTGTGTGGGGCTCCACAAGGCAGCAGGACTATGGAGGGGGGAGATACATATTTAACTTTTTCTTTTTGTAAGGTCAGTGGCAGCCGCTAGTGTCTACCAACTAATGCAAATTAAAAGATAGATTCTACCTCTACAGTTATAACACTTGTATTCAGGGTGACATTATACAATATACTCTGTGTTGGATTTTGCTTCCCTCTTCAGTTTCCTAGGCTTCAGTTCCTCCCTTTTGAAGTATATTGAGAACTTCTGATGAAAACCATCAATTTAATAATTATGCGCTAAAATGCTGTTAATAATAACTAACACTTCAGTTCACTTAACAGTGCTGCATGTGTAGGAGTAAATGTGAATGTGCAGTTACGTCTTCCACATCCATAATTTGAGTTCCTGGCACTTTATATGAAGTGTTTAAAGGTTCTCATCACTGCCAGCTTGCAGAAAATGAGTCAAGGAAGATCAAGTTCTATGAAAGCATCTCAGCTTTACAAGTCAGTTTTCACCAGTTGTTTGGTCCCCACCAGACAAGAGGAAAAACAGCTCGTCTCTGATCAGTGCAGATCTTCAGGCACACCTTTTATACAAAGCTTGAGTGTCTGTTATTCTTGATCCTCCTTTGTTTCAGATTTCCCTTTAATATTGCTGCAGATTTGGGTTTTCTTTCAAGTTTGAGCATTCTTGTCTTCCAACCCCAGGACGGAGGTTCCAGGCTTTTGCTTAGACAGAAATGTTTTCACTGTGTTATGAAAAGAAGACAAGCATTGTTGCAGCTTTAGTCTCCTCTCTGTATTGCTGCATTTTATTTTCTTCACCTTTTTTCATGTTTCATCCACTACCTCTTTCAGATAATTTCTCTCTGCCTCCCCCAAATCCTATGTGGAAAGCCGCTGCCACCCATGATGTTTGCCTGGTGGCTGGTCAGGAGTGGTCCAGACCTGAGGTTTTTGGCAGGCATCTTCCTGTGCTTTTGGCCACGTACAGTGCTGTATCCCTTTGGCCTGGGCAGAACAGTTGAGCGCTTAGAAGATGCAAATGGACTTAGTTGTCCTGACTCACACAGAGCTATGCTGATTTACACCAGCTGAAAGGCTGCATTCATCACAGTTCTGTGCCAGTTTATCAGCTGCCTTTCACTGATGCATGGTCATGTCTGTTAAGATAAACGTGATGGCAGTGTTATATCCTGTCAGTGAGCACTTGCTCTGTAGGCAAGTGTTCAAAGTCATGTCAGTAGACTTCAAAGGATATACTGCATAATCAGGCAAGCTGCTTGGGAACTGAAGGTAAGATAACTCTTCAGTGGCCTTGTAAGCAAAATAAATAACAGTATATTGTGCTTACGTTTGACTATCCTCTGTGATTCCTGTTTGCGGTGTCTCTTTTAAACTAAGCACTAAAACAAGCACATTCAATGGGCTGGAGGGATTTTTCAGAGTGAGTGAGAGTGTACATAGAAAAATAGACTGAATCTGGTCCTGCCAAGCTGTTCCTTTTGTTTATTCGGTATCACATAAATCTAGCTTGCTAAGTTTAAGCAGGGTTTCTTTCCATTCAGAAGTAAATCCCTTGTGCAGTAACAGGATAAAGAACTTGCGGACTTCTGTAAAGAAATTCCTAATCTTCTTGATCTGGTTTCTTCAACTCATTTGCTCCCTTTGGTAGATCTCACAGTTAATTTTAAATCTTCAGGCTGTGAACACAAATGATTGCTATTTGAGTGTGATGATACATCACCTGTCATATGCTTTACATGTGTGGTGATACAGCTCCGTGTATCAGGGACTGCAGAGAATATGACATTTAGCACAAGCAGTGCTCTTCCTTTGGGATGTTGTGATGATAGAAGCCAGGATGCTGTGGGCTTCTTCCCCCCACTTTAAGATCTTAATTTCACACTATTATATTCACTCTTAATGAATGCTGCATGTAGTGCTGTTTAATGCAGCACCATACTGGCTTTTGTCAGATATTTTAGTAATCTATTGCTAGACCCAGCTGCATGTGACAGCTTAAATATAAATTTGCAAAAAAGTTTCAGGTGAAAAGGTTGTAATTTAAAACAAGTTTCTAATGTGTCTAGTTAAACAATTAGAACTTAAGTTGTAATTGTGGCTCTGAAATTCTGTAGAAGTGTTACTCAGCAATTGTTGGACCATATCTGGTATGCTGCATCCAGTTTTGGATCCCTCAATACAAGAAAGGTATTGACAAACTGGAGTAAGTTCAGAAGGTCGTGAGGATAGTTGGGGGGAACTGGACATATCTCTTGTGGGGAGAAACTGAGGGCTTGTCCAGGCTTGGGAAGAGAAAGCTTCAGGAGGACATGAGAACAACCTCCCTGTGTGCCAGATCCATACAGAGGTGCATAACCTCTGTATGGATGAGAGACAAGGGGCATGAGTTAGAACACGAGCTCAACAAGTTCAGACTCGATTTAAGAAAAACTTATACCTCAGGGGACAGGGAAACAGTGGGACAAGTTTCCCAGGCAGCTTCTGGAGTGTCCACCCTTGGAGTTTTACAAGTCCCAGCTCTCTTTCCCTTTGTAGCTGATGCAGCTTTGAGCAGGAGGTAGAACTAGAGACATCCTAAGGTCCTTTCTAGCCTGACCTATCTTGTGATGTCTTGGGTATTATGTCTTGGATAATAACAAGTAGCTGTCCTCAGAAAGATGCTCAAAGCAGAGTTTGTAGGCTTCCAAAGAATAGAACTTAGAGCTAAGTGATGCTGATGTTTAATTTTCTCAGGATCATGCAGAGTGCTAGGTAAGTTTTGAACAATCTTTAATGACTTTGATTCCTTTTCTAGTACTGTTTGGAAACTTCTAATTTCTAGAAGAGGCAACCAGTTCAAGGCAGGTTCATCTTGCCTACTTGATAAAAAAAATGTATTCTCTTATTAACATATCCAATTCTTTCTGCTAGTATAGGTCACCTACAGTCCAGCAGCCCAAGATACAAATTCAACTTCATAGCTGACGTGGTGGAAAAGATTGCACCTGCAGTTGTACACATTGAACTTTTTCTCAGGTAACACTTTCAATTCTTTGTTTTAGTTACATTGTTTAATAAAGTGTAGTAACTTTCCTTTGGAATTTGTGATGTTCACAAAATATTCTAAAACACTACCATAGACCCATTTCTCCAGAGAACCACACATTTGTGTGTTTTGTTCCTGTTCAGGAGATCTATTCTAATGGGCTTACAGTACTATACAAAATGTACTGTCTACCCTAAAATAAGTCTATCTCTCTTGGAGGTATATTCAGCCTTCACTAAAATGCTTTGCTTATTGGACTGTATTTGTTATGTCAGTTTAAATACATACACACACACACATATGTAAAATATATATATATACATATTCATATAGTAAGCTGGAAAAAATAGCTTGTTGTTACTTTTTCAACTTTGAATGAGAGATAGTTTTATTTTGGTGGGAGGAGCATTAAGAGGTAGAATGTCAAGGAGATGTAACCTATCTAAACACTTCTGATAGGAAAGAGATGTACTAAATTTCTTGACCAGAACATTGCCAGTATTCTGGAGCTGAGGTGGCAAGATCAGTGCTGAGTGCTCAAAACAACCTGGGAGGTTTAAATGAGTCTTCAGAACAATCTGCTGTCAGAACAGATTACTGCAAATATTGTATGTACTCCATTATGTGAATACCTTTCTTCTTGAAGTCCTCTAAATTTTCACAGATAAAAGAATTTCTTGGAGGATTTTGTAGGCTTTTTTAATATGTAAAATCAAGATAATCAAGTATATCAGGAGATGTAGTTTTATGCACGTGGTGATTGGTCCTTTGAGAGGATGTTACAGCTGAAAATGCTTAAGATCTTTGCATATGTAGTTTAGATTTTTTTTGTTCTTTCCCTGTAAGTAAATGTTTGACCAGCAGCTTGCTGGGTGCTGATTTTGATACTATGTTTTCCTGGGATTTGCTCCAATTGTTTACTGCTAAATAGCCCAGAACTTTCAAATAAGATCCTAACCAGGACCATGTAATGGAAGAAAGACTTTCTGGGCCTTTTCTCATCTTCTGCTACGCAGGCACTTCGTGTTCCTAAGGTCATTGCAGCAGTTGTTCACAGAGAAAATTCGTAATGCCTTTAACAGTTCATGAAGTGATTTACCTGTCTGTATTGCAGCACATTGTTTCCCACTAAGTTTTACCATTGTTACTGTTCTTCATTTTTTCTTTCACATTCCCAGTAGTTTTGGTTTCCAGACATGCTTTTTCCACCCAGTCTGCACTTGTGCTTCATCGTCCCCTTAGACCTTGTCTCTTCCTTTATGCCTCTGTCTAGCTGCAAGGTTCCTCTTTCCCCTCTTCCCATTAGATGATCAGTTCATTTTTCAGCTTTATTATTTCCTGTCACTGTTCTCTTCCAGTATAGAACTGTTAACCATGGGATCAGATGGGCTCCTTCTCCTTCCTTTTTTGTCACCTATCATCTGTGCAAGGAGCTCTATAAAGACAGAATTGGAAACCAAAGGCAAAGGTCCCTGCTGATTATCTGTAAACCTCAGTTCTATCTCCCTGACTGACTAAACCCAGTCACAATTTTCAGGAAGGGATCCTTTCTTTGTAATTTCTTTTAAAATTTAATTTTCAGGGTGAAAGGTGGTAAATGTCTAATATAATCTTCTCTTAAGTTGGTTTTCCCTTATGACACAGAATTGCTTGCTTTTTGTACAGGCACCCTCTCTTTGGTCGAAATGTCCCCCTTTCCAGTGGATCTGGGTTTATTATGTCTGATTCTGGTTTAATTTTGACCAATGCCCACGTGGTGTCAAGCACAAATGCAATATCAGGGAGACAACAACTGAAGGTACAGCTCCAGAATGGAGATACCTATGAAGCGACCATTAAAGACATTGACAAGAAATCTGACATTGCAACAATTAAGATTCACCCTAAGGTGAGTGACATAAACACAAGGATGACTTTATTTGCGAACTCTATTTCAGTTTCACTTTGTAAAGTGATTGACTAGAATACATGTTTAAGGATTCCTTAGAAATATCTGTGGAAAGCAAAAAAATATAATGAAATACAGGCCTGGACATTTTTCATTACCTTGGAATTAAATTAATTCGTCTTCTGTGCTAGAAGCTGTAAAAAACAATGAAGAAGAAAAACATGCCGCTCATTTAATATGTGGCAAAATTCTGCTATCTTTACCTAAACACCCAGGGTAATCTAAGTTTTGTGCCAGTAAGCATGGACTGCAAGGTGGGGCATAATGCAGAGAGTGGCAGTCCACACCTGGTCAACGGTTGGTTTGTATGCTGTTTCTAGGAGGAGGGAACAATCTGCTGGAAAACAGGGAAATTTTGGTGCCCTTTTTTCTCCATGAAATTGCAAGGAACTACAGATAGTTGTTTTTGAAGACTGTTTAGAACAGCAACCCTCCTAGCATAAGTTTTGGGTATATGATAGCGAGTGCCTCTTCCATTAATGTAATGGAAATTGTTTGTTCCTAACTTTTTGCTAGTTTTTCATCTTTGCAATCAGGTTATTTCAGGTACGAACTAATGCTTATTTTTTTCTCTCTGTGTTTACTGAAGAAAAAACTACCAGTATTGTTACTGGGACACTCTGCTGACCTGAGGCCGGGAGAGTTTGTGGTGGCAATTGGAAGTCCATTTGCCTTACAGAACACTGTGACAACAGGAATTGTCAGCACTGCTCAGCGAGACGGCAAAGAGCTGGGCCTGCGAGACTCAGACATGGATTACATTCAGACAGATGCTATTATTAATGTAAGCATGAGGCGTGTGATGAGTTTCACTTCACAGTTCGTCCCCACCTTTGCCTGCCCTGAGAGATGAATCCACTAAATACAAGCAGCTTTGTTTAATGTCAGTGGAACTCTTCCTTTTTAAAAGTCTATGCAGTGTCTGTAAGTTGTGTTCAGGCAGTGTCGCGAAGGGCATGACAAATAGAAGTTCTCCCTTTGAGGTTGCTTGTGAGGATGCTGCATAAGTCAGACCCTTTTAATTTTGTAAATCTCATGCAGTAACATGGTTGTATTGATGCCTTGAGAGGCTGCCTAGAATGGAGGCTAGATGGTGTTAAAGGAATAAAGTATGTATCTATTAAAAAGGCCTTCTAAGGATACTAAGGATACACCTGGGGCACTACAAGAGCCCAGCCATGGCTACACCCAAGATGGATGATGGGTCACATGTTCTCATACTTTTATAAGTTCTGGTCCATTTACATATTGGGGTTAATTGTCCAATTGCAGCTTCAGGTTATCAAGTCCCATCCTCCCAGTTTGCTCCCCTGAATTCACTGTTGTTTGCACTTTTTGGGCCTGAAGCTGTAACGTTGTCCTTGGTTCTCAGGCTGGGAAAGGATTGTTTTGTCTAACTATACTGTGAGGAGAACTTGCTAACACTTTGTATGAAGTTCAGAGTTATATACCAATGCAGTACAGAATCTGGAAAACATGAAAGCTAAAACTTAAGGCATCCATATCAACCAGCAGTAAATCAAAACATTTCTCTCTCTTCTTGCTGAGTTGCTCTGGTCAAGGAAGCTGTAGAATAGAGCCAAAATTTCTTTCATCTCCATCCATTAGAACCAGATAGAGTGGTCATATTGAGAGTATGTGCTTCAGTTTAGTGGCAGGACACTCAGGTAAGAACAGAAGGAGAGGACAGGGGGGTTTTGTTTCTGTTCTTGCTTTCCCTTTGCACATCACATAATCGAAACAAAAATCAAAGTGTACAATAACAAGGTTTGAGGTACAGTTTGAAGCTAAGGTTCCTAGCATTGCATGTTATATAGAAATACATTAAAATAATGTTCCTTCAGAGCAGCTTGGAGTGATCCAAAGAGCTTAACTGAGGTCCTTGGGTGTGTGTTTGGCTTGTACTACTTCTAAAAAGAGCACCACACACATATCTGAGGTGGAAAATGACCTGAAATTTTGTGCCTTAAATCTGTTGCACATTGAAAGGAAAATATTTTCAGGATTTATTTGTTGGAAATTAATGTAAAATTTGACATAAAAAAGAAATGATGCTGAGTGTTTTACACACAAAAAGTGCTTTACAAATGGTTATTGTCACAGACTTTTTGATATAAATTGTATGGGGAGGAAAAAAGAGGGTAATTATTTTTTATGCTAAGATATGACATAAAAGTGAGCTTTTTCAAAAAGCTTTGGTATGATCTGAAAGCTGAACCTTTCCAGACATTTAATTGGAATTACTCTCTTCAGCTGTGCAAGGAGAATAAGGAAAATTTAGGCAAGATGGGGTTAGTTGGGAGCACACACTGAACTGGTGGTGGAGGCGGAATTAGAACATGGGATTCTTGACTTCTTGCCTGTACACATTTTTCAAGCTCAGGCACCTTCCTTGTGTATGTACTTAGACACTAGACATTTGCTGCCCTCCAAAGCTAATGAGCAGGTTTAGACAGGGGTAGCAGAGTGTGCCAGACAATGCTGGACCAAAGGAAGAGTGATAGCAGATGAGGTGAGGAAAATGACACTAAGTTTGAATTGCTTTGCCATCTGAGAGCAAAAAATATGAAGATGGTCCCTGGCATAAGGATGCTTTGTGCTTAGCTAATGCACTCGTTTTCTCCTGAGAATGGGAGGAGTTTGAGAGTTGGTCTGTTCAGAGCATTCCTGTGGCTCATCCAAGACTTTCCTGCAGGAATGTGCATGCAGCTGCCTTTTGAGAAGTGCTGGGACAGCAGTAGCATAGGACAGGAGAAAACAGGGCCATAAGGTTCTAAATGGAGCTATATTGCATGTGCTGAAGGTCTTTCACGTCCTTCAAGCAGAAGACAAGTGAATGAGATGTGCTGAGCAAGGCTGAAAAATCATTATCCTGGTTTCTTTGTGCCAGTCAGACATAAAATCCAGTGTGCAGCCTCCGGTCACTGGAGAGATACAATATAAGGAACTGATCTATTTGTTTAAATTTGAACTTTGAAGCTCTTTTATAAACTTTAATGTTTGTTTTATTCCCCTAAGAATCTAAAAGATTTGCCCAGTGCTATCTAAGTGTGAACAGTTTGCGTCTCACTTTTCTGTCATACATCACTTTGCTTTTGTTTCTTTTGAGTGGTAAGTTGCTGCTCTTGGCTGTTTTGCAAACCTGCTTGAAAACCCTGGCCTCACTCAAAAACAAGCTCTTGAGCCAGCATGAAGATGGACAAGCAAATTCCCCAGCTCTCATATCCTGTGGTCCTGTTGCATGTTTCCTTTAAAGGCCATTAGTTATTAGGTAATTTTGGGCTGCTCAGAGCTTCTCTCTGCCTTCTCCAGAGAGGCATATGTGTCTGTGGTTACTAAATTAATCCTTGTGTAGTAGCTACCTCGTAGCACTATGCTGTGATTAAATACGTAAAGCACTGTGTTCTGCTCCAGTGGAGAATGAGAGACTGATAGTGTTACAAACCAAAGTGTTGAATAGAACAAAAACTGTACAAGCACCTCACTGAAGTATAGCTTTAAAAAACAATTAGTTATTGCAAAACCTTGTTCTGACAGGCTTTGGAAGGATCAAAATACTCGTTTTAGCTGTTCAATGTCTTAAACTTAGGGTCTGCCTATTTGGAGTGGCTCCTAACTTAAGGCCTGTTTCTGGAAAGAAAGAAACCTATAATCATGAGAGGAGTGAAGAGGTAGGGTAAGACCTACATATAATCTTCTGTGGTCAATATTGTGTCTGTCAGTGCTGCCTAAGAAATGACCTCCTCTCTTTCATTCACTTATAAAATAAGTACTGTTTGTAATGAGAATTGCATTTCCAGCAGTGAAGTATTAATTTATTGCTCCCTTATGTCATTTTTACAGTATGGCAACTCTGGAGGACCTCTAGTTAATCTGGTAAGTTCATGTGGCTTGGTTTTGTTGGTTGGTTTTGTTTCAAAAGCTAGTTTCAAGTTAGTGGGAGAATGTTCTTTTAGAAAGTCATAGGTCATTCCAACTTCCATTCATTTAGCTAATGGTAGACAGTCTGAAGCTAATGCAGAATATGCAAATTAAGTCTCAGTTCACGTATCACAGGAAAACATTTCCCCACTGAGCACAGAAGATTTTACATAGCAGTGAGGAATATGGGCTATGGAAGGAGCAGTTATGCTCACTGTGAAACCTGGAATGCACAACAGAGATGGGTCCTGGTTAATCCACACAACTCTCTCAAAGGAGATTGCTTTAAATCAGCACTGGTTTTGCAGGTCAGTGACTTGAGACTGTAGTGGTAGTAGAGATTCCACTGTCCACTTGGCAGAGGGAATCTCTTGCTGAGTTCTGGGGTGGACCTTGGATGAACACACTGTACTGTAATCTTTCTGGCCATCACAGTTAAACGTGAAATGGATCGTGAATCAAAGCCCAGATCCTCCCTTATAAGTAGTGTTTATTTCTTGAGTGATTACAACACTCTGAAATTTCTCATACCAGCTTTTAACGTGAAATACTATCTGAATCCTGTACTTAGGAACAAATTTAATTGGGTGTTGTCTCTCAATAGGATGGTGAAGTGATTGGGATTAACACCTTGAAGGTCACAGCTGGAATTTCTTTTGCTATTCCTTCAGACCGTATCACTCAGTTTCTCACAGAGTCACACGACAAAAGTAAAGGTAAGGTCTGCAGGAAATATAATTGGCATCTTCCAATTATTATCCTCACCCAGGTGAAGTGCCAGAAGACATGAGTCTTGGATCCTATTACTGAAAGGAGCAGCATCCTTTTCCATTATAGAGCATCACATACTGGGAAGTAGAAAACAATCTCTCAGAAGTGGGAGAGACTTTTTATTACTCACACCCCCCCAAAAGGTCAGACAGTATCTGTATAAATATGGAAAATAGGGCCTCTGGGAATAGTGAGGACATAGATGAATCATCACTGTCTCAAATATGCTTGAGAATAGATGATTGCTTGTTTAAGGAGTTTCATTATCCTCTTTTCATTTATTGTCCAAGCAAAAAAATTAAAATATACTGTAGAAAATAAGGTAACTTTTTAAGCACCTGTCCACAGGTGGGTGTAGTCCACAGAACCTGACCTATATTTTATCATGGTCACGTATGTCAGTGCTATACAATCAGATACTGTGACAGACTCTCAGGCCCTGGTGGAAGAAGGGCTGTTACTAATTTGTAAAGAAATACATGGGAATATGGGAGAGAAGCAAAAAGAAAGAAAGACTTCTGCACCAGAGAGCATATAAATCTAAGTATATTGGCAATGACAACTGCAGTACTGTAGACTTTTTTACATGCCTGCACCATATCTGTCACCCTGTTCTGGAGGTCATACTAGAGGCTGCACAGCCAAAGCTGATCTAGTAATATTGCATCTAGGCCAAACCTTCCTTATTCTTTCACTTGCCAATTTATCCACACCCTACTACTCATCTTTTACCACGAGTGTTGGCTGCTGCTGCTTCTTCTCTTGGATCTTTTTGTTATTAATCTTGTCTTCTCCTGAGTTCATCCAGTTCGTGATGCCAGGATTGTTTCCCTACATCATTGTCCTCTCAGATACTGTTATTTCAGAAACTTACCTTAGTCAGCAGTTTTAAAGTGATGCATCTGCTTGTATATATGAGGGCATCACAAACCTGATGGGTCCCCTCACCTGTGTTTTCCTGAACTCCACAAATTATATTACTTTCGCTGTTGATTTGGAGGGAGGGGGAGGAGTAGATGAAAAAAAAAGGTGGTTAATTATATGCTGAGAAGTGCATTTTAAAGTAGCTGACATAGTTTTGTTTCAGTCAACATGTCAAAAAACCTTATTTTTTTGCCCTGGTTGCTAACTTGCTGTTGATGTCTGAAACAAGCAGGTGTCTCATTAGTGGTGTTATTCTTTAGAACCAAACTGCTTGTCCTCATCCAGGGAGGAGGAATGGCTCAGCCTGCAGGCCTGGCCTGGAGGCATGAACTCAAGCCTTGTGCAGAGCTCACCATCTTTTGGTAACTGGGCCTGCAAAGCCAGTGAAGCTTTGAGATGTCACACTGAGATCAGTCACCTTGCTTCTTCAGGCACCTTTACCTCCACAGAATGATGAGCCCAGCCAAGGGCCCAGAGACAGCTTTGCCCGAGGAAAAGCCCTAAGAAAAAATGGTGAAAGATTCGAGTTTATACCGTGATTGTAACATACAGATTTTTTTTTTTAATAATGCCACATAATGCCCTAATCAAAAGGATTCACACTTTTTCTTAGTGTCAGTATGACTGTCACTGCTTCAAATATCCTGGGGCACAGGCAAATTTTTTTTTTTTTTTTTTCCTTTTGCTTCTCTGGAATATAATTTTGCTATGGCAGAATTAAGTTAAAGCCCTTGATGCATGGAGAACGTTTCTAGGAGATATTTTCACTACATATTTGAGACTTAATTTGCATTTTTTATGCCTTTAGTAATAGTTCCCAGGTTTGTTATACAGTCGCTATTTTTTGGAATAATGAATTTATGTAAGCAGAATTTTAGGCATGTTTTCATCCAGTTATGTTTCAGTAGTTTCAGTGGGATACTCCCTTATTGTACAATTAAGTCATAGAAAGAAGTTTATGTGTATTACTATTTTACTCTTAATGTCATATTTCCTGAAGATGATAATGTTCCCTTAGGATACCACTCTTTCCAGATGTATTCTGGCATGGTAGATACTCAATTGTTTAAAAAGCTGGACCTTAGTCTTTTGAATCTCAGTTGATCAGATAGCTGTTTTATATTGGAGGCATATATTTTTTTAAATCTCATTCATTATATATAACTGCAATTATCTGTTCTATTAAAGAACAGGAGTGGAGAGCAGGGGAAAAGGGGAGGGTGTCATTTGAATGAAGAATTTCCACTGATTGTTATCTATGAATTCTGTATTATCTAATGTATTGGTAATATATAATAGCACCTAATGTATTTTTGACCAAAGATTTACCACAGCCTTCATAGAGATGTTTGTCTGTTGAATAGTCTGAAAGCCTTTGCTAATTTTGGGGTTACCAGTAATAAGGTTAATGTCCTTTTATAGTAGGAAGTCTTAAATTGCTGCATGAAGTTAAGTGTCTTCATCTGTATGTCAGTTTTAACCAGCTGTGTATTCTGTGTTTACATCTGGAAGTTAACTGCATACTTAAGCATTGATTGATTTTGGTTTTTTTAAATTTTTTTTTTTAATTTTTTCATTTTATTCTTTTTTTAGGAATTTCTCCATTTTGGTTTTAGCTCTATCTATTCCTAGTTTAGACTTGAGCAGAACGGTAAAACTAGAAAGTCTTTTACACACAGACGCTTTAAAGTGGAAGTCAGTAAGTCAGCAATTTGACAAAATATTAAAGAGAAAATCCATCCTAAAAGGTCAGTGTGGGCTCTAATGCAGTGTGAGCAGAAAAGTGAATAAACTTTGTTTCAGATGGGCGAGGGGAGATGGGGGAGCTCTGCATTGGCCATACCCAAAAACTCATTTACATGAATCCTCATTTTACATCCCCAGGACCTTGCATTAGTTGTGTTGAAACAATATTCTTACCTTTGTATTTGAATGATTATTACTCATAATAGTTACCAGAAGCCATGAGGGTTGCTTAGGAGCCTTGCTGAGTATGGATTCAGATCACTGATCAAATTCAGCTATGCAGTTTATATGAAAGGATCACTGCACACAGTCCAGCATTTATAGGCTTGAGCTGTTTTGCTCATGTAATCTGCAAGATGAGATAGGTGCAAAAGGAATTAGCAGAAAAGTAGTTTTGCTTGGCACTTGAGTCAGAAGTGCAGGATTCATTTCTTCACTCTGAAGACCTGGTGATATCCTGGCCCCACTGAAGTCAGCTGTGTAGGGTATAATTTTGTACCAGAGTTACTCAAGCCCATAGAAGTTTGAGTACATGACCCCTTAATTTGGATTTATCAGTTCTTTTTTCTGCAGTTAATAAGTGATAGACATTTCTGTCTCCAACTGGTATTTAACTGTCTGATTTGTATCTCTAGTGTTGCAAGCATCAATAAATTAACAGTAAGGCAAGTGCTTTCCTTACTGTGGAACAGAAATTTCTGTGAAGAGTGAACTGCTTCTAGGTGCTTGGGGTCAGCTGTTTGTGACTTTCTATTAATACTAAGCAGATTTAAGTTTAAACTCGTGGTTGAGGCTGGTTTGCTTGACTTTGTACCTCTGGAATCAGTGTTTAACTTGGCCTGGTGTTTACAAAAATGAGATGATATTTGAGCCTTTCTCTTCTGTGCTGTGCTCCAGCTTTAAGCCACAATGGTTTCACATTTGCTAAATATGATTCTTTTAAGCTATGAACCTTACTTTAACTGTTGCTGGGACCGTGCCCTTGTGATGTGCTCCTTAGATTTTTGACATCACTCTCTTCCAGTTCTCCTAATTATTTTTTCTCTTGCCTCATGATTTCACAAGTAGCCAGAATGACTGGTTTTGAGACTTTCTATTCACAGAGCAGATGTAATATGACAGTGGTAGTTCCAGGTACCACATGCTATTCTGCCATCGTGATTTAGTCCCAACATCACCATGCCTATGCTTAGGGAATAATGATAAAACACTTCTACTGGTTGTCTGTGCCTGTTCAGTCTCTGCTGTTGCTTCAAATAAGATGGGCAATTATATTCCCACTAATCATTGTTGCTGAAAACTTTGGGTTTTGTTGAAGGTGTTTGACTTGGGTTAAATTCAGTGGAATGGACTTTTATCAAACAAAAAGACTGAATTGTTTTTACTTGTATTCTGACACACGAAATGTCTGGAGAGGGGAAAGAGAGGAGTGTATACTCTGCTGCTGAAGTAACCCATGGCTCATAGTTTTTAGTTTTACTTTACACAATAGCCTGCTACTCTTACAGTATGAATTACTATTTGCAGTATAGCAAACTTACTGCAGAGAGAGGGCAGAGGGCCTTTTTGAATTTCAGTGTGTGAACAGGAGTGAAATAATACTTTGACCTGCCCAAAGTTGAAGGTAGAATTAGAATTTTGGTGAGGAATAAGTCTGTAGTTGTGAGATTTATTTTTTTCCCTAAAGCTTTATGTTTACATATATCGTTAGCCACTGGGGAAGTAATTCCCTTTATCACTCATGTAATTTCTCCTGTGGTTTTTCATTCTTGCCGTTCTATTTCTTCCAAGTCAGTTTCTTCTGTCTCCTCTTTAATTTTCATTTTTCAATCACGTAAACATTCCTAACAAGCCTATTCCAGGCTCTGGAATATCTTTGTGTTTCTGCAAATTTCTGCCTCACAGACAATGACCAGCATCAAATTGTTTAATACAGTGAGAAAACTGTCACCAGAGATGCTGTCACTCATCTTATGAAGGGAATTTCATTATTTAACTGTCGGCATTGCATGGACAAGGGAATTAATTTCAGGTGGGAGAATTATCATGTCTGAATATTTTTAAAAATTGTAAAATTACATTTCTTCCATGGGGACTGGAGGAGCACCATGGGCTAGTTCATGGTCATGCCCAAAGCTCTTCAGATTTGAGCAACTGAACTTCTTGATGCACTTACTATAGCTGATTTTGATCTTGCTAGTTTTACTTTAAAATAGAGGAGAGCCAAACATTTCAGGGCAAGATAGGGATGACAGTTATGGATGCAAGATTTTTCAGAGTATAGTAGATCCAGTGTTTAGTAGTCAGAATTTTCAGTGACCACAGTGGTAATTTTTGGCATGTGTAATATTCAGAACTAAGTCCTTTATTTGGGAGTATTTTTCCTGGAAAGAATAAGAGCTAGAGAAGACTGTGTACATTCCCTTTTCCTCATATGAGAACCTGGAGAAACTCAAAGAGCTTGTGAAGTCGTTGTGCTGGAACGCGTAAGGGGAAATGTTGTTTCATGCCGGATGTAACTGAGTACTGCAGCACTCACTTCAGGAAGTCATCAAACTGCATTTTTTTCATAAGACAGCTGTGCAATATCATGACTTACTAAAAGCCAACTTCAGAAATGTGGTGTTCTTCCTAAAGGAGTGACTTCTCACCCTTTAAAATTCCACAGAATCCTGGTGAATTATAGAATAGTTTCTATTGGAAGCTGCCTTTAAAGATCATCTAGTCCAACCCCTCTGTGCTGATCAGGGAACACCTTTTATTACATCAGGTTGCTCACAGCCCCATCTAACCTGACCTTGAGTGTTGACAGCTGGGGCATCTACCACTTCTCCGGGCAGCATGTTCCAATGTGTTACCACTCTCATGATAAAAAATTCTTCCTGGTACCTACTGCCAATCTACCCTCTTTTAGTTTGAAATCATTACCCTTTGTCCTGTCTTATAAGCCCCCTTTAAATACTAGAAGACCTTATTAAGGTGTCTCTGGAGCCTTCTCTTTTCTAGGCTGAACAACCCCAACTCCCTCAGCCTATCTTCATAGCAGAGGTGCTTCAGCCCTCCGAGTATTTTTGTGATCATTTTGGCAAAGGTCTACATGTTTTGGGGTTTTTTTTTTATCTTCCTTTTATTCTTTGGGGTAGAAATAACAAGCCATTTGCATTATAATCAGGGTGAGTCTTTTTGCCCTTTCTCTGAAAAGTGGAAATTTAAATGTGTTTATATTCCATTTCTACATTTTAATGAGAACATCATATGATTAAATGGTCTTGACCGGTTTCAGATTGAATGGTAGTTGGTTATGAAATTTTCCATTTACTGAATTCATGTGATACTAGATCGCAGCAATTTCCTGAAGGAAAAGCTCCTATGGAGTGTAAATGAGCTTTCTTTCTTAGCCTTAGTTACAGGGAGGGGGATTGTCATTCTGTTGACCAAGGCTAATTAAAAAAAAAAAGCTTTAGTGCAGATGTTGTGATTTTGTTTAGTTTTGTTAAAATCTGATACATTCTGTTTTAATTTTCAGATTTTTTGGGGTCATCAAAGCAGTTATTTTTTCCAGTGTTTGCCCCAATTTCTTAAATATCCTCTGTGTTCCTTTCAGATGGGAAGAAACGTTTCATTGGCATCAGAATGTTGACAATAACACCTGCGTAAGTATCTCAGGAGGGTAATTGTATGTTCATGCACACAGGGTGTGGTCAGTAGTGGTTCAGAACTTCATTCATCTCTTGTTACAAATCTCCAGAGATCCAGATGTAGGCATTGGCTCCTAGGAAATCTGCAGACATTTAAATGATAGTCTGAGACCTGGAAATTCTCTAAATACTCATAGTGGTGGATGTCCTGGTGATAGCTGAGGGAAAATAGAAATAGCCTGAATACAGATTTTGGTTCTTGACAAGGACACTTGAAGTTACACCACGTTTTAGGTGACATTTAAACAAAATAGTGCTTTCAGGTGACTCTGAGTGCCAATAATGGATCAGCTGATAGAGGATTTGGTGGTGGTTTATCAGTGTCAGTGGAAGAAATATGGTGTGAGGTTTGGTGCCTAACCACTAACTAGAAAGAGCTGCTAAAGAGCCAAACTAAAGCTTTGTTCCTCCGTGTTAACAAAGCCAGAAATGGACACCCTCCTCTGGCTCCTTACTGTGTTTTCCCTCTTGAATTTCTTTGTGTCTTACCATTACCTAGATATATTCTTGGATAACAAAGGAGGGCTCTTATGTTGATGCTCTTTCCCAGCAGTAGGCATGTTTCCAATGTGGCAATAGACTACAAAATTAAACCAGACAATTTCCAGCTGGGGTTGTAGTAAAGCCATCATTTTTTCTTGAGTTACACTCCTGCAGTCCTCCCTGAAGGGTCAGATCCTCAGCTGGAATGAATCAGTGTAATGACATTAACACCACTGATGGAGAGAAACTCAGAATGTTTCTCTGCATAATTGTGAGAGATGTGGGATTTTACTGCTTTTGGAGCATCTAAGAAAGCCGTGTAAGATGTCTGCAGGCCTGTTTTCAGAAAAAGACCACTTCCTTGTTGTGTTTGCTTTAATTATTCCATTGTTTGCTTCCTTTATACCAAATCAAATGAAGAGAAGCTGTGTAGCCATTTTGGCTTGTTTTCCTTCTGTGGGACCCCAGGCTTTCAGGGCAGACAGCCCGGTAATGCATCCTTGGTTTATAATCTTTCTAGAAATGGGTTTTAACGCACTCTGTACACAGACGTGAAATAATGTCATCATCTCTGAAATGAAGGGATGTTTGTTGAGGCTCTATTTTGCAGTGGGTGCCTCTCTTCTTTCTTTAGAAAGTGAAAAATTGCTGATGACAGCTTGAGGAAACTGAAGTTTCCATTTCCAGCTCTGATCTGTCTTCCCTCTGGAGTTATCAAAAACTCTATTGTTCTAGATAAAGGCAAATTAAGAATGACTTGCAAAATAAAAGAAACAAAAAGTTAGCAAATTTCTGCCCTGTCACCGGCATTAATTCTTTCTTCAGAAAAACCTTTTGTCCCTGAAAGTGCTCCTGTTGTGCTCATGAGCAAGGCCCCCTGTGCTACTGCTACAAAGAGCCAAAGTCAGATTCTTGCAGGGGATGTGCAAGACCATTAAATTTAGCATGCTTTGCACAGTTAAGGAGTTTTGCCTCCCTAAAAATCTGTGTAATTTGTTTCAATCCAAGTTCAAATGCCCTACATTTTCATTGCAGAACAACCAGCAAATGATTAATTGTTAAGACTCTTTCTTTTTGTCACAAAAAGCTTAAATAAATAAGAATATTTATATGCTTTTATAGTGCAATAAAATTCTCTCTAACTTTGTTCTTCTTTTAGCTTGGTGGAGGAACTGAAGCACAGTAATGCTGATTTTCCTGATGTCAGAAGTGGAATTTATGTACACGAAGTTGTTCCAAACTCACCCTCTCATAGGTAGGTAGAGCATATTATTTTCTTCACCACAAATAAACCTCCAAAGAGATGCTAGAAGGTAATATTTCTTTTTATATTCAAGTATTTTCTCATACCAGGCTTGATCTGTTTTTAAACAATTAAAAATTGTTCCTTTAGGTTTAAAATATTTGCGTTAAGGTCTGCTCACCTCTACAAAAATTAAGTATCTCAGAACTGTTTAAATCATGGGATCATTTAGATTGGAAATGACCCTTAAGATCATCAAGTCCAACCATTAACTCAGAACTGCCAAGACCAGCAGTAAACCCTGTCCCTAAGTGCCACTTCTGCCCATCTGTTAAATACCTCCAGGGACGGTGACACCAGCACTTTGCTTGGCAACCTCTTGCCATTTTTGAAAACCCTTCCTGTGAAGGAATTTTTCCTATTTTCCAATCTAAACTTCCCCTCAGACAACTTAAGGCAAATTCTTCTTGTCCTGTCACTTAGTAAAAGACTGCCACCCACCTCACTAAAACCCTTAATGACATTATGAAACACTAACAGTATGCAAATAAAAATAACACCCCAAATACAACGAACTAATTTGAGGAGTTTTGTGAAGTATGTTGAATATCAGTAAACAGAAACTTGGATTAAGTTTAAGCAGGAAACAGAATAGTATCTACATAAGGCACTATCAGAGCTATCTGAGACAGTGCTTAACCTGAAAGGAAGAGACTATTCTATGGAACAGCTGCAAAATAAATAAATATTTCTAAAAAAAAATTTAGGAAAATCAAAAGCAAAAGTAATCAGCTATTCAGGATTGCATTTGAACAGAAAGAGAGAAATAATTTCTCAATACTTTAGCTGGTGCACTTGTCATGAAAATCTTAGGTTTAAATTTTCAGTTCTTGAAATACATACTGGTGGCACAAAGACATGGTCTCACAAATGGACTGAGTAAAGTGAATTAATAATAGATAAAAGCCTTTTCTGTTTCTCACTTGCTGTAGTTTTGTAGAAGATCTGAGAAAATTGTTTTTGTTGTTTAAGAAGGAAATCCTCAGTGAAATAACCTGAGCCTTATTTTGCATTTAGCAAGTGCTACCTGTTATTCTTTCACAGTCAGAAGACTGGAATTTCCCTTCAGTGGAGACTAAAACAAGTGAAAATGTGTTGCATTTGCACAAGAGGTGGTAAATAGCCTTTGTACTTTTCCTTTGCATAGAATGCATCCTTACTGCCATTTTCTTGTCTTTGCAGAGGAGGGATCCAAGATGGAGATATTATTGTGAAAGTCAATGGGCGTCCTTTGATGACTTCCAGTGACCTGCAAGAGGCTGTGATGAATGAATCACCTCTACTACTTGAAGTTCGAAGAGGAAATGATGACTTGCTATTTAACATTGAGCCTGAAGTTGTCATGTAAATAGAACTGAGGAAACTCTCACCATAATTAAACTCACATATTCTGGAACACTAGATACCTCCTTTACAGCTACAGTAATTATATTTCCTGTTGACTAATGACAAGGTGGACTAACTTAATTGCCTGAGCCATTTCTGTACATAGTAGCTAGAATGACTTCAAAGATGCCATTTATAGAAGATTTCAATTTCAAAGAAACTTAAGAACTTTGTTCTGGGGAGGAGGAGGAAAAACAAATTTTGGGTAGCTGGTAGAAATGGGTCTCACTTCTTGCACCTGCAGGTGCTGAGCAGATTCAGTTCTGCATGTTGAAAGATCCAAATACTACTGGAAGTGGGGAAGTATGTGAAAGGGAGAATTATTCTTTAACTACAGTCATGGCTGCAGCAGACTCAAGCTATTGCAATGCAAAATTGAGTTTTGTTGGTTTTTTTTTTCTTTTCATGTAACTTTTTTAATGTGAACCTATTATTGGCGAAGCTTGTATTTGTTCTTAGTGCTTCTGTGCTCCATGTCGATGCAGGTAGATGAAATCTGTAAATATTGAAAGGAACAAAAATGGTATCAGGCTATAGAGTGTTACACCTAGGTCATGCGATTTTTGGAATATAGTAAATGATTCTTATAGAATTAATGCCTTATATATAAATCAAAACCATGTGCTGAACAAAATTAAATTTGAGAAAGTGCACAGTTTTTTAAGAATTTGATACAAACTTGTTTTGCATTTTTACTAGTAAGCTTTGCTGTAAAATTGTTACACTACTTTTGGCTTTGACTGTGTATGTTTCTACTGTAAGGAGATTAAAGTTTACACAAATAATCTGTTGATGTAAACCTCTTTTTAAACAAGTACGTCTTTCCTGCTTCTTCTGTCTGACTGAAATAGGCTCTCCCAAGAGAAAATTTTCTTGCAGAGAATTAGGCCCTGATGTTACGAAAACCCTTTTCATCCCTATGATATAATTATTCTGCCCTTATTTAGACTATGTTTAGAAATGCTTTGCACACAAGTCACTTATTTACACTGTGTTTTTCCATATTTATGAATTGTGCTTTGATGTCATTTAGAGAGTATCAAGTTGGGATCCTGTTGTCCTCAGTTCTCCCTGTATGTGGTGAGAAGGAGACAGGAAACACCAGTAACCCTGTTTTTCAGCTAGAGCGTGTGAGACTTCTGTGTAATAAACCCAGGAGACAAATTGCTAAGAGCTAAATCCAGATCTCCTAGGTACCCCAAACCAAACAAGTATCTTCTCCCTTAGTGAATATTGCTTCATTTCTCAAAGAATCAGAGGAACATTTCTATCTGAGCATTTTCTACATCGAGCTGTGCCTTCTAGACCTGTTTCCCATGTCTTAGTTACACTGGTGCAAAAAGGAATTAATCTTTGGAGCAGTTCCCTTAAGGTTTGCCATCATGCCTAGAATTTCTGGTTATACCAGCTCACTTAAGTGTGACAAGCCTTGCATCTTCAGGTTTGTACAGTGCCAGACCTGTGGGAAAGGACAATCTGTTCCCTCCTTGCTGGCTGACTGAGACTGCAACTATAAAGTTCAGAGGTGGATGGGATACCTTCCTCTTAAAAATGAACAGTGTTACTTTCCATCACAGAAATGTGCTGTGCCTGTAATGATGGCTTTAACTCCTGCTGTCACTAAACAAAGTTGTTTTCACTCACAAACAAAAAAGATGCTTAGTTTTACCAGTTGAATATTCTGATTCTTTTGTGTTAAGATACAGCCTTAGTATCCAGATTTGCAAAAAGCCTTATTGGGTTCTGAATTTAGGGTAGCTGTGGTGTGCAGTAGGATGCTCTCATGGCTAAAGTTAAGCCTATCCTTCCATGTGTACCATGTTAGTACCGACATTTTACATTTTGTGAGGGGTGTCTGCTTGTAACCACTGATATGAAAGCAAAGTATTTCTGAGTTTGTTGCTATTTTTTCAGGTTTAGGCCAATAAATTGTTTGCTGAGAAGACCTAGAAAGAGATTAGCTTATCTTACTGTAAAAGCAAGCTTTTTGTCTTCCAGTTAAGAAATTGCTGATTTTGAAATAAATTGCATAAAAACTCCTAGTACAACAATATTGGATAGAGACTGGAAGTGACACAGTCATATTAAAAATTGAAAACACTGTTGTTGGTGCTTGCCAAATGCCCTGGCCTTTTAATCAAGTCACTGTGTGGGGAGAGAAAGGCTATTTCTTATTCATCAAAAAATGCTGCATTCCACAAGCAGTTCTAGTTTTTGTAAACTATCTCTGAAAACCTCGATGAACTCGCACATCACATTCAATGGTCTGCAAGTGCTGCTGCACTGCAGCAGATCTCCCTCCGAGGTAACAAAGGTCAGTGGAGGAGCTTTAAGAAGAAAGCATTGTCATTCCCTTTGGCTGCAGGAGCATCTGTGTAATTTCAGCTGTGGTGTGACCCTTGTCTGCTGAGACATGAGTAGACTTTATTAATTTCCACTTGTCCCCCTGACATTGGCCAGAACTGCAAAGGGTAATTACTCAAAGACAGGGTCAGCATCTTCTGATGCCAGCATTTAGTGTTAAGTTTATGACCCAAACTTGATGGAAGTAAAGTGGCAGGTGGTGTATCTTTAAAACAAATTATTCTGGCAGTTTTTCTGTTGTAAGCAGTTACTGGCTGTGTCTCTAAGACAAAAAAAAAAAAAAAAAAAAAAAAAAAAAAAAAAAAAAAAAAAAAAAAAAAAGAAGAAGAAAGAAAAAGTGATCTTGATTTCTCAAAAGAACTGGACTGGCAACTACAGCTTTTTCAAGTCAAAGTGGTCATTGACCTCATTATTTCTGCAAGGCCTAATCAGCAAAATAAGGAAAGAGACTGCCAGTTACTATAAGAAAGATGTGAGTATTTCAAGACACTTCTTCGCAGCGGCCTAGCAAGGTCATCTGTGGTTGCTGCTCAGCCCTACCCAAGCTAAGCCCTGTGGGGAGCTCCCTCTCCCCTGTCCTGCTCATGTGTACTCACTGTGAAGCTGAGCAAGGCAAGGACAACTTTTCAGTCTCAATGTTTGGTACAAAACAGGAATGAGAACGCACCATGCAAAATAAAATACCATTCATAAGTGGAGACTGCGGCTAGGAAGACAAGGTATGGGTAGAGCAGGAAACAAGAAAACAACACGGAACAGAAAGAAAATAACCATATCCTGAGGAAGAAAAAGAAAAGGTGTGTCTGTTACTTTCTTTTATATGACTAGATGAGCATGACTCTGGGCCAGACTACTGTACAGCTGCAAAAGTACTTGAAGGCCCTGTTTTGCAGGGACGGCACCTTATGATTCTCTACACTTAGAGCAGTTTAGGATGGGTAACATCCCAGAACATCAGTGACTCTCCCCAGGAGGAGCTAGTAATAGAGAGAGAGCCTTTAGGCTGTAGTGAGTATGCCACACACTTTGTTGTCTTCCCTGAGCCAAACAGAGCTGCTCTGATGGCTGATTATTTGTAGCTCTCTGCTCCCCCACTATGTGAGTGCTCTAATACATTTGTACCTCTAATATCGGCTAAAAAACATCACCAGGAGGAGAGAGAGAGAGGCCCTTTGTGTTTGCAAACAAGGAAAAACAAGGAAATCCAGCACCTGTCCAGGAAAAGAACATGACTCAAGGTGTGTGTGAGCCTCGGGGTTGGCCAAGCTTTTACACCTGCTAGTGTGTAACAGCAAGCTCCTGATTTGTAGGCTGTGGCTGCTGTGTTGTCCAAAGCACTCTCATGGCCCAGCAGTTTTATCTGCTGCAGCTCCAGGAATTTTGACCTGTGGAGATCTGAAAAGGCTTGAAAAGGCAGCAGAAATATGAATTACTGGGGAATCCTAGTGTTCACACAGGAAATCAGTGCAAGGCAGCTCTTCTGCATAACTCTGCTCTCTGTGCTGTTGTGTACATTCTGCCCAACCACACGCCAGCCAACAGTCCCTCCTTTCTGTACATGTCCTGGGGCTACCTCTGCATCAGCTGTTCTGTGCAAAGCTCTTCCCCACAGTGTCTGCCTCAGGGGCTTTCACACCTCTGCATTTTGCCCTCTGCAGCAGCTGCTCCGGTTGCCCTACTCTGATGGTTTTGCACCAACTATTCCATACCTCCATATATCGAAGACTCTGGCACTCACACTCTTTAAAATCTGTTTTGACTGCTTGTTTCTTGCTTGAGGCTTTGCTGTTTTAGCAGAAATAAGGAAGAAAGTGGAATTTTTATTTCTTCTCGAGCTCTGGAATCTGGAGTGCTATACTGAGTGTTTCAAGTCCATTGCAAAATACTAAGGGAGTGGGTTGATGAGAAGTTTATTTAACTTCAAGACACTGCAGGATATAGGTGATGCTGCCTCCGTTTAAGCACCACCAGCCAGGAACTGGTGTTTGTAGACATGCAAGGCTGAGGGTGTGTATGGTCAGTATGGGTGTGCTTCCTTTGCCCACATACAGGGCTAAAGTCTGAGGATTGCTTTGAAGTAGAAGGAAAACTTAAAAGGGGAAGCAAAAGGGTGCTTAGCATATTTTTAAAAAATGTATTCCCTTTATTTACTTGGCTATGTGTAATCATCATTTAATTGGGCGTGCCTAGAGAAAGCCTCCAGGTCTATGTTTATTCTTATCCTTATTCCAACAGTAGCAGATTGTTTTTGCAATTTGGTGTTCTGTAAATAAGTAGATTTGGTCTTTTATCCAGGCTTTTCCAGTGCTAGTGTCAGCAGAACAGCTTGGTGGACCTTTGCTGTAGAAGAACTTTTCAGGTGATACCATGGGCTGTAAAACCAGGCAGAAAGTAGAACCTACTATCACTTAGGGTGGAATTCTTCAGAAGATCTTGTTGGTTGGTCCAGTTCTCTATCTTCTGTCAAACATCAGAGAAAATGTTATATTGCATTTTTATACTCAAAAATGCAGATTATATTTACTAGCAGTGAACTAATGCTCTGGAAGAACAGAACACGATACAGGAGAGGAACTTCAGTCTGCAACAATTACAAACAAAACAAAACAAAACAAAACAACAACAACAAAAAGAAAGATATATTTGGGTTTTTTCCTCTTCTGAATTTTATCCTCCGGGGAGAAAGGTCAGACAGTGCTCTCTCCATCCCCCCTTCCTCTCTCCTGCAGAGACTGTGAGAATATGTCAATATTAAACAGCATTTTCCCTGTAAAGATCTCTGGAGAATAACAGAAGCAACTTCTTGCTCTTTCTTTCTTCAACAAACACCAGCCAGGGCTTCACAAACAGCCAACTGAAGCATAGTCAGGAAAAAACAAGTTCTTAAAGGCAGTAGTCGCCAAGGAAAATAATTGGGCAGCATGAGGGTTTTGGTGACGCAGCTGCACAGCTGCTGAGTTCAATGACTCTCAATTGCCTCCATCTGAAGTTCTGCTACACTCTTGAAGTGATTTTTACCTCCATTACTATAAATAGCAGGACAGGATGAGTTGCTGCTTGCAGCCCCAGAAGCAGCTTGGGATGAAACAAAAACACGACCAAACCCTAACAACTGAACCAATGCACAACACGAAAACAAAGCCTTCAAGTGTCTGCGCAGTAAGATCCTGAATGTCAGAGAGACAATGAAATTAGTATAGTGCTAATGCTTTGGATGATGATTTTCTGACATCTTTGTTGGTCAAGAAGATGTGTAGCACTACAAGATTAGTGCCAACTGCTCTGTTCTACTCGTGTAGGAAGAAACCCCTCTCAGGGTTGGTGCCACATAGACTGCTGGTCATCTCATCTGAGATCCCTGTCTAGATGCTCCTTAGCATCAAGGGAAAGAAACTGCAGCTTTCCTCTTCTCAGAAAGCGGAGGTTCAAAAAGTTGTATCCTAAAATATTTAATACAAAGCCTCCTTCCTCTGAAGAGGCCTCAGATAACCTGAACTGATGTACATGACTGCACTGTACAAACCCCAAGTTAGATGAGATGACTTTCAATGGATATAAAAACCTTATAATCATAAGATGGATTCAGAATAATGAAGTTTTCACCTTTGATTACTAGCTTAAATTCAATCCTGATTTTGAATGAGTGAAAAAAAAATCTCAACTTTTTTCCTTGTCCAGCAGAAAGAAGAAAGCCATGAAGTTCTGTGACTAGGGGAGAAATGTACTTACTGAATGTAGCAATATGTGATAATTCATGGTATTGAGTAGGTTTACCTACAAGAGCAATGGAGTAGTTTTTTCTACTGAAGGTAGCAAAATGTTGGTTCCTGATTTGTTTGGATGTTAGGCTCACTCACCACTGACATTCCCACCACAGGCACCTACCTAAAGTTTTTTGGTTTTTCACCAAAACTGTTTCTTTCCTGCCTATAAATCCAGATGCAAGGAACAGAGAAAAATATACCTCAACCAGCAGAAATGCTCCCCAAACCTTTTCTATGTACATAAAAATATCTGAGCTCGGAAGTCCATCATGTTGGTAGTCCTTGTGGCTGGACACCAGTGCTCTGTTTGCCTCTCCATGTCACCCACTGCCAGGTGTACATCCTGCTGGAAAACGAGCTATTGCTCACATTAAGGGCATAAAGCTGCCAGTTGTGCCTCTCCACAAAGACTTCAGCATCTGAAATATGTTACTCCTCTGGGGTTAAATATTGCCATTCTGGCCCATAAATCGTACAGTGAAAATCCCCTTTTAGAGAAAAGCAGAGAAAGTTTTGCAGCAGGTTAAGCAAGTTCTGATGTTTTGAAAAACTATTTTCAGTTTCTTGGTGGTTTGGGATGTCAGATTTTATATGAAGAGGAAAACCTGTGGGCAAAATCTGAGAAAGTGATGAGAGGTACAATGATGAGTATGTACCATTGTTTTGTTTGTTTGTTTGTTTTTTCCCCAAAATGTCTGTACACATGGTCTCTGGTTTTGTTGGTTTTATATTTGAAGTAAATTTTCCGTGTGGTTGTGAGTTTTTTAAAGGAAAATATGACCTCTTGCTGATCAATGTCTTTAGTACTATCAGTATAAGGCTAAACCACCAAAAACCAAAAACTGAACATGGTATGCAGGAACGACAATATTTTGGGGGGGGGTTCAGTTGTTTTGTTTTGGGTTTTTGTGTGTGTGTGTTCTGTTTGTTTGTTTGTTTTTTGCTTCACATCTGTAACATCAGCTGCAGAAAAAGTAAATTCTGGCAAATTGAAAAAGAGCAGCCTCTGAAGGCAGCCTGGCAAAATTCCCTATATCACCACTACCTTTTAGAATTAAGCAAGCTTTCCAACAGCTTATTTATGTCATTTAAGCAATTTAATATTTGTGTTGGAAATAAAAATAGTAATCTTTACACATTTTACACTGGTTGTCATTTACAGAATTTCCTTTAATTGGAACGATATTTGAGAAGACATACTTTTGAAACTATTTTACTCTGAAAACTGATAGGTAATTAAATAAAACCAGTTTTTTTATTAAGAGATGAAAGAAAACTCTTTGTCTAAGACAACTTTTTAAGTGAGCAGTGGTTTCATAACACAACATATATTTTGCACATTACTGAGGAAATTTCACCCAGCAGAGTGAATTGCTAATGCTGACAACCCTGGTGGCATGGAGTCAGATTCTTGAATGAAAAGTTAAGACATTAAGACTATAAAATATACTTTGTCAGCTAACAAGAGCCTCCCATGGAATTTGGGTATGTTTCTCTAATTCTGCTGACTGCTGCAGGCCATACATTTGCCTCTTTATGTAACGGGGAGAATTTGCAGCAATTGCTATTAACTACAACAGCTGGGAAGAAGCTATGTCCCCCTCCCACCCCCAACAGAGTTTGCTGATACCCACCTCCTTCTGTTTGAGACCATTATTCTGCAGGTGATAAATCAGCATAAAATATAGATTTCTTTTCTCCTGAAAACTGATTCCTGTTTGCATTTACTTCTAATATGCAATTAAAAAAAAAAAAAAAAAAGCTACTGTTATCATCTTGTTTTAGGTCCATGAGGTTTGGGGGCTAAATGCAAGGAGATGTTTAACTTCAGGTGGCCAGTGAGTAGAAAATTATGCAGTTAAATAAATCTCAGATTTTGAACAACTCTTGGCACATTTTCATTTTGCATGTGCAGCATTGACTTACAGTCACACATAGGCCCTCTGTGAAATCAAGCCTCTGTGGTCTTTTTTATTTTTAAAGAAAAACAAGAAAGGGGATGTCAAAGAGTGAAAAATGAGCTCCCCACCATCCTGCTTTCATTATTAGCATGGTGGAAAACGAGGGAGAAGAGAAAAGCAATGGTGGCCTGAAGCTCAGCTTGCTCTTCCTGCAGTTCGAAGTGGTTGGATGATGCAGAGTTTTATATAACTGTGTGTGTCTTTACACAGTCCCATTCCCATGGCATTTGAGGTCCGGATTCTCCAGAAGATGTAGGTGGTATTTCATGAATACCTTATGGATTACATGATTTGCTGTGGATGGTACTTTATTTCCTAGAGACTGGCCGTAAGACAAAATTTATATGTGTGTGGCAGTCACTAACACCACAGAACTAGTTTGTGTCCTGATTTAGGGGAGAAAGCATCAGAATGTAAACATCTTTACTGGAGGAAAGACTTCTCTCAGGTTCATCTCTATGCTTCTAATTACAGAGGCACATTTTGAGATTCATTTATCTCCCTACAAACACATCAGCAGCTCAGACAGAAAGAAAATAAAATAATTTACATCGCAGGGCACATAGAGTGTCCAGAAGAAGGCAAGAAGGAAATTTTTCAAATTTTTAATGGCAGCTATATATAACTAATTTTAAATATGTGGGGTTTGCTCCATATTAAGCATCCTTAGCTAAAATCACACCATTTTGAGAAACTACTTCATGTCCAGCATTTAAATTTATACAAAATAGGAAAGATCTGCATGACATTAATGCTAACTTCTTAGTAATGTGTAGCAGCAGCTCATTCTCACTGATAATTCCCCACTTTTAATTGTGCCAGCCTTAAGAAATAGAAAGTCATATTGGTTATAATGTACTACGCAGGATAGGTTTGGTTTAGATTGAAATTTTCCCCTAAAAGCAGAAAAGAAAAACCAAGCCACTGCAGGTCATTTAATTTTCTTTCATGTGTGTGCAAAGATTAGGAGAATTAGAGAAGGGGGTTTAGTGGCATAGAGGATATTCTGGAATAAACCTAAGATCTAATCCCGTGGCTGTAGCAATAGTATTTTGAAAAGTCATTTTTCAGCTGCTATGATAAATATTTCTAAAAACAGAGGAGAATTTCATAGTCTGTTACAACAATGAATCAAAATTACTTCTCATTTTCCACCCTAAGTCTCCACAGCTTTGGTAAACACCACATTGGCTCCTTCGAAACAGGAGAGTGATTGACAGTGTAAGGTAACTAAAATCCTGAAAGAGAAAACAGGTAGATTAATTATCCCTGAAATTAATACTCATCTGCTCCTCAGTTCCAGGCACAGGAGCTGCATCTGCTTAACACATAATCTGTGGGTCCAGCACAAATACACCATAGAAGCCCAGGGCCTGATCCTAAAATCTGGGAAAGAAAACATGCTTGAAGTTGAGCACATGATTAATATATTGGTGAACACTGAAATCTGGTCCATGCTGGAATTCTCATGTTTCCAATATTAAAAAAATCTGCAAATCTCTGCAAATGAAAATTTGCCCGCCCAACAATTGTTTCATCTGCCATAAGTAGCAAGTTCATAGCAGCCCTGATCTTATGAGGGGTGAAGACACAGCACTTCTAATGAGTTCTAGGTTTTATACACCACAAAATATACATGATGCATTCATGTTGTGTGTGCATATGCAGGCTATACAAACATAAGAGAGGAAAAGTAGAAATTAATATAAAAGAGAATATAAAAATTGTTGAAGTATTCACCAGGGAAATCACAGATGAATTTTCTGACTAGCAGATATTAAAAATATCTGACCAGGAATGAGAATCTCACACAAATGAGAATCACGTGGCAGGAAGAAGGCAAGGGAAGAGGTGGCTCTGGTCAATAAGCCCTGACTTTATACAGATAACAAGTTTTCTGCAACTTACTTGAAAAGTAAGGGGGTTGCAGTTTAAATCTATTTCAGACTGTGACCAACATTGGACTGGTTCTTTAACTCCTCCTCTGCTTCAGTTCCTTCATCTGTTAGATATAACTGGTAGCAATGCTAACGTAAAGCATTCTGAAAACTCAGGAAAATAAGATTATGCTATCAAATTGCAAATTCTGTCTCTATGTGATTTAAAACAACATGACTCAATGAGCCTGTGTGGTCTGCAAGAAGACAGATGTCTAAATGGACCCTGGCTCCTCTCTGATACTCAGTCTCTTCACTGAAAATATAGCTCATGGTTGTGAACAGGTGCTTTTATAGATGTCTGAATTCAGTGTCTCAGCAGGTTAAAGACAACATGCCCAATTATTCAGGGTGTTGTCTCTAAGCATTGGAAAGTTTCATATGGACAGATTTTTCAGCTGACAGTTTATATTTTAATCATTTTAAAATCCTAATAAATCACCTTCTATTCTCTAACACATTTTGTTTTTCTGGGTTAAAGTCATACTCTGTTTCCCCTTTGTCATAAAGAGTCAGTGCTGGTGGTTTTGGTTTTTTGGTCTTTTTAAAAAAATTTTTATGTGTTTTCTTTGTGTGTCAAATCTCAAAGAGAACACTCTCTTAGGATATCAAGATGCTTATAATTAAAAGACAGAATAGTAAGTATCACTTAAAGTATTCCTTAGGTAATTTCTTTTTTATCCTTCATAAGTTAGGGCCATACTTCATACTATAGGAAAAACTTAAAGCTAATATGTCAAAACAAGATAAATCCTGTCTTGCCAGAAGATCTTCCACATGCTTTTACCTTCTGAGAGGAACTGACCACTCAGAGAAGTTAAAGCACAAGGATGCTTTCCAATTCTAATAGGGATTGGAGGGAAAAAAAAAAAAAAAAAAAAAAAAAAAAAAGCAAAAATTGCACCTGTGTTGACAGATTTCACTTGCACAACCACAGCAAACATTTGTCTGAATGGGTCAGGTTTTTTTAAAGACAGCCTCTGTTACCAGCCACCTACAAAATAACTCAACATTACAACAACTAGGAACAGGAAAAATCCCCATAAACATCTTTATGCTTTAACAACGTGTTTGGTTCTGGAAGGTCAGAAGTATCTGGGAGCTGTTGGGGTGTTTGAATATGAAAACCAGCTGAGGGTTTTAAGTTGTGCTAGAAGTGGCTAATTACCACATATTACCTGTCAGCCTCCTTGTAAATCTGTTAGAAAGCAGGGTATGCACAGGCTGGCTGATATTCCTTATTTTTAGGCATGGGATAATATAGCAGTAGATGATTTTAATGTAAGTCAAGTAATCTGTGCACTTTTTGCAGTATAAACTCACCAGGCAGCTATTTGGGTACTGGCAAGGCTTCTGAGAAAGCCAGTTTTGAGGGGGAAATACAAGACAAGATTTATTCCATTTTCTTTGATACTTCAAGATGCAAGAAAGCATCCAGCGTTTCTGCTTCTAAAGCCTTCAGAAGACCCTTCAGGGATCATACTAGAGCTGTGTGTTCTGTGCTTCACCACTAAGGTTCGGTTGTCAAATTAAATAATCTCTATCTTTTTTATCCCTTTCTACTCTCAGCCTTTGCTTTTTGCCCATTTGACTTTTCCAAATAAAGGCAGCAGACAAGCTCAGGGAAACATCAAGTGAAGAAAAAGAGGATTTATGAATAGAAAAAAACAAGACATTTTAACTTTAACAAGAATAGCTACATTTTTATTATCTGTATGAAATATTGTAAATCCCAGGAGGGAAATGTAGTGAGGCAAGATTTATTCATTAACTTATCATGAAATGTAGGTAAATAAGAAAGCTTCTTTACAGTATTTTCCCAAAAATAAACTTTTATATTTTGGGAAAAAAGAAAACATTATCTGGTAAATATTGGTGGACTTTATTTTCAGTTGTGACACTGAGAAGCAGCATGAAAAAAACAAGGAGTAAATCCAGAGAGCAGTCAATCCCTTCCATATTTATTGCAAGTACAAACAAGGTATTAGTCTTTGTGGTAAGTTACAAGCTGTTGAGATCTGGTCTAAGAGCAACAAAGTCCTTTTGCATCTGTCATGAAATAGCTATAATTTTATGTTAAGGAGTGACCTGGATTTGAGCCAAGTGGCCAGGTGGAAAATATACTGCCAGTTTTAGGATCTGCATAAATTACTACATTGACTTCTTCTGAAGAAACAAAGCTAGAAGTGTTCAGATCCCTTTGAAACATTGCAAGAGTCAAATTACAGGTATATCAAACCAAATGGAGGACAGTCTAGGTCTGGTTTTGCCTGGCCTGGCTCAACCTATCTTATTTGATGCTATCTTATTCTATTTTATGTTTTTCCATTCTGTCCTCACCTGACTTGACTGTACTGTGGTAATAAATAAAAAAATGTGACTGTGCGGTCACTGGGTGTTATTCTCCAATGCACTTCTCAAGGAATGCATACAGCTGGTAAAAATAATAGGATTATGTATTGGTCTCTACTTTTTAGCTAAATAAAACAGTAAGTTAAATGTCGAAGAAAATGTCCTCAAATCAGAGTTTTACCCTGAGCAGGATGAATTTCAGAACAGCTTAGCGGTATCCTGAATTTTAATCACAGATTCAAAGAATCACTGAGGTTGGAAAAGTCCTCCAAGATCACTGAGTCCAACCATTAACCCAAGGCCATGAGTGTCACATCTACACTTTTTTTAAGTACCTCCAGGGATGGTGACTCCCCGGGTAGCCACTTCCAGTGCTTGATAACCCTTTCCATGATGAAAGTTTTACTAATATGCAATCTAAACATCCCATGGCACGACTTAAGGTTATTTTGTCGTGTAACTGGTTATCTGGGAGAAGGGCCTGAACCCCGCTGGCTACAACCTCCTTTCAGTGGTTTTAGCGAGCCATAGGATCCCTCCTGAGCCTCCTTCTCTCCCGACTTACACCCCAGCTCCCTCAGCTGATCATCATCGACTTGTGCTCCAGACCCTTCACCAGCACCGCTGTGTTTCTCTGGCCACTCTCCAGCACCTCGGTGTCTTTCTTCTTGTGAGGGGCCCAGAACTGAACACAGAATTTGAGAAGTGAGCTCACCAGCGCTGAGTACAGGGGGACTAGCATTTACTAAATGGTGAAGGCTTTCAGACTAGAGGGCCAATGCTGATGTTGAAGTGAGAAATATAAAGCCACAAGTAACTGTAATTACTTGAAAGAGAAAACAGAGCACAGAGTCCCACAGAAACAGCCTAAATGTCATATTACTTTTTTTCTTAGGTTAATGGAGGGGTAGCTCAAGAATCAAAATAATAACTTCAATTCAAAATACCAAATCCAATGTATAATTAGAATAAGATGCAATAGAAAAATCTTGTTGCGGTCCCTAACATTGTGAGTTTGTCAGTCTACCTCTGATGTATAAATACAGAACTAATGAAATCATATTTTCAATACTGATGCAGCAGTAAGATAAAATTTAATCACACCGAAGCCAGTTTCATAACATTTATTTTGGAACTGGATGCACTGATAGAAACATTTAACTTCAGTGTTGCCCCTTGCCTCTTATAGCCTGGAGGTTTTGATACACAAGGAAATAATTCTTATAACATCTCTTGCAACACCATCTCATTGTTCAAACAGGAATTGAGTATGAAACAGATATCTCTTTTTGACTCTATGAATTGTGGCAACTGTTTTGTTACAGCAGATATTTTGTTCCTCTGGGAGAATCTCCTAATTACTGATGGCCTTTTGTGAGAATGCTTTTTAAAATCTTTGGCTGAAAACTGAAAAAGTAACCCATAACATCATAGCCTTGAATTCTGAGCCTGTACTTACTTCTGCATTTAGATCAGATCTTTTCCCAGTTACTTTTCTAAATCCATTTATGGTGATACAGAAGGTAGTATAACCAATAATGGAAGTTTAAGAGAACTCCATTAGAATAGCTTTCGTCCAATCCTCAATAGCAAATAATAGAATTCTATCCTTTAGTAAAGAGTTATCAGATCTCACACAACAACCTTTACAACCCTACTTTCCAGTTCCAAGTAAAGTAGATATAGTTCTGATAAGACTATTATTAGGATTTTCCTTTCAGGGGCATAAATGAATTCAAATTCCCTTTAGAAAACTAAACATTTGCTGCTTCATGTACCTCAGTGAATTGGGTCTCCTTTCCTACTGTGAACTGGAAATGCTTCAGAGCAACAGAGCAACAACTGACTCCTCTCTCTGTGTGCACAGCCTGTAGCCCAGCCACTACTGAACTCTAAATAAGTGCATTGACTCACACACTCACTCTGACTTAGCCTGGGTTTGTGGTTTGATAGATCCCCCAAAAGCTTTGAGAATTTAGTCCAAGATTTTTTGCCTGCCTGGCATACAGCTTAATGCACAAGTAAGAGTGTTGGAATACACTTTTTATTTTTACTACTTCTCCCTCATCAATAGTAAAAGGCTTCATCTGTAAAATTCTTTAACGGGTCAGAGTGCAACAATGGAGCCACAGAAGTCAGTGAACGTGGGTAGTCATGGACTGAGCGATTCTGGGGTCACTCCTATGGCTTGCATGCAAACCCCCATCCCCACCTCAGCTTCCTTGATCTGTTGAAGGCCTTATCCCAGTGTGGGCTCTGAGCAGTGCCTGTCAGACCAGGCCATCCAGCAGATGTGCTGCACTCAGCCATGTGCTTACTCATTTAGAGGAAGAAGGGACAGCAATTACTTCACTTTTGTACTTACTGGAAGCTGGACACTATGGAAATCTTCAGATTTTTTTGGTTGGTTTGTTGGTTGTTTTTTTCCATGTATTCTGTTTCTTCCTTTCCACATAGAGCAAGAATTTAGTTCCATTCAGACCAGTTGACCTTTAAGCTCTGAGCAGATCCCTCTCACAAATTATAACAAATACATTATTTAACTGTACTGGAAATAAGAATCATGAAAACTGGATTTTCTTACTCAGTGTCCTGTGCGTTCTGTATGATTTCTTCTCTAAGGGAAAAACCCAAAAACCAGATTGGATGATGAGACCTGGGTTCTGAGAAGATGTCTGTAATAAGTCTTAACTGAGATTAGATACAGGGGTCCAGCATAGCAATATTGAAATGCTTCTCAAGTGCCATCAATCCTGAGAAACATCCAAACTTCAACCTGCAGCAGCCTGTCTGCATCTATCCAACGTCAATGCAGCTGGTATAAGACTAGGATAAAAGGTCCCTGTGTACTTGTCATCTTTAGAGCTCTTTTCCTTCCACTCCACTTTCTTTTTATTTTTTAGTTACTGGGCATTTTTAGAGAGCTTTCACTAAGAGCAGTGCAAGTGAACCCTGAATGGAAGAAAGTCTTAAATCAATGTGAAATGCTTTCAGAAAGAGGTGGTATATACATGTCCTTTATTCTTTGTGGGTGGCTCCAGAGAATAATGAGCCTACTTTTTATACAGAGGCAAAAGGGCAAGATGGGGGAAAAAGTTTGACCCAACTGTAAGCATCACTGTAAGCAGCTCAGGGGGAGGAGGGTAATGCAAACATAGCTCCATAAGATGGAAGGCACTTTATTGAAAGCAGCTGGCAAGCAGAGAAATAGGATATTTTGGCACCATCAGAAACTTTATCAAGACTTAGCCATTTAAGGTTGCATTGATTGTTATTTATAGCATCAGCTTAGAGGGGGTATGGAAATTATACCAGGAACCTCATTAGTATCAGCATGAGAACTGTGTCCAATCTTTCTGCTCTAGTGATTGTATATATTCCATAGCACAGATAGAGCATGCAGCCCGGGAAAAATCTTCTCAGTGGCTTTCAGCCTTATTATGGAGGAAGAATGTAAAAATGGAGGGCAACTGCAATACTGACAAGGCAAGAGCTGCCTTTTTCTAGAGTCCCAGATATGTACTGCCACCCCACCTGCCTTCTTCTTCAGTGGAAAGCAGATTTCTGTTCCCGTCACAAACCAAACCACTGGAAAGCAGAATGTTTCTAGAGATAAAGCTTTAAAAATCTGATCTTATTTTTATCAAAAGGGAGTATATAATTGACTGAAACTGTCAAGGAATGACATATGCCATTTGCAGATATGCAAGTTATCTATTGTGTGGCAAAATCTGCCATGAATTGGTTTTAATTGTACACATCTTATTAATGAACTTATTTTCTCTAACTAGGTCACCTGATAGTGAGCCAAGTCAAAGAGGTGGCTGATTGATTGTTTAAACCAAGATGCTGCCAGTTGCTAATACTGCCTATATAATACAAATACCACTATAGGTGTCTCAGCTCTGATTTATGCTTAATTTTCAGGCAGTCTGTACGCGCTGTAGTCTCATTTTGAATATTCACTGTACTCATATGTTTTGCTTCAAAAAGCCCTTTTTAGGGTCTGAGCAGTTGGTGTGTCTGTCCCACTAGATCTTGTCAAGGAAAAGCTGAAAGACGCTTTGCTTTCAAAGGGTTTGAAGGACTGGTATGTATATTTGAGGGCTTTGGTACTTAGCTGGTTTGCAGGCTGCATCCTCAGAGAATTGTCAAAGGGGCAGATGGAACCTGAGGAGTCTCAGTTTATATAAAGAGCAGAGCTGCAAAAATGTTCCTTGAAAGAAAAATCATGGCTCGAAGTGTAGAATTTTCCCCATGTGCTTACTACTGCTTATTGTCTGCCCTTAATAACATATCCAGATTTTTAAAATTTGGACTCATTTACAATCTGCCCTTATTCTACTCATTTTATATCAGGTAGATCAAGTGGAAAAAGACATGCAACAGCACTATATTTTGAAATTCTGCGTTCCTATGGGAGTATGTTAATTTTCAAACATTGCAGTTCAGGCTCTAACTGAACAACTGGGTTAGAAATTAACAGTGTGATGCTTTTCAGTGTTAAGCCTTAGCTGAATTGGATTTAAAGCTGTTGGATTTCTTTAATCAGGGTTAATTCTATACTGTCCTTAATAGTTTCATTTTCTTATTGATAGTAAACTGAGTGATAAAGCCCGTGTGAAATACAGCCATGTCAGTAATTGAAACATCTGATTCCACTCATCTCTCCGATTTGGTGCAGGTATTCCTAATTACTTTATCTCTGAATTTTTCTTCTCTGTGAATGAATTACTCAGGAAAACTTATTCTGACAGCCTCACTCATATCTGGAGGTCTATTATGTTAAACCAGTGCATCCATCCAAATTTTTTCTCTCAGACTGAATGACATTTTAATACATTTTCTTGTCTTATGCTTTGAATATTACAGGAAAATTCAGAATGTCTGGACCATGGATCTGTTATTTTCAGGTGATGTTTTTATATCCAAATTTGGTTTTTTTCCTTTTTGATAAAGTTCTGGTCTGATCTACCATTTGCAACTGTTCCCTTCGAGTCTTTATGAGGGCTAATTAAATCTACTACAACATATGTACATTTGAATTTGCACTTTGAAATTTATTCTTCTTAATTCTTTCCCATTACTATTAAAAATCAGGTGGAGTAAGATCATATATTTTCAAATGGTGGGTTTTTTTCATTGCTACTGTAGAGATCCTTCTGCATCATTTATCTCCAACACTGCTTCCTCTCCTGGACTTTATTACATTTGCAGACAAACTTGAAGATTCCTAGTAGGCACTTTTACTGAGAAATTACCTGCAATATGCATTTTTCTGTAACTCTAAAAGAATGTCTTTTATTCCCTACTAGTGTTTTATGGTATTTCATTTAAGATTGGGCTTCTGCAATCAGAAATTTCCAGCCCCACAAAGACCTTTTAAACTTACTTTCTTGTAAGCTGTCAAGAGGTGACTGAAATCATGTAATCTTGCATTTTCTGGGCCACTGCTGCTGAAAGGGGAATCACCCTGCTATTCTCAAATGAGCTGTTAAATAATGATAGAGGATTGCATGGTTTCTGGTGCTAGAAGTGTAGCAGACAGACATTAAACATCCTGTGCCTCCCATTTGCATAAACATTGGTTTGGAAATCATTAGGGTCAGTAGTCTTCAAAATGCTCAGTAACCACCTGGCCACCATTAGGGATTAAACATGCAAGGCCAGCTTCAGGGCATGAGTGAGATGTGGGTTCAGGATCGTGCCCAGGCTGTGACCAACACCTGCTCATCACACAGCACTGGGTAAGGGCAGAGGGAGGGGAGCAGAATATCAAAAGGACCAATAACACAGATCAACAGCAGTGTTTTTTATGCCCTGCAAACCATCACTCTTCCTATTTCTTCAAAAAACTTAGGTGGAACACAGAACCATAAAAGAGAGGTTTCTGCTCTCCTAGAAGAAAATTGTTTCCTACATGAACTCTTCTAAAGCCTCTGTCATTTATTAAGGATATTCCCTATGTCTAGTACCTGTACCAAAGTTAGAAACAACAGCATTCTGCGCTGACTCCATGGGAAATGAGAGCTTCTGAAGAAAGATTCCAATGGCTGAGATATGAATATCTCCCTGTGGAGCAGCTGTTGGGTACCCACTCAAGTGTTACCAGGGAGAGAGCAGCATTATGTATTAACTTCTGAGTTCTGAAGTAGGAGTTAGGGATATGAAATAGTTTTAAATATTTGTAGAGATTCCCACGAGATAATGACAATCAAGGAGAGAAACTGATAAGGTAGGAAGGGGGGAAAGTGCTACTAGGCAAATTAGAAATCTGGGGTAATGTGGTGAAAAGAGGCTGAAGAATAGAGGAATGTTTGGCAAATGTTTTATAACTGAAATTATTCTAGCCAGCTTTGGGTAGAGAAGAGCCAAAACCTAGAGCAAGGTCTGGTAAGGACTGCCCAAAATGAAGAATTGGAATGGAAAAAACTTGTGAAGCACTTTCCAACCGTCCCAAATACCTTTGTCAGTAATATGAAGTGTTCTTTATGAATTTCCTTGGATGAGGCTGAGGTGAGGTAGTGTCTAAGCTTCAGCATGTACCTCGCAGCTTCCATGCATGAGCAAGCTGAATTGGAGGAAAGTTGAGTTCCCCAATATTTCTGCAGAGGGGAGAAAAAAAAAGATCTATTTAATTGCTGACCTTTTCCCAGTTAGCCTACCAGCACTAAACCATTGTTAGAACACTCAGCTCATTTTCTCCAGAAAAGATGTTACCAGCAGACCAGCTGTGGTGTTTCAGCGAAGCATCTAAAATTAAATCCCATGAAGCCATCTAATTTCTTATTTTCTTATTCCAGTAAAATCTGTTTTCTGGTTCAAAAACGTCTTGAGTGCCCTCAGATTTTTATGACCTACATTCCATGCATTAGATAGTCTTGCCCTGCCCCCCTCACAAGTAACAGACACCCAAGGACAAAATGTCAATAATATTTTCCCAGAAATAGCGATGATGCATGTCTGAGTCAGGGAGACAGAAACCAATGGGTGTATAAACAATACCAGCACAGAAAGATGAAAATGATGCAAGAGAATCTGACATTTTTTTGTGTTCATAGTTTTTCATAAACACTTAGTATATTCAATACTGAAGTGGTGTTATTTGCCTTTCAAAGTATGGGGGGTGAAATAATTGTTTTTTTACCATTTTAAAGGCGTTAGACACTTTTTTTTTTTTTTTTTTTTTTTTCCCTTCCTATAATTGTCTACTGTGTAAAAGAGCAATTACTTTTAAGTTGTATAACTCAAGTGTGTGATGATGCAACACCTGGATACCTCGTCTATTGGCATGACATTAGATATATACATTAGATACATAATATATATCCTTGAAATATGTCTAAATAGTGTTATTACTGAAGATTTGAAGTAGAGTTTTGAAGCACAGTGGGACTTGAAGACAACCCAGAACAACCCAGAACAACCAACAATATAGTATGTTGAAGCTGAGGGCAGCCCAAAAATATGTAGCCTTAAATGTCTAAGCCTCCTTTTCTTTCTTGATCCATACGATTAAGATTTCATACTTTGGAACATGTAACTTTCTTGACAGAGTGAGATTAAAGATTGGGATACAAATGGATTTGGTGGTGGTGGGTAATCTGTTAGTTTTTAGAACATAAAGGAAGATCGTAGAATGCATCGTAGAATGACTTGAATTGGAAGGGACCGTAAAGATCTTCTATTTCCAACCCCCCTATGACAGACAGTGATTCCTTTCACTGGACCAGGTTGCTTAAAGCTCTGAAGAGTCCTTTAACCCTCCCAGGGACAGGGCATCCACAACTTCTCTGTGCAATCTATTCCAGTGTCTCACCACCCTCTCAGAAATGTTCTTCCAAACACCTAAGCTTAACCTAGTCTCCCTGGTCCTGTCACTACAAGCTCCTGTAGTCTCTCTCAATCCTTCTTTTGGGCCCCCCTCAGGTACTAGAAGGCCACAATTATCTCATCCTGATGCCTTCTCTTCTCCAGGCTGAACAATCCCAAATGTCGTAGCATTTCCTCATGGCCAACAGGTAAATAAAATACTTTAGATGGCGCAGAAAGAGCAAAGGTATTTTTAGCAAAGTATTCTGTACTTTTGAGTAGCTAGTAACATCTTAAATAGGGTAGGAAAAGGGCAAATAATCAGTAATATATAGTCCTTGTATTATTCTACCAAGAAAATATTCCCTTATGACTTAAGGAATTTGAGATTCAGGTTATATCCTTCAGTCATTCAGTGATAACTGAATTAGTTGAGGGGATCCTTATAGAAATTTAGTTTCTTGTGGTAAGGCATTAGCAACACTTAGGACAATAACTGGAAAATGTCAATGTGTGTGATAGTATTTGCCTCTGTAATCCCATTCACACTGAGGAGAAGTGAGTATAGACTGAGCTAGTTCTTCCACTAATATTAGCAAATCAGTTGCACAGATTTCATCAGAATATGCTGGGTGGCTTCAGTGTCTGGATGAAAAATGTATTAACTTGGAATTGCAAAGTGCAACAGTCCAGCCAGTGCTTTTCCATTACTCTGTTATACAGAGCCTTTACGTCTCCATTTCTGTATCAAAAAAGCAGTGTTTTGATTCTGTAATGTGTTTTGTAAACATTCTGCTTGTCACACTATAAATTGTTTTTCTATTTTGAGCATTTTTGTTTCAAACAGGAAAAGTAAATTGAGATAACCAAATTTTTTTACATACACAGACAAGAAATTTAATGATATGAATCTAGCCCATAAGTTGTTTTCCTAAGAGAACTTTGATGCACCAGAATTTTTAATTCATTGACCCTCTGAGTGCAAAGAATAAGTGTATGAAAGTACATAAGCTTCCTTTGAAGAGCAGGGAAAAAACTGGACATCTTGGAAAATACATAACACATGTATTAAGCAAGGAGAAGCTTAATGCTAACCAATAGGAAAAACTAAGAATAGACTTTTTATGTGTTGTGAATACTATCCCTCTCCAGAGCATAGAGTCTGGATTCAAGCCTACAGAATGATGTATCCATACATTTTAGAGTTTAGAGGGTCTTCTGTGGCTAGAGATTTACATCTGGTTTTTGAAAGAATAATGCTTTATGCTTTTCTTTAAAAACAGTACCCCTCAAGACAAAAGTGGTTCCCTTGTTTCATGAGCTTGATGCTTTAAGCTCTTACCAGGCAAGGAGGTGGGCCAGACAGGCACTGAATGAGGGGCATTCAGCCAGATAGCAGTGCTCTGGCCTCCTGGGCTGGGCTGGGCTGGGCAGAGCTGGAGCTCTCTCTGTCCACTAAACCAACAGGAATCCAAGGTACAATAGGGCACAAAGCCAGGAGTATGCAACTTGTGGCTGGTGTGAGGAGGGAGTCTTGTGTTTTGGTCCACTCTAGCACAGAAAAAATCTGCACTGAATTCTTTTTGAGAGAATATGGGAGGAAACCTTACATTACATCCACAAGCAGTATTGTGTCTTCTTCAAGATTAGGAATCTCTCTGAAGTGGACCTCTTTGGGCAAAGCTGGAGGAATGGCTTCTGCCTGTGTCCCAGATAGGCACAGGGCAGGAAGCATCTAGCCTGAGACGTTTGGGCATTGTACCTTTGTTCTACCAAAGTCCTCTGTTCATGGTGCAAGTTCCTTACTGGCTGTAGCTGTCAGAGACTTGCCTAAATCTACTCTAAACCAAGGACTGAATCCAGACCTCCTCAGTCTGGCCTACAGCCTTACTGCAAAGCCAGTAAGATATATCTTAAAGTCACTGCTTTAAGATGCAGCCTGAGGACTCCTAACTTTGTGAAACATTTCCTCCTCTGAAAACTGATCTCCCTGGATTTCTTCCATTTCAGAAAGGTGAAAAGATTTTCTAAGAAAATCCTAAACCAGCAGTGCTTGACTGGAATTCTAACAAGTCACCTTTCTGTTAGCTTTGCTGTAGGAAGCCTTAGAGACCAAAGACAAAATATACCCGGCTTTAGCTGAATTAAGCTTCAACATTTCTGCTGTAAGTAAGAGGAAGGATTTCATTCCAGGGAGCTGAGTTTTTGGTGTTTGGTACTGAGTGAAAAGGGAAGTTTTGTTGGCACTGATGTGACACAGAGTAACTGTACAATGCCAGACGCCAAGCCAAACTGGAAAAAACGGTGACTGACTCTTCCTTACCTCAACTGTAGGTGAAACAGAACTGTAGTAGCAGTTTTTCCAACCACAAACAAATATCTGTGCTTTTTTTGGTTCATCATACCAAAATCAGAAAAAGTATCCAGAATGGTTTGTAATTTTATTCTTTGGTTTCAAAAATAAAGAACTGAACATTTCACTGAACTGTGGGCCATATTAATTCTGGTATCCAGAATTTCTTCGATCAGGAAGTAAAATGATGAAATCTCATGTGATGAAAAGAAAAACAGGGAGTATTTAATATTTTAGGGAATTGTATGTGTGAGTGCATGCATAATCTTTTAAAATGCCACAGGTAAATCCAGAAACTAAAATCAGTCACTGATATCTTAAGAAACCAATCTTTGAGCACAAGCATTTGCCTTCCATTGATATCAAGCAGCATTTTCCACAAATCCACTGTACCATCATTGTACCAAATAAATTAACAAAGGTCTGCCTCTTTATTGTTCTATACCAAATAATGGTTTTTAGGCTATGAAGTACTCAAATTCTTGCATTGTGTTTTGAGCCATGTCCTAGCTGGAGATTACTACAGTTATGAGTGAGGTGACCAGATCGTGCAAATGCTCTTTGTCAAGTTCATTGCAACATCAGTCAGATCTGAGCATTTTTCACCAAAACCTCACCAGAATTCCCACTGAATATGGAAGAGACATTTTTATGGTTCCTTTAGAGATGATGGAGCCATTAGTACAGTTAAACCACCAGAGGAAATCGAATTTCTGGCTTAGACAGCAGTGTCATCTTAAACCACAGTACCCATTTCTGACCAGGCCTCATTTCATATTTCTTGTAAAAGAAATAGAGGTATTTCGTCATATATCATTGCTGAGCACAGCAGGGTGCTGTCAAGAAGTTAAATAATTTATAGCAGAAATAAATTGACATAATTTATAGAGACCAGCTGTGAAGAAGAAAATGCATTATAGATCACCAATGGGTTTCACAGCTACTATCTGGCAACAGCAAAGGATGAGGCTGAGGAAGCTGGGTATCAATTGCAGGCTAAAAATGTATGTTATGACTCTCAACTTGTCACTTCATGCCTCACCTTCTCCAACATGTTCCTATGACTGCATTGATTCTTCTGGGCGTCTTTTTCCAATTCATCCAGGCCCACTTTCCATCCTCCAGAGAAGATTTGAATCTCTGTTCACTCATTTTCAGAGTGTCATTCCCTTCACTGGTGTGTCTTTGCCCACTCTCCAATTCTTAGTAGACCATTTATCCTCTGTGCTTCCTCCCATCCAAGTTCACGTTTGAGCTTGATTTTTATTGCCTCATTTCTACACCAAGAAGTCTGTCCCCAGAGAGAGGAAATCTGGAAGGTGCTCTATTTCCAACTCTGAGAGACCAGCACTACAGGGAATGTAAGAAGATTAAGACTGTTCGCTGAGGACAGAACTGGTGCTGTTTAGCTTTTAAAACAGAAGCTGTTTTTGCTGAGCCCATTTAATCTATGATATCATAGAAATTTATCTTGTAAAACTTTGTCAAGATTTGGTGGAAAGAAGTGAAAATGTGCTTCATGTAAGAAAGCATAATTTTCACTGTGTTTCCAGTATGTCTTGTAGCCTAGGCTTCTAGTTTCTCCAAGAAAATGTCTGTGTACTTTTAACATCATAAAAAAAAAAAAAAAAAATTCTCAGGCTTTTTTCTTGAAAAAAGCTGGACAGTTGTGCATTTTTGGCTAATACTTGCCAATAAAATCCATCCTAAGGCTGTATTTTCTGAGCTACATGTAAAATTGCAGCCCAAACCATTCAGGTCTGGCAAAGCTATATTCTGTTAAATACAGAGCCTTGTAAGTGGAAATGTTAGTAATGTTTAATAGTAGGCAGTGCTACCAACTCCACCTCTAGGATATTTTAAATCTACTATTAGGTCTATAAATAAGATCATGCTAACAGTAATATTAAAACAGTAACAAACATGTTTTTATCAAACTTGAAGTGTCATGAAAGGCTTTACAGCCTTGAGCTGGTATATAAATGTAGGTTCTGATCTCGCAGTATATCCTAAGTGCAGGCAGAAGTCAACACTTTTCAGTTGTGGTGTCAGTATTCCCACAAGACCGTCTTGGCGGGGCTTCGCTACCTTGATCTGCTACATAAAATTTCTGTGGGAGTTCCTGTGCTCTGCAGTTCATGACCTGAAATCTCTGCTCCCACTGAAGTCAAGTTTCCCTGAGAGAGTATTGAGCAATAACTAGATAAGGACCTCTGTGTGTAGAAACGTTTTTACTGTAACGCTACCCGTGTAGTGTAGTTTGTCATGTTTTTATGATGAAAGAGAGCAGGATCAGGGTCTACACATGCCGGGGGGAATAGGCAAGCAGAATAATAATTAACATCTAGCAGACCTGAATTCTTTCTAAGTTGCTGGAAAGCAGCTGTTAAAGGGATTAAAACAAAGAAGAAAAGAGCACAGTTGTTTCAGACAAATAGGTGCGCTAAGGTCTTCCAAAGTTTATGTTGAATTTGCAGTAGGTAAGGAAATGGAGAATGGAATGAAATGTCAGGGATCAAAATGGGTTTCATTGGCAGAGAAAGCAGTTTTTTTCCATCTCCCTCTTTTTTCATGTCTAGAATTCTCTGAGGGAAAAACAAACAAACAAACAAAAAACCAAACCAAAAAACCCACAACAAACAAAAAACCCCCCCAATAACATGTAGCAAAGAGAACTAACTACCTTGAAATGCCCATAATTGTAACCCAACTCTCACAGCTACAACACCTTCCTCTTTACACTTCCACCTCTGTGCCCCAGGCCCAAAGAAACCATATACAGTTGTTTGACCGATTTTAGCTAATCCCCAGCCCTCTCAGGAATTCCTAATGTCATATCTTTTCTGATGTTCATTCTCCCTTTCCACCTTATGTTCTTGTGTAACAATTTTGGTTGCTTTTAAGGAATTTATTTTGTCTACCTCAGGCTCCAATATTGCTTTTGTTATCTTACTACAGAGACAGCTGTAAGCATCAGCTACAAGGTCACAGCAGAAGCATCAGTTTATTGAATCAAAGTGTGTCTGATGAGATTTTGAGCTTGAGATGTCCTAGAGGGAGACGGAAACTAGGGGTTAGCAACTGAGAATGTTGCTCTTTACTTCTTGCTAGTGTTGGGGATTTATTCTGCAGAATCAAAGTTAGAGAATGAATGAGCTCTCCAGCCCCTAGCTTTGCTAATAATTATTTTACTTCCTGAAGAAGCTGTAGACTCTATTTTACACCACCTAAAAGTCTCTCAGTGTGCTTATCATGTGCAACAATGCTCACAGCAAAAGAGGGAAGAAGAAATGAATACCACTAAATAAAATATTTGCTAGATAATTTATTGCTACTCTTTCTTACATTCCTTATTATATTTAAGAAATTATGAGAGCTTTCTAATTGCATTTGATGTAAATTATTTCTGCCCCTGCATTTCTCTTCAGATGCTCTTTTGTGGGTAATGGGTTGTTTGCCCCAGTGCAGAGGAGGCTTTTGCTTATCTAGATCCAGGATTCCTGCCTCTACGGGTCAGATTTTCAGTTTCCTCTACTCCTCTTATCAGTAAAGACAAAGGTGGAAAGAAATCAAGAAGAAAATTTTCAGCAATGGAAAAGCATAACTACCTCTTTGATGATTAGAGTGAGACCTCTGAGAACAAACACTGCTTTAAAAACTTTTGAAAAAGAGCAGGTTTTAGTCCTTAGACCACAATAGGATTGTATTGAACACATCAAGGATGATCATACTAAACAAATTCCCCCTCAGAATGCCAACTTTCCTGAAGGTATTCAAAAGATAAATAACAATAAAAACAAACTATTTTTCTAATAATGCAGATGAATGGAGCCCATGATTGTGAATTCTTGAGGAACATTAACAAAGACAGTTTCGTGCTGGCTCCTTGGCACAGTGATAAAACAGAAGATCTGTCCTCCTGTACTGAAAAGGGATATGACTATTCCTGAAATCCAAAGTCATCTCTTCATGCTGTCAGGGCTATTTTCACTATTCTTGTTGTGCTGGGAATGCTCATTCCTGACACTCCTTGGGCTTTGTTTTCTCCTCAAAGTGACATCTCTGGTTATATGGAGCGGCAGGATTCATACACAATTGGAATTCAGAATATTTGCTGAATCTGGACTTTATAATAGCATGGCATGGACTCTCATTTCAGAAATGAATTAAAAAGGAGTAGGATAACTACACTTTCAGTAGGCTGGCAAGCAGACTGGGGACCATAAATCAAGGTTAATGATAATGGCAATATTCCAGTTTGGAAGGGAAGATGAACATAAGGAGTATTACAAGAATTGGTGCTAGGCCCAGCTTTACTAAAAGCCATTATTTATAATGTTAATGGAAACTAAGGAACACTGAAGTCAGACCTTGCCAAAATCTACAGAAGAGGGAGAAGACATGTTGCATAGCTTCATCCATCTGAGTCCTACTTGCTGAGAACATTTTAGTTTTCTGAATTTTCTTGGGAGAAACCGCCCCCCCCAAAAAAAACCAGATAAAAACATACCTCAAAAAATGACAAAGTTAAGAGGAAGGATGTACTGTCTAAAAGCACCTTTCCACAAATTTAGGAAAAGTTCACATCACCATAGTAGCCACATCACTGAAGTACCTTCAGGATGAATAAATGCTATTGAATATGGAAAAAGGTCAAATTATGTTCTCCACCAGATTTTCTTTGGAATTAGATATATAGCTGGAGAAAGATATTTTGAAATCTTGGTGTCAATGAAGAAGTTTTAACACAAATCAAGAAAACCATCCTTTAGCATTAAAGAGTTCCAGAATCAAGGGGTTTTGTGCTTCATATGTAAATTTCAGATAGGTATTAAATAATTTAATTACAATAAAGAAATGTATGTGGAATTTGAAAAGTTAACAGTATTGAATGAGAAATAAATGAGTTAGTTTAACAAAGAATTGGAAGTTCAAAAAAAGGGATTTTTTTTTGCCAAATTATGACTAAGAGAGAGAAGAAAACCTGCTGAAAGTATTTATTAAAGATGAAAACAACAAGAGGAGTGATAGCCCAAGGGACATGAGTAAAAAGGATGAACTCAGTGTAACATTAAGCAGAACATTAAAACTTTTGCTTGATACTAAATTTCTTCAGACTCAGAATTTGGTTTTTCCAAAAAGAATATGGAAACCAAATAACATAAGGGTTGTACTTTTGAAGTTGTTGGTTTGGTTATTTTTACCTGGTTTTACAAGACAATGAGTGCACACTCTAGAGTGTGTTCTTATGCTACCAAAGTTGAGGGCAAATCAGAATTGAAATGAAATATGGATGTGGTCCATTAAAGTCAGAATAAAAAGGTTTCTATCCATGGCACTATTAAGTTTTGATCACACCCAAGGAAAAATGAATGAGACAGAAGAAGCGATGAAATCAACACTCTAATTTAGTGGTTGGGTTGTTTCCCTGAAAGATGCAAACACGCTCTTCTTATTTTACTGCATTTAGGACTTTTGCATCCTATTTCTAAGTATCCATAGTAATTGGACAAGATATTTAAACAGGTCTTGCAGTGAGGAAAGGAACATGAGTCTGCCCTCATAAAATAATATTTTAAACTGAAAAAAGAAGGATTATCTCTTGGCCTAGTGAATCTTTTATAACTCCATTGAAAGCTGGCTGTCTAGAAGGGTGCATGAAGTCATCCACCAACAGTTCAATGTTTAGATCCCATTCCTAGGACACATGAATTTGATATTCCTTAGGCTAAGAAAACAACTGGAAATAGGTGTTCCACAGGCTGCATGAGTGCTCTGTCGACTGCATTAACAGATGACAAAACAACACTACAACTGCCAAAACCTTTGCTGGCATTTCCATGAAGAATCTTAGTAGACATGCTGAAAACCCTGTAATATATAAGAGAGGTACGAGAATAGTCAGAGTGTTTTTTGCTGTAACTGATGTGCTGGGCTTTTTTGCGTTGTCAGTGCTAGAGCTTATGTGGCTAGTGTTGACTGGGAGTAAGTTACTGGTGAAAATGAAAATGGAGACATTGGGGGGCTACCATTTTACAGTTACACAGCCTGTGTCACACATCTGACTTTAACTGGCGATTCTGAAAAACATGATGTGCTGACAACAGCATCTGCCTGGGAATTTGCTGGAAAAGAATGGTCACACAGACAATAAAATCACCAGAGCTGATTTTCAGGAAGCAGGAGTGGAGGATTGGTGTCTCTGCAGGCTGCCTGTTTGCACTACATCACCTGTGTTATTAATCCTGAAAACCTTGTCACTGTCTGGAAACTATTTGCTTTGACTATATTCAGGACTTCCGGACCCTGTTTCTACCTGGCCCAGAGCAATTCCCTACACTGCAGGTAGTCCATTAAGCAACACACAATTTCTCTTTAGGGTTTTTAAAAAAATAGCCTTTTGCTTTTTGCAAAAGGATATTTGGATTTTTATTGACTGACAGTAGTAGACTATTATGTCACTTGGTCTGTAAAAATGCACAAGCCACGAATGACATCAGTGTCAGAGATAAAAAGGAAAGGCCATGGTCTGCAAAGGAGCTTAAGGTGCTTAAATCCAAAACATAGATCCTTGGACTTTTTCATACCTTTCAAAGGAATGGAATTCCCATCAGTGAACATGCCTAGATGTCTACATTTCAGGTCTTGGATATATGGATTTCTTTCAAAATCCTGATAGCAGATCAGTATCTAAGTCCTCTCAGGGCTCCTAAGCTCCACACATTTTGTCAGGCTCCCTCATGATGTCCCTGTCCCGTGAGGCACAGTCTCAGGATATGCTCCAGTTCCTCCTGGGTAAAAGCTGGGAGAAGGAGGTAAAATCCATAGTCTTTGGCAATGAAATTATGAAGATACTCTGTGCATGAAAGTTTTTCCCCTGTCTAGTTTGGCCAAGAAGTTTTTGCTAAGACTGCTTTTTCATATAGATCAGTGAAGCCTCTCCTGTCTGTAGCTCCACCTCAGTCTTTAGTGAGCATCTTCTACAGAAGAATAAATGCATGTCAAAGTGCCCACTGGTCTGTCAGGAGGGGATCCAAACCACAGGGTTGTTGGTGCACAGACCAGCTTTTGCTCTCTTGAGGTTTCTCAATGGATAGTTTCACTGTGCAGAGGCTGCTGAATAATCACTGGGAGGTGAAAAGACTGTTTCCACTGTGCCCTATTTATGGGCAATGCAAACCTGGCTCCTCTGCCTACATGAGCACCGCAATTGTGTAGATGTTTGGTGGTGAGGGAGATCTGCATCTTCGCTTTGTGAGAAAACTGCTGGGCTAAGGTTCATTCAAGGCAAGTTATCCTGGGTCTTAAGAAAGGGTATCAAACCCTTGCATTTTCAGGGATGTGACAAGCAATCCATAGAACAGTGATGGAATGGAAAGCAGAAGATCTGGCCTAGGTTCTTTAAAATTTTGGAAGTTTTAGGTCATGGCACTGAGCAGGAGCCCCTAACCACCAGTACAGGTGTTAGGCTCGTGTGAGTTAAGTACCCACATACTATCTTGTGATGCAGAAAAATATTGAGTCTCTCAACAGACAAAATTTGCCATGGCTTTTAAGGATCAGGAAAATGAGACGCCTGGGTGGCAAACACATGGAAATCATCTGGAATATCATCAAAAGAATTTTCTTGTTTCTTAACTAGGTTTACTATTACCTGTATCACAGGTCAGTGCAAGATGGATGTTTAAAAGCTCTTGTGCTGGCTCAGATCACTTGATAGCTTCAAAACACTGCACACAGCCCTGCCATTGTCTGCATGGCGTGTTGAAAGTGAGGCTGAAGAAGTCAGGATCAAAACTGCATTCTTGGTGTGGGTGGATCCCTTGTCACCAGCTTTTGGCAAGGCAGCTGTTGTGTCAAGGCTGTGCCTGCACTCAAGTCTGCATTTTGAGACACTGTGTCAGATCTTCAGATATCCCTGATGTTTCATGTCATTATTAACATTAAAAAACATATCTGTCTTTTTCTTTTTCTATTAAAAACCTATTGTCTAGCTCAAAACAGACCCCTGATTTTTTTAGCACTCTCTAGTATCTACCTGGACTACTGCTAAAGTAAAAATCCATTTACTTCTCTTTAAGTAATACACTCAAATATGGTCTTCGCAAAATGCAATTTCCATCTAATGCTTGAACTAGACCTCATGAAATAAGATGCTGAGAAAGATTTACGAGTCACTGCAGCTCAAGCTAATGTGCTGATAGCTGTGGAATTTCAGATGTTTAAATAAAAAGTACTCACAGCTGCAGCAGGAGTTTTCTAATTTGCCAAAAATCTTTAGAAAATAACCCTCCAAAATGGTAAGTAAAGGTTTAGACTATATATGTACACTTGACTTTAATACAGTTTTAAATAGTCCTTGCAAGCAATTAAAAATAATTGTGGAATCATCTTTATCTGTAAAAATACCTCTGAGGATAGAACAAGCAAGCAAGAGTGAGATGGACCTTTCTGTCTGCTCTGCTCCTGGGAATTCTTCTAGATGCATAGACCTGATGGCACCTACTCTGCAGAATAGCTGCTAAAACCTCCAAAGTCCTCTGGGAAGTCTCTTATTGACTTACCCTCCGTAGAGACTTTCCTTGGCTTCTAAGCACAGCGTAAAGAGCATAACAGACCAGCTCCTGCCTTGAATAACCATTTGAAAGATTCAGCTAAAGGCTGTAACACCCATTTCATTATTAAAAATAATGGAGGATTTGATGCAATGGAAAGCTGATTTACAAATATGTCACATGCCAAATCCAACTTTCAGGTTTCTTGGTTTGTTTAATGTTATTTCAAGATGTCAAATGGACCATACACTATGTTGTTTTCTGCAGCAAAGATAGACTGCAATCTACTTTTATATGTTTCGTCCTTATAGTAAGTGTCCAGAAGGATAAAAAGCCATTTGAGAAGACAGGCAGTGCTTATAATCATGTAGTTAGGATTGTTTAAGAGTATTATTATTTTTCCAGTGTATATATGCTGGCATAATGCTGCTTTGGATACAGCTATGAATGTATATTAATAATTTTTTTTTACCAGTATAATTCCTTGCCTGGCCAAAATCAGCTGTACAAGTATAAGCATATGTATTTAAGCAACTGTGTTTATACCATTACCAGCTGCAGTTGGAGCCTCTTGTACAGGCAAACTCAAGCCCTTCAAGTCTTCAGAGTACACCAAAATGGCACCAGCCTTAACGTTTAGAGATTTGACCCTCTTTTGTAAACAAATTATAAAACACTTTAGTCCCCTGTGTTTGGGGAATAGTCCTTAAACAGACATGTTTAAAGAGATGTTGTGCTTCCAACTCAGGCCTCAGGCACTGTAAACTCTTTTTTAAAAATTATTTTTATTTTTATTTTTTTTCTTTTTCTTTTTTTTTTTTTTTTCTTTTTTTTTTTTTCCTGTGGCATCTTTCAAATGTTGTGTCAAGCATGCCAAGTGTTTGATGTTGGTTTTCTGACAGGAGAACTTAGAAATGTATTGTTTTGGTCGATTTTGGATAACACAAACGTTTCCATGCTTTGATGAATCCTTGATATTGTAGTACTTTATAGGAAAGATGATGGCAAGATCAAACTTCAGTCCTTCTATTATATTTCAGTTATATATAGTCAGAAATCCAACTTCAGGGTAATCATAGAATCCTAGAATGGTTTGGGCTGGAAGGCACCTCAAAGATCTTCTAGTTCCACCCCCCTGCCATGGACAGGGATACCTCCTACTAGATCAGCTTATTCAGAGCCCCATCCAACCTGGTCGTGGACATATCCAGGGACCGAGAGTCCACAACCTCTCTGGGCAACCTGTCCCAGTGTCTCACCACCCACGCAGTGAAGAATTTCTTCCTTTTATCCAATCCAATCCAATCCAATCCAATCCAATCCAATCCAATCCAATCCAATCCAATCCAATCCAATCCCTCTTTCAGTCTGAAGCCGTCCCCATTTGTCCTATCACTACACATCCCTGTCAAAAGTGCCTCTCCAGCTCTCCTTTATCCACTTGAGGCACTGGAAGTTGCCCTAAGGCCTCCCTGGAGTCTTCTCCTCTCTGGGATGAACAACTCCAGCTCTCTCAGACTGTCTTCATAGGAGACCTGCTCCAGCGCTCTGATCACAGCCTGGATGTGGACTGGCACCTCAGACGTGGGCCCTTGGTGAGCACCATCCTATGAGAGAGCACTCTAAACCCAGTAGTACTTCTGTACGGAGTTAATTTAGGACCAGAAGAGACAGTTATTAAAAATTATTAAAAATACACAGGGAAGAGATGCAACACAGAGACATTTCTGAACAATCTGTTGATTGAGATGGTTGCCTGTCCATCCCTGCAATTATTCTCAACTCAGATGATCCACAAATAGGGGAAGTTGGCTGTGAATGTGTTTACTAGTGAAGAAATACATCTTTTAAACAGTGGGAATTTTACTCTTAATATAGAAAATGATATTGCTTCTGTTCTTAGAAGTGGACATAAGTTAGATGTAAATCAAATAATTGTTTTTTAATTTGCTGGGCATTGGAGAAGGCAGTGCTTTTTAAGGCTTGTCCTAAAGTTCACTGACGTCTGTATATGCTTCTCAGATGTTTTTCATGGGCTGTTTCTCCAGCCTTTTACTAAGTCTGTATTAGCAATGCCCCAGCTTCCATGATTCATTACATTGCTCAAACTTCACACTCTGAGATGACATGAATATGTGATATCAGTTTAAGGGGAATAAAAATCGCTAGAGAATTGTTCCAAGGAAATTTGGGACCACCTAGCATTAAATGAGGTTATGTATTTTCAGTTCATCTTACTGCAGCCGGTCAGTACGTGTCATTCCGAGAAGATATAGCTGAGTTAGGATGATTTCCAGTTCACTGTAGGTTTTTGGGAATTTGCTGCAACAAATGAATACTCAGTCTCTCCTAGGAGAAGGAACCTACTAGACATCACTGGGTGTGTAAAACAAATATCTTCCAAGGGATCAGCAACATCAGATGCTATTTGACCACTGATAAGACAAGATACAGGCAGTTCAGAACAGGCAGTAAATTTTATACTTGGCAAAACAAATGTCTTTTCAAGTGCAAATTCAGCATTTAATCAAAGCTTGTGGTCACGAGAAAGTTTTCAGTTTTTTTTTTCCTTGTTTGTTGTTTTTTTTTTTGGTTGGTCCTTTTTTTTTGAGTTGTTTCTATTAACAACAATCATTAATATTTCCTAGAAACTCTTTTCATTTTCTTGCTATTTTTAAGAGGTATGCTGCTGCAAAAGTATTGCTGTGCAAAGCACTCCAGCATCAAACTTCCCTTTGTTTTCAATGTTTTAAAAATACTTCTGTATTCAAATATTCTCTAGTATTGAAGAGAACAACTGAGACATTTTCCTTATGGTTCGTATTGAACCATATGTATATGATACAGTGCTGTACAGGACTTCATATTTTATTCATTAATTTATTTTGAGAGAGTTGCTGTTTGATGTGCAGCTATTTCAAGCCAATTCTACTTTCTAAAATCCTTCTAATTAAATTGAATAGCCTCCTGATATAAATACTTAATTTTAAAAGTCCTCACACTTGTGATAATTTTTGTTCTGTATCATAACTTTCAAATTGTTCTTCTGTGCATGAAGAAACTGATGTTACTCTCACATAAACACGAAGACATTAACATTTGTCTTCTACCTTCAGCTTGTGTAAACACGCTTCAGTATAATTAACTAGTTTAATGTTTGGGACTGAGTTTGGAGATATGACAATGCTGTGTCTGCTCCTGTCTGTGGCTCTTGATAGAGCAGCTAATTTGAGGCAGAAATTGCAGATTTCCTAATGAATTTACCAAACTTTGAGCCATAGCAATGAGGGAAGCAGGGCATTGCCTCTCTCTGAGGAGCTGGGGTCCAGCCTCTGGGAACCCCAACTGTGCAGGCATCACCCCGTTAGGTCAAGGCCCTTGTGTCCAGGACAGGGCTGGAGGTGGCGAGTGTTGGGCTGGCACCACAGAGGGTCTCGTGCTGGGTGGCACGTGCCCAGTGCCACAGCCAGGCTCCAGCAGCCACTGAGCACTCACACACAGCCTGTCCTGGCACCTGCACCAAGGACACTGGAGCAGCTGTCATCCCCTTCAGGTGCAGCTTCTGGACACGTGTCCTGAGCGCAGACACTCACTCTTCAAAGGCTCAACTCAGAGATGACATTTAAAGAATAGTTGGAGGGAAAGAAGGCTGGAGCAAAACTGGCCTTTCAGGTTATATCCTAATGATTGCAAACTGGGCTAAAATATTAGAGATGTTGGGTGATTTTCTCTCTCTCTCTCTCTCTCTCTCTTTTTTTTTTTTTTTTTTTTTTTTTTTTTTTTTTTTTTTTTTTTTTTTTTAAATTGTTTTGGGGATTTTCAATTATTCCTGCAGCCCTAGGAGGACTCCTGACTGGGCTTTGCCTCATGCTGTTGTGTTGAGGCAATCGTGGGAGGCTTTACAGAGAAAGTGAGCTACCAGTAAAATGTAGCTTATTCCAGGATTTACAGCAGCTGAATGAGAGTTTTCCACATCACACTTAACAACTTAGATTACTATTCAATTACAGCTGACTTTTTTGAAGTTAGCCTTTAACCCCTCTGCCTGTCTTATCCTCTCTGTTGAGGATATATGCCTCCCTCCTTGTACCTCAAAGAGAGGTTTAATATCTGTCTTGTATTAATTACCTCATCCCTTCCATCTTCCCACCAATAGATGATTGCTCTTGGGAGAAGCACTTAGGACTTTGTGTGGTCCAGTTCTGAAAGACTTTGGACACAAGAGACAGCCTCTTTCCTTATGGCACAGCTTCACATCCTACTTTGTCCAAGTGGTAGAAATTGTATTCTAGTTTAAATTTTCTTTTTTCCCAACTCTGTCCTGTGAGAGCCCATTTAATTATACCAAGCAACTAAGCCAATTCTCATTCAGCCAAATTGGTGTTGGCTTAGTCTAACTCCCCCTGAGCTTGGAAAAGCACCATGCATGTGACAGAGTGGACAAGCAAAGACATTCTCCTAATAGTGTCTGGTGCGTTTGCTGAGACCTGACCCCTCACACCTTGGCATGAGTCTGAGGGCAAGCAAACAGCCTGGGCCCACATCTCCACTGTCCATCCACATTTTCCATCAATTTAATTTATTTTTTTTACAACCTGATAAAAAAGTTGATTTTTTCTATTTAAAGTAAAATAAACACCTCTATTTTTTCAACAGATTGTTATTTACCACAAGTAGGACTGAATCATATTTCTGCAATTCCCCTCCCTTTTTCACTTCCCAAATCCAGGCTTTAGGCAAATTTTAAATGCTCTGTGGCAGACAGCAGGGCACGTGGAACATATGCTGAACATTTTGGATGTCCTCTGGAAAGAAATTTAGGATTTATTAGGAGATGGAAACATTTTTGTTTCTAATGTGCAATTAGGGAATTAAAAAGAAAATTCAAGAAAATTCAAATAGTCAGGATGAAAAATTCCAACAGCCTAATACCCCTAAGTAGCATCCAGGCCTGGCATTTAAATTAAGCATCTCTCTCTTTCAAGGTGTGATCTTTTTCACTCTCCCATCCATGGCCACAAATCAACATTTAATGCCATTTGCACACTTAGAAAATCCACTCCTTCTGCCCTGTGAAGGATTCATTCACCCTTTTTTCCTACCCTTCCCAAAAGCAGGGAAAGGGTTGCTTAAGAGCTGATACTCTGTAAGAGAAACTGTTTACCAAGAGTTGGGCAAGTTTAGATGTTTTCCAGAGCAATTCCTAGCACAGCAGCTGTGAGGGTCCTGCTGGAACACCAGCCTAAATCATTTACTTGCTGTCCTTTGCCATTCCTCTATCTGTGAGCAAACTAAAAATAGAGATGAACTATGGGGCTCCAAACAACTACACTGAGCATAGCATTTGAGATGATGGTGTGTATTTAGCAAGAAATGCTTTATAATTGAAACAGGATTAGTAGGAGCTAAATATAGACTTTTAAATTCATTTGGACTCTGGAGTTGGCAGTTCTGTCTTTATGGTATTTGTATGATTTCCTTATTTGAACCAACATGAAGTGATTTTATTTTTCTTTTTTTTCAGACTGCAAGAATTTCAATGATCCAACATTTTTGGTACACATCAGCACAAGATATCTGGCAAGTACAAGTCAAATTTTAAGTCAGATTTTTTCCCCTTAGACAAAGTTCCTGTGATGAAATCAAACTGGGCAGTACTGAACCCCTCAAAGGGTGACAGAGGGAAATAACTTTTTTTTGCCAAATCTATTATTTTTGTTTAATTTTGATTAATGAGTCTGGAGTGGTGATTCTTTCACTCTGTAGAGAGACATGAGTTACTTCCTCCCACACTGATGCCAAGCCAGAAGTGCTCAGAGACAATTGAATCTGCTGTGCACAATTTATTGCTGCTCTGCCAAGCTAGAAAGTCCTCTTCTGTGATTTCCCCCTTGAAAAGCTCCTGAAGAAATCACTGCACTACATTGTGGATGTTCTCTAAATTCTCCTGGGCAAGTGGGAAGCAATGTCCTTTCCTGTAAGGCAGATGTTGCCTCGTAATGAAAATCAAAAGCACATTGTGTTGTCATTGCCCATGGATACCTGGCTGTGTGGGAAGAAAAGAGCCCAGGGTAATAAAAAGCAAAACACCAAGGTTTCTCAGTCCTTAATTTTCCCAGTAAATGGGCTGTAAAACATCACGAGTAGTCCTCTCAGCCAGCTGTAGCTGCCCATAAGACAGGAATCAGGTCTCAGCTAATTGTCTCCCTCTAAGAGTGGGGGAAAGAGGATTAATCCTGTCGTGACACAGGATTAGTAGAGAGCCACTCTAGTGGATACTGAAAAAGCCTAGATGAAAGTTCAGAGTCAGAGAATCCTATTTGAAGAACAGAATTACCCATAAAAACTCAAATATCAATGTGGGCAAATAAATGACTTGAAAATATCCCTGTAGAAGAGATTTTACACAACTTTTTCTTAAAAAAAAAAAAAAAAAAAAAAATGGCTAAAGATACCAACATAGCTTCAGTTCAATCTCAATAGAAATAAACAAAATATATTTTTCATTAAAACCAATGATTACTGAATAACAGGATTTAACTTCCCACCACATCCTATTTCTAGCTGCAGGCCTTTTGAGAATGCACAGCCTCCCAGTGGCAGAAGTGGCACTGTTGACAGAGCTCTCTGATGACAGAGCTTTCCAATAGCAGCAAGTCTCATCTTCACCTCTCCATCAGGGCTGCCAGGGGGTGAGTTCAGAATTCAGTCAGGAGGGGAAAAGACATCACTGCATCATCTTTCAGCCCTTCGAAAAAAACAAAGAGCACATACTTGGCAACACTTTAATTTCTATGGTTACTCATGAATAACAGCACAGCTGGGGAGCTGTTGCTACAGTCCACTAGCAGAGATCATTTAAGAGGTCACACTTAAGCAGATCCATTAAAAAAGCACTGCTTTTTTTCAGAGATAATAAACCCGAGGACTGTAGGTTGTACTCTTTATGTTACTATGGAGTGGACTATCCTGCTAGTCATAAATTTGCCCTCACTGTTTTGAAAGCAATAGGAGGATGGATGTCTCCTTATTTAAGACACCAACCAGGACCGATGATTTCTGGACAAATTCTTAACCAGGAGCATGATTCATTTGGATTTTGTCAGTCGCAGATGTTGATGTCTCCCAAGCTAATGCAGGCCAGTGCTTCACACAGCTTGGAGAGGCTTTCTGGCTGAGGAGACCTGCATCAAGGCTTTGCTTCCTACCAAGGGCACAGTAACATTATTTTCCAGCAAAGTCCAGACAAAAATAATTGGGTAACCCTGAATCAGAATGATCTGGAAGCTCTGACACAGACTTCCGGTACAACCTGGGTGAAATTGCTGGTTTGTACTTTCAGTTCTGATCTTTATTGTGTTTCTTAGTTATCAGGGCAGCAGTCATGAAATTCTGGTAACTTCATTGCAATAAAATATATCTTTAATTAGTGGAACAGATTTCAAAAGTGTTTTGGCCAAGGAAAGTTTATTGCTTTGTGTTTCACGGTGTCCTAATCAGGAGGGAAGTGAAGGCAAAATTCACCCTTATTTTGTCTGCCATGCACTTACCACTTACTGTGGTCTCCTCTAAGCAAATTCACTCCTGAACAGACAGGGATAAGGACCTTAAGTCCTTATCTTACTTTTGAAAATTCAAAAATGCCATCAGGGAATGGAAAAACTAATTTTACATGTTTATGGATAGAATTTTGAAGGACCCTATTACAAATATATAATAATTACTAAACTTGGAATCACAGAATCATAAATGATAGAATAGTTTGGTTTGGGAGGGACCTTAAAGATCATCTCATCCCACCCCTCCTCCCCAACATGGGCAGGGATGTCACCCTCTGGATCAGGTTTCTGCATTAATGCACCGAGCCTGTGAGTCGGCCCACAGAAATGCACTGCTGCGTCAATGCAAATGTTGCGTTTTGACATTTTATTCAATGTAATGCAGGATTAGTATCAGAAAAGACAAATGAAATCAATGTAAGTCCTTTTTCAAGACTCTTCTTTTTACACACTGTCCCTACATGCACTGGAATAAGCACATCATCCCAAATAAAGCCACTGACATCAGTAGAGTTTCACCTGGGACAGATTTGGCTTACTTTTGCTAATTGCATCATTACCCTCAAGCTACACTGAACAATTCATTAGTGGCAGACAGTTAAATTTCTAAAAGTGTGTGTAACCTAACTCTAACAAACAGCACAGTAGAAACTACTCTCAGTAGCTTCTCTGGGAAACCAATGACACCATGAAATTGAATAAATAAATATAAACAAAGAATATTTTTCAATCTGCTTCCCATCTGGAGTACTGGCATATTTTTTCAGCTCTTAAACTGAGTAACCTTTGCACTCTATTAAGACAATCCTCTACCTTTTGCCATCTCTGATGACCCCAGTGAATTTAAGATCATTTCTGTAGATTAGAGATTCCCCTTTTCAGCACTTCTAAAGAATAAGCCAATCTGCCATGGGTTGCAAAATTTTGAAAATTCCTGCTTAAATCTTTCTTTTTTTGTTGTCTAAGGGAAAAGTCAAAGTATGATTTTGTTTTCACCTACCCATCAAATTCCTACAAATTGTGAGGCATTGCTGGACGTGGCTCCCAGCTGAGTGGGGCTGAGCTGCCAGAGCAGTGGCTGGGCTGTGGTGACAGGGACAGCCAGCTGTCCCCTGCAGCTCCCAGGGCCATGGGTCCCCACGGAGGACAGGTGAGCTCAGTGGCAGAGCTGTCACAGAGTGGCACCCTGTGCCTGCTGGCCTGGGTGCCTGACAGCCTTTCTGAACCTGCCTAATCTCCTGGCAGAGGTTTAACCTCGGAGTCTGCCGAGGCACCTTTCACTGGCAGGTATATGCTGTGGTCCTTCTTCACTTTTGTCTCTAACACCACTTAAAGAGGAGCGATATTGCTTCACCCCTCTCGTGTTAGACTCCGGATAAACAGGATGCTTCCTACGGAACTTGCAGTTTGATTGATGTGTCTAATACTCAGTGTACGACTTATTTAAATAAATATTCCCCATCCAAACAATCTTAGTTGTTGGCTAAAGTTTCATTTCTTGAGATACAAAAAGTTACATAATCTAAAATGTCACAGTTCTTGTGTCCTCTTTCTTGCTCTCTTACTCATGGTCATATTTCTTCTCAATTGCAGTGCATCAGGAGGAGAGGGGCTCACTCCATCTGTGGGATACTCTTCTTTCTCTCCATCTCGTGATGGCTGGAAATGGCAGAGGGTGTATGTAGATACTCACAGGCTTGTTTCTGGATCTCACCAGAGCTGCTACACTGTGGGTACAAGTGAAATAGACCTACAGATATGTGCCCTAACAAATATTCCAGTCTGGAAACAAATAACTTTTTAGTGTCTGGAGAAAATGTGGTTCATCTCACCACACCACAGACCTCTGAAATAGCTGAACTGCACTCCGCAAGACTGTGTTTCTTTTCAGTGATTGTAAGGGCATTCTAGATGATCACCTCAATAGATATTTAAGGCCAGGAGAGGCTGGTTCAGACACCAATCCCCTGCTGAATGTAGGTCTAGGTGGGGCCTGCTCAGCTCATCACTTGATGAAGTATCACTGATCTATCACACATTTTCTCATACAGATACTATCTATGGAGCAAAAATCTGATACCAAATCTTCTGTTTCTCCAATATGTCTCTCTCCACCCCTATGTATTCAGTATCCTTTGGCCAATGCCCAGCTTGCAAACTGAGCCCAAGATTTCCTTGCAGCCTGCTTGACTTGTATTTGAGGAAGACCTACGTGTTCCAGTCCCAGAATCAGCATTTTCAAATTTTTCAAGGTCTGGGGTTGTGTCCACAGAAGTACACTGGGGACTGCACTTGTGAATATTCCTGGTAGCTGCTGACTAACGTGCACCTGCTGCACAAACAGGTGCCTGTCAACATCATGGTTGTGGTCTGGGTTTTCTGTTGTCTCAGAAATGCTGACTCATCAGGGCCTCTCCCATTATATGCTGGAGCAGTCTCCTCCTTTGTCCTGGAGTTTCTCCAGACCTTATCACTTCTAATAGCACAGGGTTTCCAGGAAAACAAATCATCCTTCATGAATGACCTCATAAGACAAGCATTTAATTGTCCTCCACCTCTGGTGAGCTACAAAAGTTCCATGTAAATAAAGGAGCTGAATCATCTTTTTCACAAATGTTTAACTTGATCCTAGTCAATAAAAAAGGATAAGAGTAGAAAAATATTTTTATAAACATATTGTGCATGTCCAATTTGTCCTGCTTTAGCAAAGTATAACCAAGAACTAGGGAGGTGTTGACCAGTATTGGTAGAAAGCTTGTTCCTTATCTATCTATCTATCTATCTATCTATCTATCTATCTATCTATCTATCTATCTATCTGTCTGTCTGTCTGTCTGTCTAATCTCAATGTGTTCATGCTTTCTTTTTATCTACAAGGCTGTTCAAGTAATTAAGTTTGGGGATAAAGAAAAGTCCAGGACCTAAATTAAGGATATAGTTTAAGTTTTCTCTAAAATTTAGTTAAGACCATGAGCAAGTAAGTTTGAAGGTGGCTAGTGCACAGCTGAGTTCTGTGAATACCTAGCAAAAATCCCTAACAAACTCTCTGTGATGTAGCTTTATCACCAAATGTTGTGTCTTCATATAAGAACAGAGTAAATTATAAGTAAAAGTTTATTTGACTCTTCATTTCTCTACTTCTTTATGTCTATTTTTTTACTTGAGCTCTCTAAAGAATAAGATTGCTTGTGCAAAAGAAGCAACAGCAATGGCAGTTTCTCACTTCCTCTAATTCCAGGAGTAAAGACAGAAAACAGCCTCTGAACGCTTCACCTTCTGCCTGTCCATTCAAACCAGCTGCTACAAGTCCAGCCATTTAAAGACTTCTCTGCATTTAATATCTCTTTGCTGATTTGAGCTCTCAAAGAGCGATTAAGGTGATTAGTGAGATGGACAACCCAATATCAGGCTAACTTTCCTTTTAAACGCAGAAGGTATCCAGTGTGGTGAATATAAACTGATAGCACTGTCACTTGCAGTGGGTGGTGAGGCCCTGGTCGGAAGCCCTGGTCACTGAAGGTGTGGTGCAGTTGTGCAGCTGACCACACTCCTCCTCCTCAGCCTCAGCCAAGGACATCACTGAAGTTGTTGTGCGGAGCACAGAAGGAGCTGGCAACCACGTACTAATCTTAAACATCTACTGTTGAGCTGTAGCTTTGCTTCTGACTCCTTGGGATGCATCCAGCCTGGTTTCAACTTGCTCCAGTCAGAAGCAAGTGGTGAAGGCACTTTCCAGGGAAGTGCAGATCATGCTGAAAAGGGAGCTCGATGCCATCCTTGCCTTCTCTGAATCAGTCGCCTCCTTGCTGGCAGCATGGTTATAAAAGCTCAGCCTTAGACTCTGCACTCTCCTGGGTGTTCACCACCATCCCCAACTGGACTCAGTAGCTGCAGAGAGGAGCGGGGCTTTAGATGCACCTGTCTGTGGCACGCCTCCTGTCACCAAGTCCTGCGCCTCTCCTGTTCACAATACATACACCTGCTTATACTTGTGCCCCTGCATTTTCGAACCATAGTTATGACAGGCAGTTTTGGGTGATGTGATTACAGTGAGTTTGTTCAGCACTTGAAAAATAAAGTAAAAATGAATATTGATACATTTGAAAAGTGCATTGGGCAGTTTGGATTGGGACAGAGAATGGTTGTCCAACATTAAGCACATTTCTTGTTATAATTATTTCATGAAAAGTTTAATTTGTTGTGTGAAATGGCTTAAAGATTTTAGGGACCATTCAATAATTATGTACAGTCCAAGCAGATAAGTAGAACAGAAACAGAGCTTTAGGAATCATAGCATGCAGCAATGGTAATTTGGCACAGAGCTTACACAATAGATTTCATTTTTTTCTTAACAGAACCATAATTGAAAACTTGACTAAGCCCCTTAAATAAACCAGTGACAGCTAGGAAAATCAGAAGATTGGCCCTTTGTGCCTGTTTATAGTAGATTTTGGCAGCAAGATAGTTGATGTAGTCTCTATAGAACACATCTATTATATCTTCCAGATGTGCTTGACCTTTATCTTGGATAAAAAAGCATCTTGCCATAGAAACTATCAATTTATGTACTCTTAGCCCAAGTCATCAGCTCCTTTAAGATGCTGAAAAGCCCCTCTTGTGATGGTAATGCTTCCACTGCCATTCAGTACAGACATCTAACTTGTGAGTGCCTGGATTTTTCAAACTTAAGCACATAATTTATATCAATGTACCTGCAGAACTTCTAATAAGAGGAAGATCTGTATGAGGATAAGGGTTGCTCAGTGCTTGCAGAGAGACATTTGGGAGGTCCTTCCTTTGCTAGCTGCTCACAGTGGGTGGAAGTGGAAAGAAAAATGGCAGTAGCTTCTTCACAGGTTGCATTATTATTTAGTTATGTGAACAGGGTGATTCTACCTTTGTCCTTGGTGCTTTGGGGAAACCACATCAAACACAGTGCCCAGGGAAGAGCTAAGCTGCAGACAGCTGAGTGCTCACCTGGCAGGCAGTGGAGATGGGCACAGGCCACCTCACACCCTCTGCCTCAAGAGGACAATGGCACACCTGTGGCACTGGTAATTGTCCCACTGGCAAAACCCCAGAGCCAGGAAGGGAAAAAAGGAGCCTCTGGCTGTAAATGCGCTTGAGTCAAAGGAGGATTTTCAGTATGTTATATGATTCAAAATTTGTGTTAAAAACTGCAGCGGCACTTGGAGTGGCACAAGAGCAGAGTGAATGTCAGACATCAGTGTTTATAGGGAGGAGATTAGGGGACATAGTGGAGCAGAGGAAAATAGGGGAAACAGGTAGAGGGTTGTGGATGAGACAGAACCTGTGGGAACCCTAGGGTTGGTTGGGAGCATCACATCATCTTGCAAAGAGGATTTGCTTTGATGGAAAATAAAGCAACATGATGTGAAGTGTGTTGTACTTGCTGTCACCTACTCAAGCCTCTGTGTTAGTAGCTGAAGAGTGTGACTACCTTCCTCCCAGTGGTTTTTGTGGCATCTGCTAACCCTATGGTGACTGAATGTCTTGTTTTTCAATTTCATATAGATCAGGCATGAGAACACCTGAAAGAGAATACAGGTTCTGCACAGGAATCCAGGCTGACACACTCAGAGAGGTCTGTGTCCTGGTCAGTGCAGCACTGCAAACCTTCTGTGATGTCCTTTCATCATCCCATGAAGTGATTTCTTGGTCCCCTGTGACTAGGCAGGCTCATAGGTGTGCTTCTCACCTGCTCTGAGGCATAGTGCTCCCACAGAGCCAGCTCATTTTGCAGCTTTGAATACAAATGCCTCGTGTTTGCAATTTAAAGGTTTGAAATGTGGTGTGACAGGATGGATTAAGGTTCCAGCACAAGAAACCTTGCTGCAAGAAAGACTAGAGCCAAGCTGCATGAGCCTGTGGCTCACGAGTATGGACCACTGACAATGATGGATACAACTCTGCTCTCTACATTGTTGTGGGACAGGAGGATGAGCTTACAGAAAGATGGGAGTATACAGGTGATGAAGGGAAGAGAGAAAAAAGGGGCTGAACAACATTCTCTCATGTCCACATTTCATCTGGATGTAAAACATTTGAGGTCCCATGACACAACAGTAAGATGGTTTCAAAGGAGTAGGAGGATTCTGGAACATAGTTTCTGGAATAGCATGTAGCATTTTTTCTGCAGCTCTGAGGAATTGTTTGTGGGAAATTAAAAAAGAAACAAACCCATAGTAACTGCTCAAATTGGACCTAAATTGAGCATAGATTAAAAATCTTGATTTTCAGTCTTTTTGTCTGTCTACTGGCTCCTCCATTGAGTCAAAAATACCATCTGGCAACAGATGGATGGCACTTCCCGAGATGTTGTTTCCTGGAGACAGGAATATTTTTAAGAGAGGTGATAGGCAAAGCAGGACTTTGCTTCATCATACAGAGCCTCTGGTGTAATATTGTTAGAGAACATTGCTTAGTTTTGCAAAGTGGCAGGTCTAAATAGAGCTTTCTTCCTGTGTTCCAGAGAGCTTCCTGAAAAGGACCTATTCCATCTATAAATCCCTGTTGAGGAAGATGTCATGGGACACATGCCAATTCATCTACATTTGGGATTTAAGTAATTTCACAGCATCTTTATATCTTGAGGCAAAACAAGGGAGACAGTAAAGCAACATGGCAAAATGTAGTTCATCAAAATAACCAAAATGTTGAAATAACAAAAAGGAAAAAAAAACCCCAATTTGACTGATGGGAAGAGGAAACAGCTGTGTCATATGTTACTTTGCTGTGTAAACAATTTAAAGCAATTATAAATATGCTTCTGGTCGCACTGCATTGTAAATTAAAAAGGTTTTTCACATATACTCTTCCTCTGCTTTCAGCCTAAGTCCTGCTCTTGAATCACAGGCTGTCTTGGGAATTTGGTAGCACATGGGGAGCTGTGTTTGTGGAGTGAACCACAGGGGTGGGGAGCTGGGGTCAGGCAGTGCCTTACCCTTAGGTTTAGTGCCAGGCTAGACTACGGCTTATCTTCTCAGTGCTCCCCTGGTGACTCTTTGTCTTGGTTTTGAAAGACAGTTCTCTGCCAAGGGAAGATAGAGCCTCCTTTGGAATGGAGAATGTAAACACCCTTCCCTCCAAATTATTATAATTTTGCAATTAGGGGCTTTCAGGCAAAGATATGGGAATAGAAGTAACAGTTCTTTACTAGGAACATTTAAAAAAAAAAAAAAAAAGAAAAGGAAAATACAAATGTAGTAGTACAAAAAAACAAGCAAGGAAGCAAACAAAAATCCTGGAAAAACCCTGACTGAGTCAGGGATACAGCCTGGCACCCTGTTTATCAGGGTGTTGGAAGCAGTCCAAATAAATCCTCCTGGAGTAAGAGATGGGGTTCTGTGGAGTAGAGATGGGCCTGCAGAAAGTCCAGTGGTGGCAAAATGAGTCCAGTCTTCCTTGGGGAATCCAGTGGAAAAACCGGATCCCTTGTGTCCTTCAGTTTCAGTTTTTATATAGCTGGGAACAGCTGGCTCCTCCCCCACTGTGTGCAGCATCTCACAATGGGATGATGGAATGTGTCATGTCATTGGTGGGCCCTAACGGCCCATTATCAGATGTCCCCCTGGAGGATGGAGGGGTGGTGAAAGAGATAAGAAACACTGCCCCACCTGGTTTGAATGGCTGGGCCATTATCAGAAGGCATCTGTCCCCCTCCCCCCTGGAGTTACAGGAGAAGGATAAAACATCTCCCAAAAAACAGCTTTCAACAGATGAAGTAGAATACACATTTTTTAGGTTACATAATCCAAGACACTCTTACAAAATGTTGCTCAGGTTTACCCATACCTGTGATCTTTGACACAGTTAATCAGTTTTACTCAGGTACCTCATGACATTTCAAGACAAAGTAACAAGACATTTCCCAAACTGTAAGTCCAGGGGACTCACCAACATTGGCCTGTCCCATGCTATGGCCCAGCTAGGGGACACTTTGATGGCGCTGCTGCCCTGGGTCTTCTGCCCGCAGGTTCCTGTGGCAATGGTTCATGCACAGCATATCCCTGCTGCTGTGGAGGCACTTCCTATGCACAGGGCACTGGCTGCTGCTGCTTCTTTCAGCTTCATCAGCTGAAACCCTCTGGTTCAGAGACCACTGCTTGCTGTGGACGATTCGCTATAGGCTTTGATGATGATGATGATGATGATGATTATTTTATTACTTACTTACTTACTTACTTACTTGCTGTGCCATAGACACACACCATAACCTGCATGAGACATGGTGGAGTTTGCACAGGTCACAAATTCAAGGAATGGGTTTAGGCAGAGTTTGCCTTTGAAGTGTGGAAAGAGTACAATGAAATAATTTAAAACACAATTTATTGCCTCAGTAATCAGAGAGGGTGTATGTGTTGACATGGAGTTTGCATGAAACCTTCAAGCTTTTCTAACCATTTATAGTTTACATAGCTTTGTGTTAATCCACAGACAATCTATAGATCTCAGTAGTCTCATAGCAACCACAGATCAACAAATGATTTCCCTGGGCTCTTAGGCATACCACTGCCATTAGGTCCTCTGATTTTTAATTAAGAGGAAATGTCTCTAAACATCTTGAGGTAATTAAAGTGGTAATGTCTTCTCTAAGATGCATTTGATAAAATATCAGGAATTCCCCTATGCGACCCAAAAATATAACTGAGACTTCATTACAAAAATTAGATTTGCAAATTATTTTTTTGGTATGAACTTAAAATGTAAAATATGCTCACAGTTCTGCTGTAATTCTTGACTGTAATAAGAGGATTTCTTCTCCCACATTTTACAGTGTAACTGTTAATATAATGATCATATTTTTAATTATGATTCTAATTAATATACCATATTACCAATAGCTCCTTATTATCTCTTTGTCATTCATTATGCTTTCATAAGGAGATGATTACTGTGATAATGTTATGACTCTTAAAAAAATACACATGCTAACTTAGATTTAGATGTTTATTTCTGGCTGAATTCTGACAGAAAGAAGTAGCACCCAGAAAGAGAATTATTTGCATAAGCCTGCCTAAAATGGTTTATTTTTGCTTCTGAACACACAAGTGTGGGTTGAGTTTTGTAAATAAGTGTGTGTCTGTGTGTGTATGAAATCTGTATATGGAAATGTTGCAACATGTTACAGTGAACCACTGGATTTTAGAAGTTTTTAGAAAACAATATTATTCCAGGTGTTGCCTAGATACAAAATTCTTAACAGATGTAATTACTTAAAGCAGTGGTTTAAGGAGAGATTTCCAATGTGGATGAAAGCTCACCATCAGCCAGTCTTGTTCTTATGTCCAAACTATCTCTAGACTTTAAAACTTTTTTGAGTTCTCTGTAAAAGCTATTGACTTCCCTCTCAAACAGCAAAGCACAGAAGCATGTGCCCATAATTTCTTATTCTCTGTCCTTGGAACATGCACCTCTGTCCTTATCATTTCCATGCCAAATACAAGACATTATTTACACTTTCTCTTAGCACAGGACTTGGCACTGTCTCTTGCTTTCTTTGTGTCTCCACTGACTTCATTCCTACATTAAGTGTAAACCCTTGGTCTTCACTCTCAGGACTCATCATAGTGTAATCCTAAATTTGAAATCTTTTATTCACTGAAAGGATATTTACTCTAGCCTCCATGATGCTGTTCTGGATGCTGAGCATTGGCTACCATTTTTCCCATAAGCTTCTTCTAAAAATTAGAAAGGCCTCAGAAAATTTTGGCTAAAAATGGCAAATGGAGCATTGAGATTGTTGCACATAGTGCTAGCCAGTACTTCTACATTGATTTGTTCAAAGTGCATAATTTCTTGTCTTCTCTTTAAATTGCAGTGTTTTGGAGATCTATTTGTGTACAGCACTTAGGATCCTGGGACCTCGGGCTGTGACTTCCTCTCTCATGCATTACAAGTCCACCAAGAATCTACAAAAACATGTGATGAAAATATATCAGATTTCTAAAACAAGACCTATGCCTGCCTGTTCCAGGAAGTTAACTACAATTTAACATAGGATCTGTGTTGAAGAAAATGTGAGATTTCAGGACTAACACAGCTACCATTAGTCTTGTCTTGAAGAACAGCACTTGACCATATGACACTTGGGTTGCTTCAGTTCCTGTGACGTGGGAACATCTATGAGTGAGTCTTTATTGGACGTCCTAATTGTTTATCTTGGTTCCATCCCTGAACGGGAATTTGAACAGACACGAGTGAATCTCTCTGCTAGTTCAGAGGTGAAATGACTGTTCTGAGAAGTGGTGAGACACACCTGACTACTAATGATGATGCCACCATATTCCTCCCCACTAAAACAAGCTGTAATCAATCATGTTGCAGATTGACCTTCTAAGGAATGTGCCTTTCTGTAGAAGTTTTTTGCTTTCTACCCAATTAAAGCAAAATAAAGCATGAGTTTTTCAACTCTGAGCTTTCTTAGGTCACAATGAAATTTAAAAAAAAAAAAAAAAGAAAATTTTTTTTTTCTTTAAACATCTAAAATCCTATCTTGTGAGATTAGTGGGTGAATGAAGTTTTGAATAATATTATTATGGGAGAAGTCAAGCAAACAGAAAGATGACTCAAACAGTTTACTGCCAGGACTATTTCTTAACACAGAGGAAAATCATATCTGGTTGCATATGGAATCCTCCCACAATGAACAGGGAGCCTGGCAACAGAAATAAAACTTCAAATGCTCCAATTTTTGCTGTTGAACTGTCCTCACAGCTGAAGCATAATGAGAAGTCACCAGAAATTTGTACACTGAGGAGAAGAAACCATAATATAGCTAAGCAATTCCATGCACATTGCCTTATTGTCAAAACAGACAACTTGGTCATTAGAAAGGTAGAATTTTCTTTAATTCTCCCTCCCCATCAAAAGAACCAAAATTAAACCCAAAGCAAAAAAGTGATCCAAAAAGAGAGAGGGAAGGTCCCTGAAGACATCTTCTCTCTGTAACCACGACGGGTTGTGCAGGCCAAGAACCTGTTCCTTCTGCTCCAGGGGAATACAGCAGGACAGCCCTGCACCACCTCCAGAGGATCACCTGGTGACTGTCACAGACCACCCGGGAACAGAGCCCAGCAGTGAGAGCAAAGAGTGGCTCTGGCTGGATCGGTGCCCACGGGCTGTGCCTTGGATGAACAACACTGAGCACAACTGACGGCTGTGAAAAAGTGCATGGTTTTCATCTGCCGTAGAGCGTAGTTAAGCCATGCAAATATTTATGTATTGAGCAAAGAACTGCGCTGCTGCTTGCTGAGTGTCTGAGGCACTTGTGTGTTTGTCCCACTGCCCCACACTTCTGGCTGCAGGACTCACCCACAGATTTAGGACTGGAACAGGATATGCAATTCTGCAGGGCTGGAAGACATCCCCTTAATAAGAATTTGTAAGGAGATCAAAACAAGCACAGAAACCCAATTCCATCCTATAAGTGTCAAAAATAAACTTACAGCTGGGAATACTCCCCAGGAGATATGTTTTTCCTGGCTTCTCCCTCACACTAGTGAAACACAGCCAGTGCTCAGTTCTGGACTTTGCAAACACTCATCATTGATAAACTGGATGGAAAAAGCCAAGTGTTTGTGTGGGCTTAGAAAAAAATCGTTATTTAATGACACTCAGACAAGTATGTTTTTGGAGGGCAGTTCATATGGCACCAGCTGTTCTGATGTAAAGGATCTTGGTACAGCATGTAACAAAACTATAGACCATGGTTTGATCATCCCAAATAATGTGTATATGCACAAACCTTCCTTCAAAGTAAACCATACCCTTAAATCTCTCTTCAGTGATCAGACACAAATTACGATTGTTTTGACGTACAACATTTTGCTCCACTTTGGAGAAGCCTATAATACTGCAATTGCTCCAAATTTTAAGCTCCTCTTTGACGTGCTAAACATTGAGTTTGTTCAGTTTCCTGTTGTACCACACTTTTGTCTATCTTTGAATTCAAGTGGTGGGTTTTTTTTTTTTTTTTTTTTGTTTTTTTTCCCCATTCTTTTACTTTGGGCCCTGTAAGGAAAGCAGGAGTTTGGCATATGGTTTCTACAAGCACAGATGAATACTCATACACAATACAGTTTCCATTTTCCAGGCAGGCTGCCATTTGGAGCTGGCTTTTTAAACAGGAGAACTGGGTAAGAATCAATTCTCTGATCATATTAAGGTTATAATGATCTTGCATTTTCTTACTCTTCCCATGACACTCCTGTGGCATTTAGAAAAATTTTAATTCTCTCCCAAATACACCAGTCGAAGTCAGTCTTTAATGAGAGCAATCAGCCAGTGTGGAGAGAAAAGCACTCACCTTCCCTCAGCTCTGTCTGGCCTAGGATGACAAAATCTCTCTTTATCCCTACATTTTTGAAGGAGATGTTGCATACTTGGGTCAGCAAAACCAGTCTGGTTTAAACTTATTAAGCTTTTCAGATTATATCTGTTCTCACTTAATTTACCAGTCCACCAATTGTGCACATTTTAATAGTAGAGATTTTAAAATTATTTCCAGCTCACTGAGGAATATAATAAGCAGTGGCCAGTCTAGGATTATCCTTAACAACATCCCTAAAGCACAGAGAATGATTTCTCCAATGATGGCTTCCTAAGGTCCTGTCAGACATGAAGCTCCCAACCCAATTCAAGTGTGTTAGCGATAGACAGAATGCTGATTTTTTTCATCTCAGTGTCAGGAGACACTAAATAATGGTGTGTTAGAGGTAAATGTCTGTGTTGCATGCCACATATATGAAAAAATCAGAGTTTGAGAATAGCTGTAATGAAATCAGGTTTGTCTGACAACTGTATGTTTTGTAAAATTTCTGATTGATATTTTTTGTATTACTATATGCTAATAATTTTAATATCCTAATCCCCCTTCAGGTTTTCCATTAGTTTGTTTGCCATAGAATCAAGTTTGCCACTTTTCTTCCTTTTAAAATATTGGTAGAACAGCAAACTCTAATTTGGAGGGATTTCTTTGATACTCTTAGAGAAATGAGTAGGCTTAGGCCAGTCAAGTCTTCATCTTTTGTTACATGGCTCTGCTGATTTTAGTGCTTACCATAGTATGTGTTGCTTAACAGCTTTCTGGGTTACTGAGGGATTGGAAAGTATTTCATCACATCCCACTGATAAGAGCACATAAATACAGTGCAGAACAACGTGTTGAATACTTCTGCCTCTTTATAAGCAATTTTGTCATGGAAGCTCATATTTTTGCCATTGGAAATTATGTCTGTCTATAGATTGTTTTGATTCTTACATTTTACACACACACACACACACACACAAAAAAAAAAAAAATCCCACTGTTAAAAGAGGTTTCATTCTCAGGCAATGGTTGCCCATTGCTTGTGGACAGACTGCCCCAAAAAACCCTGTGGGAGTAGTAGAGAGGTGGTAAGTGCAGTATATGCTGTACAATACAGCGGCAGTAGGGTGGTTTTCCTCTGGATGCCCTGGAACCTGTCCTGGCCCATGGATCACATGTGGAAAGCACAAATCATGCCCCAGTCACAGTCATGGGACAAACTCCAGATCCATGTTGGTCCTTCCACAGGTTGTTTTCTAACTTCTGGTTGTCTCTCCATGTCAAATATGCTGCAGGCAACTGCCCTTCTGAAAAAACTGACATTATGAATTGAGGCACTTTTTCTATCCAAGAACATGTAATTTAAAAATATCCTTTGCTTAAAAGGGGGAATTAACAACGTATATTTTATAAGTTGACACATATAAGTATTTAGCAAAGCTCTGAGTAGAGACAAAATGACAAGTGAAATGGGTTGCGAAGGGCAGGAGGATGGAGGCTGATGGAAATCTTAGCGGATGCTCTACACTAAAGCTGACCAAGAAAAAAACATAAAAATCTGTAAATTGTCTTCAGGAAATACACTGGGAATTCTTCTAGCCACACACTTACTAGTCTATTATTTGACAAACACAGTGAAGAAATTCCTGATGGAATTTGAATTTATTCAAGAGAGATTCATGCTGTGGTAACGCTGACCAAACGCAACCAGGCTGCGAACACTAGAGAACACAACAAGGCAAGGTAGTCAGCAGAACTGCAGCTCTCAGCATTTACCTCTCTCTTTGCATTGAAAGGAGCTGATGTGAAATGCTCTGCTTGGATTTCATAAACCTGTGACTTGACTTGCTTGGAGAAGAAGGAAGCTTTCTGCTTGTGTTGCCAGTGACAGTGCTGTGGGCAGCCTGCTGTGATCCAGCTGACCCACCCCCCCCCCTTGGCTGCACCGGGTGGATCAGATTATACCATCACATGGATGTCTCATGCAGCGAGCTCCCCCCTGCCTATGGTGCTCCTTAGGCCGTTGAACCGAGTTAAAATGATCTCACTCTGATCTCAGGTTAATGAGAATTGGGAATAGCAGAACACTTGAGGTCAGTGAGGGTACGGCGCTACCAGAGGACACACAGGCCTCTGTGGTGTCCCCATGGCTGGAACACAGACAGACAGGTCATGCTGGTAGCATGGGCTGGTATGAAATCACCACTCGTGTTTGAAAACACATGAAGTCAGTAAAGAAAATATATGAACAAAGGCAAACAGAAGGTGAATTTGCATCCCTGCAGAATGCATGATAAATCATTTATTACAGGGGGAGGGAGGCTTTCAGACAGAAATAGCAGCATATGAGCCTACTTATTCCTGCAGAGAACAAGCACCTCTGAATCCACGTCCACAGAATTGAAGATGTAAAGCATGGCAGGGCTTCTATCTGACCTACAAAGCATCCCTCCTCAAGCTACCACTCCTGAAAAGGTGATGTGAAATATTCATGTATTTATCTCGCTACATCAGCAAGGGAGGCATATACATTGTGTTCTAGTGCACATAAACAATTTCATTCTTTCTGCTAGAAACTTTTGTGTTTGAGTCACATCAGCAGAAGTATCTTACCACAGAAGAAATACCGGGTTTGAAATACCCACGGCAGGTAGGTGGTTTGACAGTCACAAAGCAGAAAACTGAAGAAAACTTCAAAGAAGAAGAAAACTTCCCACTCTCCAGAAGAGGAGCTGGGCACAGGGCACTGGGGAAGCAGTGTTAGGGCTCTTTCAGGCCTACTTGGATTCAGATTTCTGGTGCCTTCATGTGGCAGTTTAAAAGGACAAATTTCTGAGGCCAAATTGTTTTGGACTGAAGCTATTTGACTGACTTTGACCCAGCTCCCCAACCAAGATAAAATGACACATCCAACTTTATTTGGCATTTGAAATGGGAGGGAAATGACTTCTCTGTTCTGCCAGAGGTCTCTTTTATTTAATGTTCTACAAAGAGGAAGAAACTGCATATAATAATGACATCTTGTGGTAGTTGTTGAATTATTGCCCTATGATTTAGTAGGTAATTGAATGCCAAATTTCATTACATCTCTCTCTTTCCATGCTGCAGCCCTGCAAGTTGAAAGTTACAAATTCTCCTGCTCTGAGAAGCTGGATGTAGACCTCTGGAACCTCTGGCTGTTGACTTCAGAGGAAAAGGATATTTTTCTCATTTGATTACACAGATATGGCTAAAAATACAGGTCAGAAATTCATAGTCATACCTGATTAAAGAACCTGATCACAGTTATCCAGGTATTCATACAGAAAACACTCATTTTGATAATACTGCGTGCAGAGTGGCTCTGGCCCATAGAAGGAGCGTGCCTTTGCTGCACCATGGCTTTGTAGTGGGTGTGAGAGTAAAGAGTGACAGCATGTAAAGCCTGACAGCTGCTGAACACCTGCACTGAGCTTGAAACAGCCCTGGTGAGCAGCCACCAGCACCCAGTGCCTGGGGATGTAGGATTTTTTAAAGAGCAAATGCCCGAGGCCTCACAGTGCTTCCATTTATTTCAGCTTTGGTGCTCAGGTCTGTAACTCCTGCCACCAACCAGGCATCCAAGGGTCCCATATCTCTAAACTTACTGCAGGCTGTGTGACATTTCATTTTTAGGGTCCATAACCAGGCTATTTAACTGACTATCGCTCTTTTCCTGCCCATAATCATGTCCTCGCTGGTGCAGCCTCTGCTGTGCTTCCTCTAGTTGAAGTTAGAAGATTTTCAGAACAAACAGCACTTTTTCCTGCCAGTTTGTACAGTCCTTATCAGCAGAGAGGGGCTCAGCTTTTATCAGGGAGTTTGGCTATTGCTGGAATAGTCATAATAAATAAGATTAGCAGGAATGGCTTAAGGATATATTTTTACAGGGTGTCTCTTTATGCTGTCATGTGTTTGGTGAGTATCCTTGTGGTTCATGAGGTCTCCAGGTCTGTGCTACTGTGATACAGTTTTGCTGTGGTTTTTTTATTGGGATGAAGGTGGCTTAAGCTACATGCCAAACACCTTTTGTGTTTTCTTCTGGGCTACTAAGGCCTCGTAAACAGACTTACAGTTTATACTCAAGATTTACACACAGCTGTTTCCCAGCTGTGGGGAAGAAGGCAAGAAAAGACCAAGTCACTTATGAAGAGCTCAGAGGTGATGGTGAAATCACACACATGTATGACAGTGAAATAATGCTGCTGATCAGCACTCATAGTACAGAATGGGGACTGACAGATCAATGCTACTACATTTAACACAGCATGGCATCTCCTCTCCATTTGCCTTTTTTGCTGCCAGAGTTCCTGGTGTTCACATTGGATACTGGGCATAAAAAGCTCTGCCTCTTTCCTTCAGAGACACTTGTTCAATTCCCTATTGATATGGATAATTCCTAAAGATAATCATGAGACCCCATGAATGCATAACATTTAATGATAGGTGTTCAGCTGTATTGATCTATTTTTTTTTTCATAGGATGATGCCACCCATTGGACTTTATTAAAAGAGGCAAAACAGTTTAAAGAAAATAAATACTTTATACTGGGTTGGGAATTTTTTAGCAAAGAAGGTTAAACGTTCCTACAGTTCATTTGCAAGAAAAAGAGTTCCTGTTAGGCCATTCTGAGTTATAGTACCTCATTAGAAAAGGAGAAAGAATAGAGGCAGAAAAACCACGGGCAACACTGACTATCTCTGGTGAAGAAAAAGAAATTAAGGAAAAAAAATAGAGTTTAACAAGATAGCTTTTATCTGTATTTCCAATGGGGCTATAAACAACAGCCACAGAATTTCAGGCTGCTTTTTTTTTTTTTTTTTTTTTTTTTAACTGAAGTGTGTTGAGGGCGATAATTTTTAATTGACCTTGAACTTGTGGTGGTAAATTTATTAATATTTAAGACTGCTCTCAGTCTGTCTAAGAAGTTATATTTACTAAAACAACATTCCTTTCAGCTAAAAGCTAACAGTGTGATTGTTTCCAACTTCCCACTTCTGAGCAAAGACAACACAGGGTGTGCCACTAATCAGAGCCATCTTTCCATATTGCCACGTTACTCAGTTTGGTTCCTCAGAGCTGGGGCAGTTAGCAAGCTCCCAAAGGCATCCCGTGCCTTCAGGGATGGATACCTGGCTTTGTTAATACTGAAATGACTGCTTTTTCTTACATCTTCTTTTCTTTGTTTTCTGAAAGGCAATATAGGTTGATTCTCTGCAATCTGAGGACAGGGAAGCAGAGGGAAAGATGCTCCCCCAATGTTCTCTCACAATAATCATAGTTAATACAGGTTTTGTCCAACTGTCCTATTTTTTTTTTCTTTTCTTTTATCTGTTTATTCATAATTCCTGGTGGCAAATGTTTTTTAATTGTTTACCTTCTGCAATATGAAAGTAATGACAACAGAGAGATTGGAAAAAATTTTTAATATAAGCTTTGCAAAGCAGCGATTATAATAAATCTTCATTTTTAAAAATTTAATTGAGTAAATATATATAGTGTGCACACATGTTACTCTTGCTCCTGTCATTAATATGTTAACAATCCCTTAGATCAAGTTGGACTTGATCTCAAAGTTATTTTAAAACTTGGCACCTCTCAATGAAAATCTCTTCCATTTCCAGTGTTAGACATATGGTTTAATTTCCTCCTGCTGTTTGAAACAAGGTATCCATCTCAGGTCCATCCAGACTCTTAAAAGTTGTTTGGTTTACAATCTTGACCTCAGCCTGCCTATAACAGGTTTATTAATGCAAAATTCTGCCCACCATGAAGGTCTGTTCAGAGCTTTGTTGCCTTGAAGGATCTCTCCCCACATATTTTTATATAACTGCAAAATAATAATAAAAAAGGACTGATGCATAGAGAAGAACCAAAATTCTGCAAGATAAATTATTAAGTTAACTTACTGGCTGAAATGAGATTTTGATTGAATTTCTAGATAATAAATAAGAGTAATTATGTACAGGCAAGAACAAGCAGAACAATAAGCACAAAATTTTAAAGTACTGTAAACATCAGATTTCTCTGTAAATCATTTAGACCATCTTTGGCATAACAGCAGGAAACCAGGAACCTTTATTATTTCTCATTTTCAACTTGACAGGGGTTGTACTATCAATGGTAGAAATTTGGAAACAAGATTATATTAAGCCAATCTTTGTTCTGTCCAAACCTGAGGACTTTGCTGAAAACACTCATGGCTGTTGTTATCTCTGCTTGAACACGCTTCTGGAAAGTAATAGAACTTCTCTCCCAGTGTGAACTGTTTGATTTGAGCATAAGAAATTCTTCTCTCAAGAGCAGATTGTTTAATTGTCATTCTACCAATTTGCAATTTCTTTTGTGGAAGAGTTAAAAAGAAGCAAATTTTGAAAAAGTATAATTTTAGCAGTATTTGTCAATTCATAATTAACAAAAGCTTAAAACTTGAAATTAACTTTATGGAAAAATCAGGAAAGAAAGAACATATTTTTAGCAGTAAGAGAGTACAGTGTAACAAAATATAAATGTAGTATAAAAGCATTCAGTGAGGTAAAGTGAAATGCCCTTTTTCTTCATCAAAAGATGCTGTGGTCCTAAATAGCTGTGATGACTTAAATAAACATTGAAATATATTTAATATTAAATATATTTTATCTTCATTATATGGACTGATGTTAACTATTTATTCCATTCTAACTTTGATTAAATATTGTCTGACAATTTTTAATTAATCCTGAAATAAATGTGGCAATACCTTCACAGACTTAGGCTGAGACTGTCAAAACTTTTATGAAGAAATTATGTCCACACCATCAAAGTTTATTTTAAAAAGAATTTGAATTCTTCTTTAGGGCTTAAAGCTGCCTATAAAAAAACCTGAAACTTTTCCTCCGCTCCAACTATGACCTGTGGCTTATGGTGCAAGGCACACTGCAGCACAATACAACTTAATCTGAATTAAATTCACCTTTTTGCTATACTTGGATAACCTATTCTTTACAATACTGTCATTTTTACTAAAATGTTTGCATTGGTTCTTAGAAGGTGCAAAGACAGCAACGGATATAGGATTAAACATAGACAGCCAGGAGACATGGATCTTTATTAAGTATTTTCTTTGAGTGAAGGATTGGCAGCGTTTTTTGAATTTCAGCTGAAAATATTTACAGACCTACAGGCACTTCAGAAAACCTTCCTGAATTCTATAGAACATGGCCCTGATTAAAATTATTTTCTCAATGAGTCAATCAATTTGTAAAAAATTAAGTACATGAGGAAGTGTTAGATTCCTATGTGCACTTCTCACATATTATACTCATAATATTAGTATCTAATATTAATAAGTCTCTGTGGCTTCTGCATTTTCAAGAGCTACTCAATGAGGAGCCAGCCAAATCCATCATGACAGCTTTATCAGCTACTGATAAGAAATCTCCAGGTGACTGCTAGAAAGGGAATACTATTCTAGGAAGGGATCACTGTGTACTTGTACCGTATTTTACGTTTCTGCCTATAGCATCTGCTCACAGCTTCTGCTAGAGACAGAAAAATGTGTTAAAATGGGCTTTGGGCCAATACAGGTACTTCTAACATTCTAACAATGTTCCTTCTCTGAAGAGTTACCTTTGGAGCTTCCCTCCCGTGACCTCTTGCATTAATTTAATGCTCAAAACCCTATAGAAATGGAAACAAAGTTTCCAGTGATGATTACAGCCCTCTAGGAGATGGCTGGATGGGTAGAGGCAGCCTCTCCTGCCTCATTTGCCAAGACTGTGCTAACAAAGTAATCTTTGTGTTAGGTCAGCTTAGAAACATCTGTTCTGCCCTCTGTATTGCTGGATCACCATGGGAACAAGGGGCAACTTCAGACAAGAAGTCACAGGAAATACTGAAAACCACGGCGTCTGTTTGATGCAGCATTCCTGTCAAACATCCTGGCAGGCTCCCCAGGCTCCAAGGATTCTCTACAGCATCCATCCACACCAACCCAAACTACTGTACTGTGACACTGGTCTCTACAGAATAGTTATCCCACAGCTTGGCCCTGATGAGTAGGTTTGGCCCAGTAAGCAAAAAATTGTGGTTTGCTGACACTTTGGAATAAAACACAGATTTGAAATATGTCAAAAGAAAGCAGGGAGGGCCCAGGAACTGTTGTGGCCAACTCCAAAGCGCACCCACATCCCGAGTCCTGCTTGTAGGTCTGGTTATGCCACTCCAGAAAGGATATGGCAGAAGCAGGAAATACCCAGAGGAGGAAAACAAGATCTGTCAGAGGAATGAAAAGGCTCCCACAAACCGTAAATAGATATGGACTGGGACTAGGAAGTATTTTATCACAATTTGTAGAAATGATGGTGTGTTATAAGCCAAATGACAGCTGAATTTGAAAATGGATGGAAAAAAATGGAGAATAGACATATCTGTGAATGATACAAACAGAACCTATGGCATGAGACATCTCGTAAACTGCCAACAGCTGAGACATCAGGAAGAGAACACCTCGCTGCTTCATCTGTTTCACAGTGTTCTCTTTGGCCATCCATCCCTGTCAGTCATAGAGTATTCTGGATGAATGTGATGGATGTGAACTGGATCCAGTATGGCCCCTCTTATGCTCTCAACTCTTGTTTTGTGTAACTACACCAAAAAGTTTCTCTCAACCCTTTATTTTTAGTTCAGTGCACAGATGCCCACAACAGCACAGTACAGCAATACCGTACAAGTTTCACATTAAAGCTTATCTCCAGTAAATGAAAAAGCTCACTTACTGCTGACACCAATTTAACTCTGGCAGTACTTTCCAAGGAAAAAATTGTCTTTCTTTTCTTTTATACTTGTAAAATGCCTTGAATATGTTAAGGCTAATTACAGGCAATAATCTTGTTCATGATTAAACTTACAAACCTTAAATGGGTTTTCTTACCTCTCCATTTGCTTTACCAATGGGAGAATTGAGAATGAAGTCAGAAGGAGCAAAGACATCAACCAGGGCAACTGCATCATCTTTCAACTGTTTAAAACCAAAAGACATACATTTGACAACTTCTGTAGTTGTCTATGGCTGAAGTACAGAGCAGCATAAAAATTCTTTTTGTAAAGTTCCAGCTTTGATACTTTAAGAGAAATCCACAATAAGTAGAATAAGTACCCTAGATTTTTTTTGTTGTTGTTGTTGTTTGGTTTTTTGGTTTTTTTTTTTTTTGCTCCCAGGGTATCTGCCAAAAGAGACTGTATTTCAAATGTTTTTCTCTTTTACCTAGGGGGGTTTAAGCACATTTTAACCAATATGGTGCTGTTTACACATATAAACACACATACTTTTTGACTTTAAAAACATAATAACCTGATTCTTCTCTGAAATTTTGCTGACCTGCAAAGAATATGTTGCAGTTTGGAAAGCTTTTGTGCTAAGAAAAAAAAAAATCACTAACTAATTCAATAAAGAAATAAAAAGAACTGGATTGAAATATTTCACTGGCTTTCCAATGAAGATTGGAAGGCCACAAATGCTATGGTGTTATTTGGTAGACATATTGTTTTCCATTTATTGATAAATAAATTAAGACTAGGTTCAGGATCAATGAGTCACTAAACTTTACAGAAAATTATTCAGAAACCATTAATGTAATATCCTGCTAACTTACCCCTTGAAGTACAGAATAACCTGATGACTATAAACCATGTATCTCTTTTTTAGCATTTATATAATACATATTTAATCACAATAAACAGGCTTACCCTGTTGCAGAGCTCCAGAATAGCATCCTGAATAAATTTCCCAGGTTGTTGACCTGAAGCATAGCCACCTTAAAAACATTCACAGAGAAGCTTAAACCAGTTCAGATTACACTGATACAAACTTTTTGCCAAGTTCATGAGTTCAGTAGTCAAGACTAAGTACCTGCACCTGTGTAATTGAAGTGACAGTCTCATCAATGAGATGACTGCAAAACTCAATCTAAGCTATGTAGAGCATTTTGCAGTAATGAGCTACACTACAGCATCTTGCTGCCTACCCCTCATCTCTGACACAATCACTGGATCACAGCAAAACCTCTGACCTCTCCCTCATCTCTGAGGTAAGAGAGAGCCTTTTGGGTTAATTATTCACTGCAGCTCCCTGCTCCTGAAAATTTGGTCAACAATGATTGTTTTGGATTAAACAAGCACTGCGAAAATGCTGTAACATGTAAATCGTTGCTAAGATTCCCTGCCCTTTATGGAAGTGACACGCACAGCCCATTCAGGGAGCTGATCTCACCTTGGTAGAGCACAGCCAGGTGTTTACTCAAGGACCAGAGCCCATAGAGAGCGCTGAGATTCCTCAGCACTGGCTGCAGAGCCGCCGGGACGCTGGGATTGTGAGTGTAGTCGTGGTAGCGCTGTAAGGCTGTTTGCTCAATGAAAGCAATCGCCAGAGACCGACAGTAGTACGCCTTAGGAGACAGGGAAGAAGGACACTGAGTAACGAAATACAAAGAACCAGTCCTCAGCCTGTGCAGAATGGAACTGGTCTGGTAAAGTTAGTGGAGTTCTGCTGATTTAGGTGTGATGATCTAGCTTCAGAGATTCTAAGAAACAGTACAAGGAAACACTTTCCACAATGTCTACACAAAGGTTACTTATGAAATGTCTCATGAAATGCCTATTAGAAATAAGTTTGAATGCCTAATAGCAGTGTAATTTGGCAGTTGCACCCAGGCTTTAACGGGATCTAGAAGCTACATCAGAGAGAAGACAATGTAAAAATCAGGTCTGCTGCTTTTAGGATTGTTTAGAAACCTACATGAATCTAAGAAGAAAAAGGTAGGTTTATATTTATTTAATATGATCCAGAGTTTCATAAAGATGATAAAGATCTTTCTATTGAAAAATTATTACAGTCCCTTCAAATAATAAACAAAAATCTGATCATGTCAGCACGAGTGGATTCTGTTGATAGACTGCAATAGATTGCAGCATGTTTTGAAGGAACTATACAACTAATCCTTGCCAACTACCTGATGAGAAAGACAGGTCACCAGTTACTGTTAATGCAGAGTACAAAACCTTAAGTGACTGTATGTACTTACATAGGAACACTTGTCTACCTTTATATACTCCAACTTTGCTATACATGCTGCCATGGAATAGATTTCTGACTGACAACATTCTAGCTGGTGAACTGCAGGGGAATATGATGCCATTGCTGTCCTGGCTGACTTGTTGCAATGATCTAGCTCATGTTTGTTTTTAGTTTGCTTTGTTAAGGTTTGGGTGTCAAATTTTTTTCATGTAGAATTAATTAATTAGAATTAGTTAATTAGTATTAATTATTTTCTTTTACATACTTGTGTTATCCTTGCAAATGCAAGTAGATCCAATGCAGCATGTAAAAATGGCATATTCCAAAGATCACTGTCTCTCTCAACAGAAGCTGCCCAGCGCCACACTCATGTCCAAGCTCAGATATGAACAGCAAAATACACATCAGCTATTCTCTGCAGCATTATGGAGGACTGCCCCCTTACTAGATGGTTTTTTGAGATATGCTAATTCCCCAGTCAGAGTGAAATAAGTCTTAACATCACAAATGAAACATTAAGAATTATTTTCCTGTTGTTCTCCCCTATAATTCTATTTTCCTCTTTACCATTTCCCGCACTTCTCTATTGTTTCTATCAAGCTGCCCTGAAACCAAAATAACCTAGGGATAGGCTAGGAATCTCTTCCAGATCCCCCATAGCATGAACAAATATTTTGTATTAGTCAACCACTGGGATGACAGAAAAGTGTTTCTTCATGCCCAGAAAGTTTTATATCAAATATGTACATGTCTTCAAAGCACAGCTTGTAAATCATTTTCAGATGTTTTTGAGGCATGACATTTAAAATAAAAAGCCCTGCTGTCCTGAAGATGAATTGTTAGGAGAAAAGAAAAACTAATGACTTAAAATATATCAACAACTATCTCAAAAGCAGGTGTGTGCCTGAATCTCTTTGTATTTTAAATATAATATATAAGACAAACTTCATAATTCTGAGCTCACCATTCTCTCTAATGCACTGGCCCCAGCACCAGCTTCACCAAAACCTGGCTAAGTGACAGGCAATCACACTGGAGTTTCTGGCAATTCCCATTCTGACTTGGACCCTGAAGAGTTTCTCTAATAAGCTGCTTCTAGGGTAAAAGCAGGAAAGATTTCCTCCCCTCTACCAGTGTTTCACACAGGTCATCCTCTGCTGAAGCCAGGCTGGGTCTCTCTAGGAGCAGAGTTGAATGTTGACTATTCCTTCCTACTGTTTTTTAGCTTTGCAGATAAGGTAAATGACACTGACCATCTTCAGGGAACTGACCTTTCTCAGTGACAAATGACAAGTGTTCATTCTTTGGATGTGAACCAATTTTTCTCATGGAGGTAGTAGAAGAATCTGGTGAGCTTGGGGATAAATACTGAAATTTGGAGTTAAGCCATTCCTAGCTGTTAAAATTCTCCAGTGAGAGAGTGGATCTGCTATATGTAAATTGTCAATGTTTCCTTTTCAGGTTCCAATGCTGTCAGTCTGGTATCTTTCATGTGTACTTTGCACTATAGGAATTAGAGATGAAAAAGACCTATTAGGTCATCTAGTTTACCTACCTGCCAGAGCAAGATTCTTTCCTACACTATGTATTTGGCCACAAGCGCAGATGGAGAAGTAATAATCAGATGCTGCAGTGTATTTAATACTCACAGATTTAGTCTTCAGAAGCTGTGCTATCAAAATTGCAGACATCACACAGCACATGCCTGCAATTTTTCTGAAGGGAAATATATCCTGAATATATCCTGGAAAACTTCTGCTGATGGTAACTGTCCTTGTGCTATCATGTTCTATGCAATGCACACGGTCAGGTATTAAGTTTTATTAGTCATTTGACTTGCTGCTTTATGGCTCAGGAAATTTTACTTTATGACACAAGAAGATAAAACTAACAGAAACTGACAGACTTGGATGAAAATAAATAAATAAAATAAGAAAGATTAATAAGTATTACCTGACAGTTGTTTTTTGCCTCAAAATCACTTAGTCCAGCCCGCTTCGCCTTATTCATTTTTAGGTCACTTTCTCGGAGCAGGTAGCAAACCAGCCATTTATAAGCTGCTAAAGGAACTATGAAAAAGAAAAAAGCAAAATCCTTAACACTCACATTTATGATGAAAAAAGTCACATGAAAGTTCTACTGAAGTACCAGATCTTGTAACTTGAGATGGAAAGTGAAAGCACTAATTCATCAATCCATTGAGATGCCACTTTGTCCATTAATGTAGATACAATAAATATCTGGGGAGAACAGTCAGATTGTACAGTGGAGACATAACCATGTCTGGCCATACACTGCTTCAAACTGACCCCAAGCTGGATCAGTTTAGACTTCTTACTTGAATAATTTTTTTATTTTATTTTTTTTTTTCCCCCCATATTAAGACCTATGCCTGCAAGGTACGAAGTCTCTTCTGAGAACACAAGAACAGAAGACAGTCCACAATTACTGGAAGCATGTGACATGCAACATCGTTTTCACTGGTGGCTGAATGTAATCACATTTAAATTACTAGCTTTGTACATAATTATGTCATATTTCTAAGAGCATAGAACTAGAATACCCTAGAACTATTAAGGTAAAAAGTTATTCAGCATAAAGTCCTTGCATGAATCCCGCTTGTTTGTTTCTTAGCTGAAGATTTACTGCAGCCTATAGTGTTTACATGCTGCCTAAATTGAGGCATCTAAATTAACAGTCCAGTTTCTAACAGAATGGATCAAGAAACAGATTCAGATATTTTTTAAACTACGGCCTGGTTTCTGCCAGTAGCTTTCAGTAGCTATTACATGAGAGGACAGAACATGTGCTGTTGCTCTCTCATTATGTGTTGGTACTTTTTTTAACTTTTGCATCCAAGGGCCAATCTCGGCTCACAGTGATACAGAAATGGGAACAGCACCTAATGTCATACTTGACTTAATTATAGCAGAGTAAAGCAGGAATACTACAGGGAACTCTTTTTCCACCATAACTCATTTTTCTCTATACAACCAAAAGCAACTGTCAAAAGCAGGCAAATTTCATGCCTTTTCAACATACTTGTAAATCCCTTGTATGGTTTTCTAAAAGAAGCTATTTTAGTCATAGAAGGTAGTGGCAAACAATCTGCTTAGAACATGAAACAGCAATACAGTGGTGAAAATCCCTAACTCAGAGATGTTATTTTAGAGGAACAAAAGAGAAAAAATAATATTTGATTCTATTCTCCATTCCAGAAATGAATTTGGGGAAAATATAATGTATTTTGAAATGCAAACTATGTTCTTAGTAAATAAAAATGCATGTAATACAAAAAATGTCAGCAAATATGACAAATATCTAATAAGCAGCAGAGGCTGAATCTCAAATCTCTGGATCCTTTCCTTTGGAAAGGAATTTAAAATTCTAGAATCAGTTTAATAACAGCAGAAGCCTACCTGCGGAGTCCATGCAATCTTTAGCACTAATGGCTGTGAACTTCCAGCCAAGGATATGATGGTAGTCTTGCAAAAAGTTTATTGTTCCCAAAGGGGATTCAAAAGGAGCTTTATCTGAAATACCAGAGAAAATAAAAATGATTTATGAGAAAAGAAATCAGGCATTTTGGAACTAAAAGCCTATTACAAAGCCATGCAGACACTTGACAGGCCAGATGAAATTAGGCTATAATACTTATTTTATTATGGCATAGTCCAGCCAAAAGAGGACTGGTAGACAAGTGTGGAAAAACCTGACATCACTGTCTGTAATTATTCCCCATAAGATTCAACTCCAACTGCTGAATTTTCCAGCTCTGTAAGATGCTAGTGAAACTCACTGCTGGAAAACTGAAACTAAATCTAGAGAACTACAAGGTGTGGTGATGGATATTGCTACCAAGTCAGATGATATGAACTGTTCCAAGTACAATAAGCAGACTTATGATGACTTTACCAATACAGAGTCACAGAATTATAGAATGGTTTGGACTGGAAGGGACCTTAAACATCATCTTGTTCTACCCCTCCCATCCTGGACAAGGACACCTTCCACTAGACCAGGCTCTTTCAAGCCCTATCCAGCCTAGCCTTGAACAGTTCCACTGATGGGAATGGATTGCATCCATAACTTCTCTCTCCAACCTGTGCCAGTGTCTCATCACCCCTGCAGAGAAGAATTTCTTCCTAACATCTAATCTAAATCTCTCATCTTTTAGTTTAAACCCACTCCTCTTTGGCCTATGACTATCTTCCCATATAAAAAGTAGCTCTCCCTCTTTTTTATAAGTACTGGAAGGCCATAAAGAACCTTCTCTTCTCTAGGCTGAGGCTACCCAACTCTCTCAGCCTGTCTTCGTAGCAGAGGTGCTCCAGGTCACTGAGCATCTTGGTGGCCTCCTCTGGACCCTCTCTAACAGGTCCCCATCTTTCTTTTGCTTAGGACCCCAGACCTGGATGCCATGCTGAGGTAATTTGGTTGAATTAAACTGCACTTCTCAGGTAGTAAGATACAGCTTGACCTGATTAGGGATGGCAAAACATCTAGCTAGCTTCTGCAAGACAGGAGAAAGAATATTTCTTGCAGCAAATATTTCTGTATTGTGAATGTACCATATGATTCAGTCTGAAGCACATTGTTTATACTCCACTTAATTATTAAATGACTGCCCATGGCTTTCAGTAGGAAATTACCTCCTAATTCCATTAGCTACACACTGTTGGGTCTAGCATAAGATTCCACAATGAAAACATACCTCTTATGCAATTCATCCAGCTCATTAAGTAGTTGCTGGTTTGCTGAAGCAGTACATTGTTATCTCCCTCATACGTGCAGTTCGGATCATTGTCATTTCGGATTTCACCCAGACGATTCACTTAAGAAGAACAAGTGCACAGTTTAATGTATTGCAACGTATCAGTAGAAGCTAAGAGAGATTAAACGACTATTCTGTGATAAAATGCAGGAGAGCTGTCTATTCCTGTATGTAAAACTATTGTTACAAACAGATGAGCTTGAAAATTCACTGATTACTTTGTATAGTAAAGATTTTAGTAAAGTGTGACATTAAACATAACGAGAAAAAATTTCATCTATAAAGTCTGCATCTCTATACTTGAAACTGAGACTGAATTACTTGTACAGTCTGTCCAAATGCTGGTGCAGATTCTCTATGAGTTTAGGGAGGTTTTTTTGTGACTTCAGGTATGAAATGAAATTTAAAAATATGGATATGAGGATAAAATACTTTCTAAACACATTGCTAAAATTCAGAAATCATAGCACAACAGCAGCCGAAGAACACATCAAAATAACCATTCTCTTTCTGATCAGTGCATGCAGTATCTGTAACTTACTGGCAAGGTAACCGTGTCCTCCACAAGCTTCTCGGCACTCCTGGGCTGCCTGCTGAGCAGTCCAAGATGCCAGCGGTTTGCTGGCAGCAGATAAAGCATGAATCTCACGTCCCAAATCAGCCTTGGTGAAAAATGAGGAATAACTTTTATAGAAATTAAGCTGGTGACCAGCTAAAGCCATATATATATGTAGTGCTTTATAATGAACAGTAACTGGCAATACAGGCATAAAACTGTCTGAGATCTATATAAGTGCAACACGTATTCTTTGGTGCCACAACTGAGGAACCTTCAGCACCAACTTTCTTATGAGACAGCAATAATTTATGTCAAGAAATGGGCACATGGGTGCATCTTAGCTGTACCAGCTGGCACAGCATTGAGTGAATTAGTTCACCACCTGCCAAGCTTTCCCTCCCAAAAATGGAGAAGCAGGTGGTTGAGGGCCTGTCCAGAAAAAGCTTCTATCCCCTCTGTGACATAAGCAGTACCTCTCTCCCCAGCCAGCAGTAAGGTATTTATTGTCTTACACAGTTTTCACTGATCTTTTAAGCATCAGTTTTGCAAAGAGCAGGAAAACTTTTATGGATACCCTCAGAGACTTCAGAGAATCACAGTAGCCTGCATTTGCACTAACTCTATTGACCTTCCTTTGAAAATGCATTTGGAATTCTGGTTTCTGGAGACAGGGGCTTCATACAGCCAAAGCTTGTTTAACAGCACCTCCTTGATTTGTGTAGTTTGTTTTAAGATCTCCTGTAGAACAAAAGGAATCCATAAGGATTACATTCTTAAAATTTTTAACAATAAGGTTCTTTCCTATCATGACTTTTTCTTGATAGCCATTGCTTTCCCTAAGATAAGTGACTGCACTGCAGACCTCCAGAGATGAAGTATCAGGTAAAAAAATTAAATATATTCTTCTGTGCTTTGTGGAAAGAGGAGAAATTATAATACCCTGCCATTAGTAGAAATTATTTTGTGAGCTTTATTTTATCTGAGAAAAGCTTAAGGATTTAAGTAAGACCTGAGCAATACACAGCCAGTATGTAGGCCCTAAAAGTTTTTATTGCCAGAAATTATAAAAATAAATAAAATTTATATGCTGTAAAAACACAGCACTGAAGTTAATTTGATTAAGAATCAGTCCTGGCACAGAGACTGACAGATTAAACTATTTCCTCTGTAAAGGGATGACTTCAAGTGGGTTGATTGTGGATGAAAAATTCAGCGTTAAGACTCAGAAGTCAACTTTTTTCAGTAAAAATATTTATTTTAATGCATGAATTTGAATTTCAAACTCAAGTAACACTCAGAGAGTCTGTGCAGGAATTAAGATAAGTATATTTTCAGAAAATCTTTGATATATGCTCCCTGTAGAATCATTTAGAACAGTTATAAGCTGAATTTACACCATCATAATATATTTATGATAAAAAAATCTGCAAGTGAACGTAACCTTCAATTCCACAGAAGTCAATAAAACTTTTATCACTCCGTCAAAACTAATTTGAATGCTTTTCCAAATGCAACTTTAATCAGTACTTCGTACGCCCCATATTTCTGAGACTTTGCTCTGTCATTCTGGATTGTAAGAGAGCCTAAGACTTCTAAATAGGCCTTCCATTTAACAGTTTACGGTTTATTATAGTAAGAGCTCATTGAAGAGGAAATATGTAAACATCTCACCTGTCTCTGACTCTTTTGCTTTGTCAACACACCCAGAAAAAACTCAACAAAGTTCTCAAACAGGGACTTTGAGAAATAATCTAAGACATACGCAGCAGCCAGATAAGGTAAAAGACGCCATTGCTGGAAAATAAAAATTAAATTGATTTGATCACAAATTAATATATGTTTTTAATAGTTACTATATTGAACCAATTAGTTGATTTTTACTGTGTTCAAAATGGAGAACTGCTTAATGGAGAAGAGAACAATAACCGCCTATAATGTAATTTAATTACATTTAATTACGTTATAGGTGGTTACTGTTCTCTTTATAAAAGTTAGGCTTACATTGTTTTACTTCTCACATTTAATGTATTTTTGATAAATATTCTGTTAAACCAGGGAAAAAGTTCACTGAAGCTTTGGGGACCAAAGACATATTTTTGCCATGTGTTTATAAAATGTCTGGCATGCCAGGGTCAGTCATGATTCATAAGTTTCTTCAGCATAAATATGACAGAGGTTGCAACCATTTCATGGGGCTTACAAAGGAAAACTGCTTGAAAGTCTTTGTGGTAAAGGAAGAAGGGAATGAGAGTTTCAGCAAGCAGAACCCATGGAACAAGCCAAAACTGGGAAAAATTGAGACTCAAAGAATAGTGGAAAGCAGACCCTGGCTTATTCAGAAATGGTCAAAGGCATCTTCCACCACTTTGTAGAAACCCATGAGATCTTTCAACATTGCAAGGTAAGTGTCAACCTGGAAAAAAGCATCCACACTGCAAGGATCAACTGGGCAGGTTTGTCTTCAGCACTTCTTACATATTAACCTTAATCATTCAGCAGATCTGAGTTTTCCTTTTTTCCCAGTGATTCTATGTACACTTTTTCAGAGCAAAAAGTGGTTTTCATCTGCATAAACTGCAGGTAAACCTTGGTTATAATCCTCTTAAGTCAGTATTAGCTCGAGACTTCTCTACAATCAATGTCATTGAGTTCTTTACGTCTAAAGCATACATACAGGCTACAAATGAGAAACTCAGTGTAGCAACAAAGGAAGCAGTAATATTTTGAAACAAATGCTACTTTCTACATTTGCAGTACTTTCCCATGTAATACATGAAAGATTATAAGACAGTCTTTCTCTTAAAAGGTTACTATTTTAGAAGAAAAACGATTCTAGGTACTTCAGAGAAACATGATTTTTTTTTGTTTTGCTATTCCAAGAACTTACGTTAAAAGCCTGGTCATGCCAGGAGAAGGTTTTGAGTTGGAATGAACCACCACAGCTGTACTCGAATGATGCTTCAGGTGACACAGAAAACTTTAATTTCACTAACTGCAGAGTCACTATTGAGATCAGCAGTAGCGCTGGATGTGAGTTTCATTAGATAGAAGTCTGTAGATTTAATTCCAAAGTATTTACCTGTGTTTGATACTCAAGGACAGGTATTTCTTCATCCTCAGTTGGTCCAAACTGACGGCGAGCTGCTGAGAAGCGAATGGCTATTGCCAAGGCAAGCTTTAAATTGGTCACGGAAAATCCTGTGATCATAATTCTGCCAGAGGACAAGGATCCCAGAGCTGCACTGAAACGTTCTTTAACATCCTGAATGAATAGAAGGCATAGAATGAATGCTGAAGGTAACATTTAATTTTACCCCCATAAAGATGCAACTCGGTAGCAAGATCAGAAGCAATTTTTCCAATTTTGTTTCTTGACTCATTCAGATGAGGTATTCAGGTGAGACTTGGAACAGTCTTGCCTGAACACAGTCGAACTCTAAACTCTTTGGGATCAGTGGGGTCATGCAAAGAGCATGAAGTTCAGTAAAATCAGCAAGGTGAGTTGAGACATCTCTGAAATGCAATTAAAAAGCCAACATTCATACCTCATGTGAAATTGTCAACAGCCTTCTAAAGTTCATGTACCTGCTACTTCCTGACATAAGAGGAAGCTCTGACTCTCAACCTACTTATACCTTTGTATATTTAACAAAACAAGACCTTGTTTCATACCTTGACAGAACTTGAGTACTTCCCCTCAGCTGTGACATCTCCAGCTATATTTAGTATGTTTTCTTTTGGTATCCTGACATTGTGGAACATGGCAAATCTGTTTAAACAAATACACAAACAGTATAAAATCTATGTCTACATAGTCTAAGGTGTGTATGTTACAAAAAAAAAAAGTCACAAGAAAGATGGGATTGTAAAATTATCTCAGGTATGTCAGTGAACTGAAAACAGTGCTCATCAGGCCAGGTAGGCAATTTTAGGAAAGCATGCCTGGGAAAACAAAGACTTTCAGACTCAGAGCAGCGCAATAAATTCAAGAAGAGAATTTGTTCTAACTCTTCTGATTTTTGATTATTTGTTTTAAAAAGATGATGATTACAAAACAAAAAAAACCCCACTTCACTGACTCTAGGAGACCATTTCAGCAGCTTTGTAAGGAAAGAAGCAAAAAATTAATGGAAGGATGAGCAATGTATTCTGGTTGAGGGAAGGGACAAGTAAAGTTACTTATTCGAGACTTTGTACACAGGCTGTTCAACAGGTCCTTTCACTGACACCTCAGAAAGCTGAACTGAATTCTCAGGTGCATGACTTAGGTTGCCTTGGTTGGTACCTCCACTGTTAAAAAGCCTGGGAAGATGAACAACTTCCTTCTGCCACCTAAAATGGGACAGAGCCATTCTCATTCCAAATAATTCCCTGCCTCAAACAATTCTGCAGAACTATATTCTTAACTGAGGTGTTTAGTCCAGTCTGGAGGCTGCTCTGGAATAGAGACACTATAAATTTTTATAATTCTAAAATATAGATCTGTGAGGATCACTCCTACTGCAATACAAATAAGGACGTAGCTGAAACAGTGCCCAGAGAAGCAACCAAAAGGAAAATTTGCCTTTGTTTAAACTCAAATTAGGAATTCTGTTCCCTGAAATGTGGCATCTTAGAAAAGGAAGAGCAGGATAACCCTTTCGAAATTGCAGCACTCCAGCAGCAATAAAGAGGGAAGTTCTTAAGATAGGGAGAATGTCCTGAGTATTCATATTCTTCAGGAAGAAAGTGATGGAACTGTTTCACCCAAATAGGCAACACAATTTGGCACAGTAGCAGCAGTATCAACCCCACTCACAAATAACTCACTACCTAATAGCATTTGAAAAGCTGAATTTGTAATCAAAGAAAATTCCTTTTTCCTGCCAATAAAGGCAGATCTATTTAATATGGCTCACGAGAGCCAGATCTTTCACATTAATAAATTACATAAGGGCTGCATTGCTGCATGTGCTTTTAAATTATGAGTTGTTTCCAAGGAAACATATCTGAATACTGAATTTATTCAGCCTTAGAGATACATAGTATTTTCGGACTTAGACATGGAGAAAGGCGTGCTATCCTAACCAAGAACCAGCTGGCTCAACAACGCTAATAAGTGCTTTGTTAAATGCCAATTTCAGTGAGACTACACTACTTAGTAATAGGAGCAAATTCAGATTTTCCAAAAATCTGATTTCCATCTATGTAGTTATTTTTTTCATATCACTGAAAATAAAAAAATCTCTTTCTAGAAAGTTCTTTTGGCTAAATTCACATTCTCTGCTCCCTATATCTCAAACAGAATCACAACTAAAACTGTACAACAACTGATATTTTTAAGCAATAACATGCATCTCAGAAAGAACTTGAGATTTTTAATTATTATTACTCATTACTTTATTTACAGAAGAGTGTGTGTGGCAAGGTTTAGGTTTCTAGTTTGCATTCTTTTTTCACAGTTGCTGTCTCCATCCATAGAATTCCAGGAAGGTGCTTCCTCCTAGGACCTCACAATGCAAGCATAAGGCAGGAAGCTACAAATATACTCAAACAGTGAAGCAGACACTTATTACTGAAGAATATTTTCCTGACAGGATGACTGCCAGCATCAGCACACCAGGAGCTCATCAATGGCACTTTTTAACAAGCCATTAGAGAAAACAAGAATTTAAGAAAAAAACTGAGTGATGAAAGTAAGGGAGCTCCATGAATGTTTATAAGGATCCCTCCCAAGTAGTAAGGGATGAATGGAAGAAAGCAATTAAATATTATTTTAAAAAGCTATTGAGTGGGTGGTAAAAACTGGAATTATAAGCCAGACTAAAGGAAGAGTTGACCTAACAGAGAAATGATAGAATCTTTGGTGCACATACTAGGACAGTATTTCAAAGGGCTCCAGCTCTTGGGCTTTCTCTCTGCAAATACAGATCTGGAACATGCTAAGCCTCATATGTGATGAATGGTAAGATTTCATGGCAGCATTCACAGTCATTAGGCTGGAAAACACCTCCAATATCAGAGGACCAACCATTATCCCACCAGCACTGTGTTCACCACTAAACCATGTCCCCAAGTACATACACACATCTCCTGAACACTTCCAGGGATGATGATTCCATCTCTTTTCCCTGGGCAACCTGTCTCAATGTCTGAACACTCTTTCAGTGAAGAAATTTTTTCCAGTATCTAACCTAAACTTGCCCTGGTACAACTTGAGGACACTTACTTTTGTCCTGTCATTTGTTACCTGGGAGATAATGACAATGAATAAAATGGCAAATTATCCTGTTAGGTGTTGTGTTTTCCACTGCAGTGATTAGTTCAATTCACTGAGCAAAGTTGTGCAGTTGTAGAAAATTTGTATATTGACCTATGTTTGAGACTCAAGTGTTCATAAAAAGCAAATTGAAAGCAACTACTTTATAAATCTATATACCAATTGCCTACTTTTAGGAATTCCAAGCCTAGTCATAATGAGCATGTGACAGATGTGTGCTGAACAAAACAGCTCCCAAAATGACCTAAACAATTGTACCCACTTTCACTTGCTGTAATACAATCCCAAATAGTTAAATCGAAGGGAAGTCTTCTGTTGGAGAGAGTGAAAAGCCCTCAAGAAAGTTTTGTTATAATCTGTCTGACATAAATATAAGGAAGCTAATTCTGTACCACATAAAAGGACCTAAAATTACTATGATTATAAACTACAAGCACACCCTTCTTTAATAACTTCTTTCACAGCTAGTGAACCAGAATACTGAATTTCCTATCATTATATGAAATCCTATTTTCCTAAAATCAAAATGAATTCAAGTAACAAGTTTTTAAAGTTTAGATTTTTCCCTTGATACTATCCATTACAGATATATTATATAAAGATGTGCATCTGCATATCAGATGGCAAAGACTTTAAGAAGCAAAGCAGAGTGGCAGAACTAGCAATTAAAAATTCAACAGAAAATTTCCATGTGTAAAGAAATAAGATATTTTGCCTATAAGCACAAGTGTTGAAAATAAAAGCAGAACCTTGCAGGACTGGTGGTTTAAGTGACCTTGTGAGATTGCTGCCAACTGCTGTTACACTCCTTCTCCAAGAACTTTGCTATTGGGAATTGTTAGACATACTGGCCAATTGGAACTTGATATTGGAACATATTAAAAATAAATAGTTAGATTTAATGAAGTCAATGATCACGTTTTTAATGGTTATTAGCCTAGAAAGGGTAGACTTGGCCCACATCTGTCAACGCATTTAGGGGGAAAATCTCCTTAAAGAATTGAAGAAATATCTTACAATAATGGAACTGTATACACAGTCATGGGGATATCATGTACCAGCAAGTTTGGAAAATGGCTAAATTTCACACAGTGATGACAAGACCAGAGGTTTGAAAGCTGCCCTACTTAGGGCCTCTTCAGCACAGCAAATAGCATGACTGAGATTAAGACCTCTCAGCAAGACAGACCGACAGCTGTCACTAAATAGACATCACAGGGCTCTACAGCAATGTGCCATTTTGCATCATGTAGACACATTTTTTACCACAGATTTAAAAAAAAACCCCAAAACTGTATCACACAGATTTCTGCCAAGAGCAGCTGAGCAGAGTGAAGTGCCATTCCAATAGTAGCATTCTTGTTTGGGTTCTTTGGCCAGTAGTTGAGGGAACATTTCAAACTAAGTTAATCTCACTGACTTTAAATCATGCAATAGTAATTCATCTGGTGTGCAGTAATGCTGATAAAAGAGGAGCAGCTGGAAAAGCTACGAGCTCCTTTTGCCAGAACTAAAGTAATAAACTGTTACCTATAGTACAAATAGCTCAAACATGCTTTGGTGAACTTCAGACTCGCTAAAATGCCTTTTCCGCCTGCTTTTGTTACTGACTACATTAGAGATGGTACAATCATCTCTAATGCCAGCCTTCCAGCCAGAAACAGAAAGCAGGTGAATGGTATTGGAAGGCTGTTTATGGGATACAGTAAACCTTGGGAAGAATAACATTTCAGAGGTTTGATGCAAAACTTGCAGAAGGAAAGAAAACTGCCACATATCCTAGACTGATGCTCATAGAAAGGTTAGAGCAGAAAAGAATTACAGTGAAACGGGAAAACTGCATGGCAGTATTTTAATTTTATTTTCTACAATCAAGGCTCTAATCTAAGAATGCAGCTCTGTACAGTAATGCCCAACAGCAAGGATAAAACAACATAGCACTTTATAGGCCTCCTAATGCTGACCTAATGGACTTCACAGGCACACAAAGACCCACTCACACCAAAGCTCTTACAGTCCAAGTGCCAGTGTTGTGAGGAGCTCTGGATGTGCAGACTCCTGCAGCTGTTGAGAGCTGACAGAGCTCTGCTAAGGAACAAAAATGGTTGGTTGAAGTTCACTGCAGATGTGAGGCTGTATTTCTGCGGGTCAAAAAACAAAATCTTCCTTTTCCCATTTTCATCCACATCGAGTGCTTTTCACTGTGAAGCAGCTATGGCTGTAGAGTTTAGAGGCACATGAACATGACAAAAATGAGGGGATAAGGCAGCACCCTGCGGCAATGTGACCACAGCCTAGTAAGATGTATGTACCCACACAGCGTCCAACCCTGACTGCAGAAACTGCATGAGGAAGGCAAAGCAGGGAAATGTCAATGATTCAGCTGCAAAAATCATGGCTTTAATTTAAACTGTAAACATGCAAGAAGATGTCTTTGCAAAATACCTAGTTTTATCTGTGGAAGTGGCACTTTTCACAAGGAACAAACTATTCATGCTATATTCAGATAACATAAATACAGGCCCAGGCATTTTAACATTCTTTTTTCTTCTATAGCCACTTAATTGCTATTGCAATTGTTTGAAAGTAAGTGAATAAAAAATACTAAACAAGCCCAAGCTTGTTTATTTCGGAAGCAGGACTGATTTTTACACTTGATTTCTTACCTCTCTGTTCTTTTTTCTGTACCTAAACAGCCACTCCCTAAGGCCTTGCAGTGAATGAGGCCTGACAAATTAACTGACTGAAGACAGCAAAAATTTATGGGATTTTTTTCATTGGTTTTCAGGAAGTTCCAGTTCCCTAGATGAGTCCCCTACAGCTACATAAATGTTCATCACAGCACAAAGGAAAAGGCAGTCTGGAAACAGAAGCAAATAATTAAAGAAGCTGATTATGGATATTATCTTCACCGAACTACAGTTTCAGATTGAAAGATGAAGCTCCAAGGACCAGTTGGGCTTCAACCATGTATTACAGCTCTATCTTCCTAAAGAAAAAACTCTGACAGTTGTGAAATCTAAATGAGCATGAAGAGAATAAATGGTAGAAGACAAAAATTACTAGACTTTCGTTTGTTCTGCCCTTAAACTAGCAGCAGCAGAATCATAATGTATTATTGGCAGTCATACTGAAATAGTAACAAAGAAACAAATTATGAGTTCACCATTTAAGAGCAATTTGTAAAGGCTTGGAAATCATGTGATGTATCCCATCTTTGACAAGATGGGATACATCACACTATTGACAATATACAAGGAGTTACAGTGAGGGCTTTCTGAAGCATCTCTTTCCAGAAGAAATTCTTTTACACAATTTTCTGTCCAACAAATCCCCTTTATCCATTTCTTCTTGGGTATTTTGTTTTGTTCTCAGTATTCGGAAAACTGAATCTGACCTCACTGATTGGTAGAGAACATCTGAACCTGCTGAACATCTTAGTGTGTTGTATGTGTGCAAAGATTGACCACATTTTAAATGAAAGGCTGTTAAACAGCTAATAAACCCCATCAGTTTTCCCAAGCCCACAATCATCATTAGATCCAGTTAATAATTCTTCCTCCAGAATGACCATTTTCTCTCCTACAAAGACTAAAGGTAAAATGGCAGTTTCATTTCTCTAGTTCTTCCCTTACAAAAGGTTTTATCTGCTCAGCTGTATACATGTTATCAGTGGACACAGCTGAAAGACAGGCATGGTAAGCACCACTTCAGAAATATAATAATAGCTGCTTTTCCACTCTTCCCCATGCAGATTCACTTGGGCATCATTTCCGTCTCTGGAGAGTGGAAAGCAGAAATCTGCTGCTAGTTAAAACTCGACATGAAACTGGTACACCACCAATGCAGTGTCAATCATTTACTGATGTACAGTGAAGTAATGAGTAATTTGGGCAATGCTCCAGTTCCAGTAGCTAAGGTACAACCTTCCCTCCACGCCTCCCCCCACCCCCCCCCAAAAAAAAAAACCAACAAAAAAACCTCACACCAAAGGAAGGAAAGAGAAATGCAAATCAACACATAGCCCAGCTCTTGCTTTATGTGTGTGTCACCTCCCCACTCCTTACGCCTGCCATGCATTTTACCGAAATCCAAGATACTCAGGGATTTTTTCATTAGGTTTTTTTTTTTCTCAGCTACTACCATTTTGGATCCTCAGTGATCAGCATATTTCAAAGACTGCCAGAGCACTAACAAGAGTTGGACATTTAAATATTATAAAATAAAGACAGAAGCATTTGTATCCCCCAGTGGCAGTCTGATTGAAGTTTGGTAACAAAACACAAAACCAGCCTAAACTCTCCGTAAGAAAAAGCAGAGTTCTGTTTTAACTCCTTTATGTATCGATTACACAAGTTATTGTAAATTTCCGAGAAAGAGAAAAGTATTTTAAAATATTTTACCGTGATTTTGGTTTGTTTTGGTTTTTTTTTTTTTTTTTTTTTTTTTTTTTTTTTTTTTTTTTTTTTTTTTTTTTTTTGGAGCAGCTGAAGTTAACAAATGGAACTGTCTATATGGAGTGTCATCATGCAGCACTTACAGGATGGCCAGGGTATCAGACCCAGCCTGCATGGGTTTAGGAAGTGTAGGGGTCATGTCTGACCAACCTGGTCTCCTTTTTTGACCAGGTGACCGACCTGGTGGATGCAGGAAGGGCTGTGGATGTTGTCTATTTGGATTTCAGCAGGGCTTTTGACACTCTCCCACAGCACACTCCTGGATAAGCTGGCAGCCTGTGGCTTGGACAGGAGCACTCTGTGCTGGTTAGGAACTGGCTGGATGGCAGGGCCCAGAGAGTGGTGGTGAACAGTGCTGCATCCAGCTGGGGCCAGGCACCAGTGGTATCCCTCAGGGGACTGTGCTGGGACCAGTTCTGTTCAATGTTTTTATTGATAACATGGAAGACAGTATTGAGTCTTTCATTAGTAAATTTGCAGATGACACTAAGCTGAGAGCATGTGTTGATCTGTTGGAAGGTAAGAGGGCTCTGCAGAGAGATCTGGAACAGTTGGATGGATGGGCAGAGCCCAACAAGATGAAGTTTAATAAGTCCAAGAGCTGAGTCCTGCATTTTGGCCACAATAACTCCCTGGAATGTTAAAGGCTGGGGACGGTGGCTGGCCAGTGCCCAGGAGGAAAGGGACCTGGGGGTGCTGGTGCCAGCAGCTGAACATGAGCCAGCAGTGTGCCCAGGTGGCCAAGAGGGCCAATGGCACCTGGCCTGTATCAGGAATGGTGTGGCCAGCAGGAGCAGGGAGGTCATTCTTCCCCTGTGCTCAGCACTGATCAGACCACACCCTGAGTATTGTGTCCAGTTCTGGGTTCCTCAGTTTGGGAAGGACATTGCGACATTTGAGCACATCTGGAGCAGGCAACAAGGCTGGTGAGGGGCTTGGAACACAAACCCTGTGAGGAACAACTGAGGGAGCTGGGGCTGTTTAGACTGGAGAAAAGGAGACTTAGAGGTGACCTTATCACTCTCTACAACTTCCTGAAGGGTGGCTGTAGACAGCTGGGGATTGGAATCTCTCCAGGCAGCAACTGACAGAAGGAGAGGACACAGTCTCAAGCTGTGTCAAGGGAAATATAGGTTGCGTATTAGGAAAATATTTTTTATGGGAAGAGTGATAAAGTACTGGAATTGTCTACCCATGGAGCTGGTAGAGTCACCATCCCTGGATGTGTGTAAAAAAAGACTGGACGTGGCACTCGGTGCCATGGTTTAGTTGAGGTGTCAGGGCATGGGTTGGACTCTATGATCTTGGTCTCTTCCAGCCTAGTGATTCTGTGTGAAAGACCTGCAAACACACTTCTAGACATTCAAATTATGAAACCATGAGAATTATTTGTAAAGATCATTTTAGAAATGGATTTACACTGCAAAAAGTCCCACATCAGCTCTGAAATTCTTTCTCTTACTAAAAACATTACACTCTGCGTTAGCAGGAAACCAGCTTTCAGCCAAACAACCCAAGAGATTGTTTTTCAAAGCCAGAATGGACAACTACAATTAACTACTCTGTTTTCTTATATAGCATAAATCAACAGCATTTTCCAAGGAGGCTCTGGAATTTCTTCTCCATGACCGTCATTAGCGTTCAGGAACTTAACTCTCTGTATCCATATTGAAAATTATTAGCATAAATTTCTTGAAGCACAGGAACAAAATCAAACATCTCTGTCAGAGATGTCAGACTCTGATCCCCACTGTGACCACATATCCTGAGTGTAACTACATGGAAATAGACCTGATTTACTAAGTGTTCGTGGTAGTTGAACCAGACTTCACACACACATTCAAAAAAACCTGGCAATGCATGTAGTGGAGACTAATACTTGCAGTCACAGCATGAGGGAAGGTTTTCTCCTCTCCACATAGAAGTTCATGCTTTCTCTGGTGTAAACCGGAATGTAGGACGGCTAAATGGCCAAGGAGGACACCTTGACAAGGCAGTATCTGGTGAAATATCTCCCTGTGGATGCTGGCATTTTTCAGATCATGCAACCAAGAGTTCATTTTCTAGGGTGACATGGCTTGTCTCTGCAAACAAATGCAGAACTTCCTCTCCAGTCCCCATCCAGACCTTCGTGTACCTCTGAGAGTGGACATCTACAAACCCTGACACGACAGCTCACTGTGAGCAGGAAGGCTGCAGAACAAAACTTGGTTCCCTGGTTCTTGAGAACAATGTTGGCTTGCCTCTAATCTTAGACCTCTCCAAAAATAAAGTAGCTGAGGTAGCTCAGGAACACAGGCCCCTGGAGTTTTTAGCTGAATGAGGGGTATCTATGGGTAACCTTGGGCTCCCTCATCCTTCTCTCTTAATCTGCAAGTGCTGTCTTAAGGTTTCTAATAGAGGGACTGTCTTAATGCATACTTAAGTGATCTATATCCATGATTGGGGCTCTTTGGGCACTATTGTTTGAAGAGAGTAATTTTTTTTAAAACAACACATATGAAGTAAACAGGAATGCCCTACGACTGCTTTAAATGACATATGATATCAACTAAGAGAAGGTACTCCATCTGAAATTAAGACAGGAAGTCACTGGTATCTCATTTAAAAAAGTCTTTTATGGATTATAATTTCAAATTATTCAGTTATTACTAATATTTTAAGAAATACTCTATTTTCCCCAGTAGATAACGGAGAAATAGATTTAAAATTATGTACATTTTAAAGTCACATAACAAGCATACTCTTCTTTCCCGTGTTGCACATAAATCTATATTGCAATATAAGAATGAACAGCAAAATTTAAACACTTCTACAGAAGTACTAAATTGAATAACATTTAGATTGCTCAAGTCCATGCTGCTGTGCCATCTGCTGGCTACTAGTCTGTAATGCAGAAGCAGGAAAAAATACCAACCACACCTTAAACATGCCTCTTTTCCAAGTTTTTCTCAGAATTTTCCTCTATAAATTAATCTTGGGTTGTTTCAGGTGTTTTAAATTTATTTCTTCTGTGTCTTTGGGAAACACAGAATCAATGACAATGAGTTAAATAACCAAAAAATTCCTACAACTTTCTGGAAAGACAGTCAAAGCCAGAATATTTGAAACCAGGATACTTTAAGATGTCTATACTGTGTTTACTGCTATTGTCTGTTTTGAAGGACAATACCTAAATCTGTAACAAACTGAAACAACACAAAGAAGCAAATTTGAGGCATAAAGAAGTGAAACTCTTCTTCACTATTTAAAGTTTATGTCTTTTTATAGAGCTATGTAACAAATGCAAGAGTTTAAATAATTTTTACACAATGACTATTTTAATGAAGAAGTCTACCTCTGTTTCCTCACTGTATCTCCTCCCCATCAGACACCTTTGGTTACTAAAGTAGACACAGAAAGGCCCTTGGAGTCCATGACTAAGAAATTGAGCCAGGTACTTTTTTTATTTCAACTGTACACACATAATATAGAAGAAAATAACTAGCCTTCTCTTTCTTGGCTACAGCCTAGAAATCCCATGGTTTAAAAAAGATACATAGTTTCTCTCTTCAGTCTTATTAATCTTAATCTTTACTGAAGATAAACTTTGTCTGGGGACCACCACTAGCCTTCCTGTGGGCTAGAAATCAACAGAAAAAATAATTAAAGTCTTACACCCAGATGGGTGCAGAGGCTGATAAAATTCTTTACTTAGAACTTACTATATTTTTTTCCCCATTATAATTGTTGTAGAGTCTGTAACTGCAGACTGCCTGGGGATATTCACAGAATACCAGGAGCACTTCACATTTTAAAGAGTGAGAAAGGCTGAAAGGCTGTTTATTCAGATAGAAAACACTAAAATTCAAGATCTTTGTCTGTTTGTTTTTTTTTTTTCAGAAATATCAACAATTTAAAACCACTAGTGAACACTTCAAGAGTAAAGACAGAACGTACACAGGGGGATCTCTGCACCACTACATTGTGATATAACCTAGATTTTTTTCTCTTTAAAATGTATTGACTTACCCATTATCCAACCCATTCTGCCCAAGTTTCTTTCCTACGTCACCTACCATCACACCTGGCATTGGTAGGAGAGTTTTTGTATCTCGAATCTATAGAGAAGTGAAACAAAACATTTCAGTAATGGAACAATGAAAGTTATTGGCTGAATTTTTCAAGGGTTGAAAATATTCCCAACTGTACCCTGTTATTAATGATAAAGAGATATCTCTGTTTATTTCAAGCACATAACCCTGGATATAACTTGTATATATGCATCCTCTCATTCAGGACATAGATACTTGAATGAAAATTACCTTGGAAGATGACACTATTTACATCGCTGTGTTAAATATCCCTTAACACTGATGACTTCTCTCATCAGACTACCACAGAAACCTCCTTCAGGTGTACACAGACACAGCAGAAACCAATGGAATTGTTATGTAACAATCAACTTGAGATATTCCCTGATTCTGTAATAAACTTTAGTTCAGCCTGGAACTAGTTCATCTTGTTATGTACAAATTTTCTATTGCACCGACATATTTTCTGATGCCTTTGATCATGCACATCAGCCTGCAGCACTGGCAGACACAAATCATCTTAAGCCCTGTGCAAGACTTTCAGGACTTCATACGACAGAAATGAGTTCTAACTATATAAGTACCATAATCATCTGGAGACTTTTCGGAAGTTTTTGCAGAAAACTGATAGTATAAAACTAGCTCTACAACCTTCATAAAATCAGTGAACCTTTAAAAAAAGTATCCTGGTTACAACTGCAATAAACTGTGAAGGCATTAAATAAAGAATCTGCTGGTCAGGTATAAATAACAGCAAAACAAAGTCTTTTTGACTTTGAATCCATTTTCCCCCCAAAGAATAAAAGGATTAGCAATATTTCCACCCTACCTGTACAAGAAAGGAATGTATTCCTTGGCACTTTCCATCAGGAGTATAGAGCTGGGCAAACAAAACCGCATGAGTGGCATGTTTCCCCATATTACCAACCCAGAACTTTGCAGCTTCAAAGTCAGGTGTATTGATGACAAATTCCTGTAGCCGAGAAAGAAAAAAAAAAAAAATATAAAAATAATAAAAATCAGATCACAGCTATTTTTTTTATCATCCTGGCAATGTTTTGAAAACATTCATTAATGGCCAAGATTTATTCTGTACTGCATTCCAGCACCTGAGATCTCTCTTATTGTGTTCAACTTTGGAGAGAACACATGTAGTAAGGAAAAAAATTTAGAGCTCAAAAAGCTCATTACCTCATTGTAAAGCCTGAAACTAAGCTTTTTTAATTGCTCATTTAAGCAGTTAAAAAAAAGGCAAAGCAGATTAATGGACTGGGAAGCATTTCCTAGATTTTAGGTTAGAATGAGCTCTGAGTTCAAGAACTGAGAGAGCTGTTTTCAGCTGTGAGAGCTAAAGTCTATGCAGGGACCAACTCCTTCTTACACAGTTTTGTATGGAAAGGAAGCCTGGTTGACAGTGTGTCAAGGACTAACCTGAGTGCTGGGATCAAATGCGGCTGTAGTCCGTATGCCTTTGGTGTTAGTTCCGTGGCTGAGTTCAGTCAGAGCAAAACATCCAAATATCTAAATAAGGAGATACAGGGCACAGTTCAAGACCATTTTAGTACATTAATTAAAACTGCAAGACTTTCCAATGATTTCAAATCCAGCTATTTGAGAGTAACTTGGCAAAAAAACCCCAAAACAAAACAGGAAGTGATAAAGAGCAACAAAAGAAGCACAGAGCTTAGTTTAAGTGCACTCAGAATATTTATCTTGCAAAATCAAAGAGAGTCTGGCCAGACAGTGAATGCTGCCCACATGACCTAGACTGGAGAAACTGTTCAGGATTGGCACTTTCTGTACCAGACAGGCTGCATTTATTCTACAGAGTACTTGGTCCTGAGTCCTCACTGAACTCCATGTGGTGTTTCTTTGGCATTAAGACATTATTACTTTCCATTTTATAGCCTTAGAATGGATTTTTTATGGGAACATGTCAAGTTTAAATGTATCCTAGTAGGATACTCTTAAATGACTCTGGACAGAGCCTAAACTGGTGTAATGTCATCTATATTACCTTTTGGGAGAAGTTCCCAAATTTCGTGTGCATGTTAACTTGGACAGACTAAAATATATCCAGGAACTGGTTTATGAGCTAGTAGTGAGGACAGTCAGAGCACAGTGCTTGAATATGCTCCATGGACTTTTCTTTTGCTATATGTAGAGAGATCAGAAATAATACAAAACTGCTAATAGTGACACAGTTCTAACAGTGTCCATTTCTCATAAATTGTTAGAAAAAATTACCTCCATGCTATAAGTTTGTTTCAAAATGTGTGCAAATCTCTTAGAAGCACTCATAATTGGACCTGCAAATACCTGTAAAAACAGAATAATGAACGAAATCAGTGCCCTGTGATGAAAAACACAAATTGCACATGATTTTTAATAGTGATGCCCAGTAAAGAGACCAGGGGAAGTGGCCTGCACAGTAAACTATAATTAGACTATAGTTGAGGGCGTAAGTCAGGATTTGATCAGGTCAAGACCCCTTTACAGATGACTTGTCCCAGCTCTAACCTGTTCAAGCCTTCATTACAAACGCTTAAAAATACTTTCCACTTGTCCTTAGTGATGTTCACTTGAGCAAAGGAAAACTTAAATACTAATTTAGTTCATTTTACTGCAAACAGACTGGGAACTGAAGGTAGCTGCTCAGGATCAAATAAGAATGCTAATTTGAAAGTTACCTTCAGTTTTCATATGGATATTCACACAAGAAAACTCCTCAATGCTCCCCAGCTAAGTGAATAGTATTAATTAATAATCAATTCAACTGATAATATTTGACCAGTTATATTGAGCATTATTTGTGAGAGACCCATCTGGGAAACAACTGATTAATAGAATTCAGCCAATAATGTCAGTGAGAAATTTTAAACTACTTTCCATTCCCTCTGGATTCTGCCCTTCATTAAGACACTGGGGCTTAGAGCAGGTAAGTTTCTGCAAATCTTCAGCCAACACACAGCCACCAACAACCAAGTTATTTGGCTGCCCAGTGAGAAATTTTAAACTACTTTCCATTCCCTCTGGATTCTGCCCTTCATTAAGACACTGGGGCTTAGAGCAGGTAAGTTTCTGCAAATCTTCAGCCAACACACAGCCACCAACAACCAAGTTATTTGGCTGCCCTAGAGAGGAGGCAGAAGACTAAACAAAAGAAGGCATCAAAATTTTTTTCTGTATCTCTGTCTGTCCTGTTTCACCTTCACTTTCCAGGTGGGATTCCAGTGGAGACAGGTTTAAGAACAAACATGAGCCACAGCTCTCTGACTCTTCTTAACAGTTAATACCGTTTTTGAAAAGAAAAGAGGAGGAAAAGATCAAGTTTTCATGAAATAGGCATAAAGCCACAAACTTAAGTATTAAGTATTAGAAGTTATTTGAAACACACACCCCTATAGCTCTTGAACTGTACTTACACCGGAATGTAAGACAAACTGAAGACATGGAGACCAATCGTACATTCCTAAACAGAGCACCATGTTAAAGGATCTTAATGGGTTCTCCAGAATCTCTTGCTGAGTAAGAAACTCATACTCAAAGAATCTTTTACAGCGCAGGAATGTCAGCTCCCGATATTTCTCATGGCACAAATCTTCTCCAGGATGATGTGCAAAGAGAGGATCATTTTCCAGAGCAGAGAAGAGTCTATTCTTGGAGGGGAAAAAACTGACATGAGACTATTAACCTAAAAGCATTAACAAAAAGTTAACTTTCCTCTAGAATAAGACTGGGTCTCAAACTACAATCATTTGCTGGAAGGTATAAACTTAAAAACCAGAAATTCTTGAGAATTAGAAAATATATTTAAATGGTTTGTCATATATACAGCTCATGCAGCTAAATTTTATGACATCTCATTCACCATGAAGTGATTCACTGATTCACTCTGGATCTACAAGAACAGTATGGTAAAACTTATTTGCTTTGTGTAGCAGCTTCCCTATCTCAATATACAAAGCTGCTGGTAGAATCTAAGAGACAAAAGTCCCTCAGTCTGAGGATAAAGGTAAAACTCCAGAGCTTACATTCAGTTACAAATATGCCATGATGGTAAAGCCATTAAGCTACCACAACTGCTTTGTTCCCAGATGAAAATAAAAAAAGGCTCTATTTAATGGAACCATCATATGCAGCCCTTCAATATGGGGATGTGCATCTTTTAAGGTTGTATTTCGGATCCTTTTTGTATTAGATAATATATTATGGTGCTTTTTTATCCCAGAGCTAGGTGTCTTTAAGAAGATAACCACATCTTCTTAAATATCTTTTACATAAGAAGGAAGAAACTCAAACTTCCTGTGCTTTCCTTTGAAAGGCAGTCATTCCCTTTCTCTGTGTAAACAACCATACATGCCTACACAGCTTTGAAACTCCTTCAGACACAGAGAACTTGTGGGGTTTTTTTGTGCTCCAACACACACCAGTCAGATGCAGAACTAGGCCTTTTTGATTTCTCTGATCTACCTGCTAGGATTTTTATAATTATGGTGAAGATTCAAGATTAGCTTAAATCCTTGTAAACCTACACCACCTTCAGAAAGCTAGTTCTTTCTCCTCCTGTATCTCCAAGTCATGCATTTCCACACCATCTCTTGTATTGCAGTTAATCTCTTTTCTTGGTAGGGTTAGCTTTCAGCAAGGTTCACATGCTAATCTCCAATTGCAATGCCACATATGCATTAATGCAAGCACAGAATATCACAGGAAATTAGGTCAAAGTAAGACAGAAATAGTTTGACGGTGGCTTTAACTTAGCTCTGCATAAGTGCCTTGCAAAACTATGGGATCTATGATTTAATGCAAGCAGTAAAGAAATATGGTAGAATATAGTTCTTTCTCAGTTTGAAATGAACACTCAAGTTCTGAAACGTAGCTCCTGCTGGTCTCCCCTGTACTGATGTTCAGTAATTAAATGAGTCTAATGAGAGAGCAGAGGAGATTGCTTAAAAATTCAGCTCTGTTCTGAAAATTGGCGATGCAAATCAAATTCCTTCATGCTCCATATTTATAGAGTATTATTAGCTATATTCCCTTAAAAAAAACTTCTACTGATATCTCCACAATTAAAACATGCTTACAATTGTTGCAAAATTTACCTTCAACTGGATGGTATCTTCACCATCTATGAACACTGCCATCTCCTTCCAGTTGAAGGAGGCTTTCTCACGATATCTGGAAAGCGGGCCTTTAGGGAAATCTGGTAGCAAACTATCCCATGAATTGTGGTCACCAGTCATTTCTTTCTGATTCAGTGCGGATGCCATTTTTAGCTAAACTGCAGCAAAAAAAAAAAAAGATAAAACACAAACTGAAGCACCACAGGAGTCTGTTTTTTAATTATAAAAAGAAATTAAAAGTTGTAATTAAATCCATGGACTTGTTTAAATGTATAAGTACAGCACTGCAGAGGCAACTAAAAGCTTGCCCTTCCCTTTTTCTAATTCAACTGGCTTGATACAAAGTAAGAAAAAAATGCCTTTGATACAATGTAAACAAATTACATTGTCTTTGTTATTAAAATAAGAGCTAGATATGAAACAGGGACACCACTGGTTATTACGATGTCGATGTCGTGTAATAAGAAAGGGGGTGATAAAAGACCCAGGCGAGAAAAAAACATGGCTTAAACATCAAATGGAGTAAGGCCCCATGAAGTCTGCTGGCAACTTGTTGTGTGCATCAGGCAAGAGCGCTACAAAACTGCAGGATTTCCCTATCAGTTGGTACAACCGCACTGGTTCAGGAGAGTAGACTCTTTTCATCAGAACCTGGCCCAAAGAAGTAAAGGCTGATCGTCTGCTGCCTCCAGAAGCTGGTGTTGGAGAGCCCTCTGCTGCTCACGGCATACCCAGCCTGTGTGCCACCACACAGACGGCAGAGACCTCTGCTCTGCTTGGAGGGGGCAAAAAGCATCGGAGAGGGCAGCAAAAGCGCAGAAGCTGGCCACGATTTAACGTGAGTGGCTGGAAGAAGCAACTCAAAGCTATAGGTAGGCCAGGATGTCCTACCTATAGGCTAACAAGGGCTCAGTATAGACTTTGAATATAATGAAGTACCGAAACCACTTCAGCAAGTCTGCTTTTTCCACTCCTATTTTCCCTCCCTCATCATCTTGATATATCTCCTTGATACCTCTCTTTTCTTTTGACCTTATCCTTTTATGGGGGTCATCCTCTGGTTCTGAACAGTACAAACAAGTAGAAGAGAACAGCAGGGTGGTATTTCTGCATGTCTTCCAAATCAGTTCTAGGAAGATGCAGCTCCAGTACAGAGCAACAGGTTCGGAAAGGGGGGGAAAAAAAAAAAAAAAAAAAAAAAAAAAAAAAGACATTGAGAATGTATTTCAACCTACAGACAAATAAACAGAAACTACACTTCTAACGGGAAAATAGGTAAATTACACAGCAGTTGGAGGCTTTTCGCTCATAAAAGAGAGAAAAAAATTACATTGCAATACTGCAGCTATTGCATCTAACTTTATTTACATTGCAAATCAGTGATATTACCCAAATGAGAAAACCCTAAGAGTTCATTTAAAAAAAAGCATTCTGTATTTAAAATATATTACAAATACTCTGACTTCACACAATGTTTTAATATAATTTGGCTCCAAGTCGACAGTTTCAAAACTAATTAAGAAACCAAAACAGGTGGTTACAATAGGAAAGTAACAACGGGCTGCCCTAACAAATAAATTCAGTGTTAATTTCAGGCTTGCTAAAAAATTCTGAAACGTGTGTCAAGGTGAAAGTAAAAAACACGTTATTTTCAATTTGCAAAGAACGGCTGCACTTTCACTGTGAAATGTTCAGTAGGAAACCTTTGTCCGCGGAAAGTGCTCCTGCTGGTAATTCAAATTCATACCCGGGCACCAGAAACGGGTCACAAATCTCGAGGGCAAAGGTCAGTTTGCAGGGTACCATCCTCAACTATCTCATGTAACAACGACACAGCTCAGACAGCCGGTAGTTGTCAAGAATAATGATACCGTACCCTCATGGCTGTGAGATGACATAACCAGTGCTTTGTTTTATTTCATTTTCTAGCGGCTCCGCATTTCCGAGCAATCTGCCGCCCAGAGCAGTCGCCCAGAGCAGGAGAACTCTCGGCAGGGCCAAGGCAGGGCACGAACCGCTCCTACGCGGGTTCATCGCACGACCGCTGTTCGAGCGGCCCGAGTTCACGGCGCGGCCTCGCTTCTGCTCAGAAGGCAAAAACAGCTACATAATGAGCTGTCATTTGCTAAGAAAGGTGTATTGAGCTGTCTCCCTGACGGGCCGGGCTGACTGTCCGGTGTCAGTCAGCTGTCCCGGTCCGGAGTTTGCTCTCAAGGAGGCGTTTTCACGCGGCTGTACTGCACCGCTGTCACAGCGGCGCAGACCTCCCCCAAACAGAGCTGCACATGCGGTGACGACCCTCCAGCTTCACGCCCTGCTGGGAGCTGGCGGCTCCCCGCGTTTTCAGCCACAGGACGGCACCGCAGCGGTCTACTGCGGCACCTGGAGCCGCAGGCCAGGGCGAAGGGACACATTACGTACCTGCGGCCGCCGCCGTCTCCGCCTCGGGAACTGACGGGAGCAGCCTGCGACGCGCTCCGCCTCCTGGAGCGGCGGCAGCAGGCGCTGGATGGGGCCGGTGGGGACGGCGGCCGTGCGGGACCTCGGCGGCTCCGCGCTGCCCGGCGGCTTCTGGGCGGCCGTACGCGTGTGGCTGGAGAAGCCGCAGGTGGCCAACAAGCGGCTGAGCGGCGCCGCTCTCCGGGCGGAGGGGACGGTGCCGCTCGGCGAGGGCGGGGAGATACCTCCATCCTTGGCCGGTGCGGGGGCGGGCGGGGGCGGCGAAGAGCAGGAGGGGCGAGCGGCGGGGACCGCGGAGCTGGGCCGGCTCTGGAGGGATTTGCGGGGCCAGCTGCATCTGCCGCCGCCCCTCACGGCCTGGGGCGGGCCCGGCGAGCTCCGCGCCGTGCTGAGGACGCTGCTGCCCCGGGGCCGCCCCGCCGTGCCCCCGGCCCGGGAGCTGGCGGTGCAAGGTGAGCGGAGACGGTGCTGAGGGCGGCGCGGGGCCGGGCCCGGAGCGCGGCGTGTGAGGGGCAGGGGCTCTTGCGGGCCTGTCCCCTCGGAGATTGTCTCGCAGATAAGAGAAATGCCGCTTTCTTCTCCCCTGTTTGTGGAAACGAAGGCGGACAGTTGTCCCGATCGTGCGCTTAGGGTTTATTTTCACCTTTCGTTGTTGAGCTAAGAGGCATTGAAGTTCAGCAGCTGCAATACAAATTACAGAGGCCCAAGGCCTGTGACACTCAGGAGCTCCTGTCACGAGTAAGCTGCCCACGCACAAACGCTGCTCGTAGTGCAGACCTAATGTCGGGCTTGTGAGGAGTGACTGTAGTGTTTGGAAATGCAGAATTACTGGAAAGAGTAGGCAGCTGTGATACCTGCCTGGCCCAGTGGAAATGTTTATATCGACTTTCGTAATGTTTACTAGTGCTTAAGAAAGAAACTCAGCTTGGTTTTGCTTTGGGGTGTTTTTTTTACACCATACGATGGTAATAAGCTGCAATAAATCCTGCTAATATAAAGAAACTTCCATAAGGTAGAAATTGACACAGTTTTTATGATAAATTTTGGGAAAAAAAGTTGATATAGATTAAATTCTAGTCCTAATGTTTTGGAAAGAATCAGAATTCCAGAAACAACTTGACTTACAGTTCAGAAAGACTGATACTCATTTATGGGGCACACTTGGGGTGTTCTTGAGGGCTGTGATTCTTACCTGATGTCTTCACAAAACTAGTGCCTTCAAAAAAAATATTATATGTTGCAGTTTTATTTTTTTCTTTTGATGCTAAGAGAAGATGCTCCTGAGCTGCATCTATAGGGCATATCTCTAAGGAAAAGCCTGGGAGATTTTTTAAAATTAATTGGCTTATGATTAAAAAATGTTAGAGGTGGAATCGCCAAGGATGGCACAAGATAGCAACTGAACTTTTGCTCTATTGCTAATGAATTCTTTCTTGTCTAACTCAGAAAATTTTGGAGTCCATTGAAAATTGGTTATGTAGCCAGTATGGCATTTTTAGTTGCAAGAATGTTTGTTTTGATGTTAATTACAAAACCATTTTCAAAACTAAGAACTTGATAAATTATTCTGAAGAAACTGCCCTGGGTAAATAATAGCTAAAAAGGGTTTTTTAATTATTTTTAGAGGAAATATAACTGCATACACCCTTTCTTCCCAGGACTCTGGATTTGCTGTGGGATATGGAAAAACAGCAATTGTATCCTAGAAAAATCTTATTGTTTAGTTTTTACTTTATTAAAATAGTTAGGTTTGATGAAAATGAATAGTCTTGGTCAGCCCTAGATATTTTGGAAACATCATGCAATAGAATGCTGAATTTGGAGAATTCTGGTAGTTTCAGATGTCAGGATCACTAAAAACACAGGTGGAATAATAAACCGCTATTTGCATATCTTTTCAGATGTTTACAATGGAACTGTGACCTTTCTGCCTTTGGAGGAAAACAGTGAAGGAAAATACCTGGTTAAAAAGTGCAATATTTATCAAATTCAACTTAAACACATAAAAGATGAGGAATGGTAAGTGTGAGAGTGAGCATGGAAGCAAAGAGTAAGTTATTGCAAAAGTCACACAATAGTTTAGTATGTAGGAAATGTAGATTGTTATGATTTTCTCCACTTAATCCTTGTTTTCTCTGTCCTTGAGATAGCTGAAACAATAAAATATTGTATTTATTCTAAGTTATTTGTTTTTAAGGTCTATATCTGTTGTAGCTCCATTTCCAGAAGATTGGTTTTCAGATGGAATTGTGTACCCCAAACTAGCATGGCTTGGAAATGAACTTTTGTCCAAACTGGCTAAATGGTCTATGGAGCAAAAGCCCAGTGAGTTTAAAAGTACACTCTCACTCATTTCAGTAGCAAAATACAGCAAGGTTTATCAGGACCTCAAAGAAAAGTACAAAGCGATGGTAAAGGTAAGTTTAGCAGTAAATGCAGTAGTATTATCCTTCCATTTTTTTTTTCCTTACTTTGTGTAATGAAGCTTCTTCTTTAACTACATTATTTTTTTAATAAAAGAAGCAATTGAATTATAATGCATGTTTTTTGTTATGTGTTGTGGGTTTGGTGTTTTTTTTGGTATATATGGAGGATAAAACAGTTTAGTAATTTAATTGGAAAAGCAGGATTTAGAGCAAAATTCACAATAAATATTTGGAGGAGTTAGGCATTTTCCGGGATGTACAACTTGTGATAAAAAGGAAGCAGTAGGTCAGTGGAATAGTCATCCACATTTTAGAAGGCACAAATAAAACACCTTTTTCTCCAAAAGCCTTTGGATGCTATTTTAATATGTGTTTGAGTTAGGAGAGCAGTCTTGCAATCTTTTTTTTCTTATCCTGGAGATCCTGAAGAGCAACAGAGTGCTGTATGAAGTAATGTCTGTGTTAGAATACAGGCAAACCCAGCTCTAGCTGCAAACAAAAAAAATTGGTAAATGCTTTTGTAAAACCTACAGTGGAAATGCTGGAAGGTTTTACTGTTAATATTTCTGTACTAACAGGAAGATACATACTGGAGGAGAATTAGTTTTGGGTAAGGCAGTGATTCAGTCTTTAGTTGTGCAGTGGAATTGCTGGTGTTGAGCATTTTAGTCTTTGTTTCAATTCGTCACTTACAAAGTAACACTTGGGAATAAAACTTGCACTTTCTGCTTCAGATTTTGATTCTTCATGTTCTGTTGTGCCAGGATAATTCTAGGTCTGTTCCCTTGTGAAAGAAGATTTGCTAATGTTCATGTTTTCAATATTGCAGGGATATGGACAAGATTTTTTTCTCATGAGAAAGTTAAGCAATGGTCTTTTACAGGACAGATTTTACTTGTGACCTGCACATGTGGATCCAAAATGTTCTTAGAAACTTTATTGTTTGGTTGAATGAAGCAGTCTTTATATTCTCTGGGTATATTTTCATGAGGTTAAAGTGCAAAATCTGTGAAGTCCAGAAACCTACTGAAGTGAATAAGTATCCAAATTGCTGTGTGTGAGCTTTTTCAAGGTTATTTCAGATGATGCAGAAAATAAATTTTTATCTGTTTTTTTATTCTTTTTTTTTTTTTTTCCCTGAAGGTGTGGCCTGAAGTGACAGATCCTGAGAAATTTGTTTATGAAGATGTTGCCATTGCCACTTACTTGCTGGTAGGGAACTGCTTTACCTAATAATATGCTGTAAGGTTATATTTCCTAATAATAGAACTTCTCTAAAGAAGATCATTTTAGAGGTAAACAAAAACTTCTTTGTGAAGATATGATGAAAATTTTCAGTCTTCTGTCACAAGGAAATTCATCATCTACAGACACAAGATTGATTTATTTATTTCTAGATGAAAAAGCCAAAAGCATTAATGTAGAATGATAAGATGGATTAATTGGATATATAAATTTTTCTATTACTTGGTCATTTTATTCTACGAACAAATAAAAAGTTATGGTTTTTCACTGTGCCTTTTCTTGATAAAATTTCAGCTCAAATTCCATCTTCAAGTGTAATAAGGTCAGCTGCAGATGCTAGGAGTGCAGATAAATGCTTGGTGCAGTTTTCTCAAGCATCTATCTACTTAAGATTCTATGAAAACTCTGCCGCCCGCAGTCCTAAGAAACTTTACGTTTTTAAAAGGCAGGCACATTAATGTTTTTGTTTGCCACCCAGGGTGTGGTAAGAGCATGTCTACATTGAGCCATACTTGTAGCATCGTACCTAAATCAGTATTTGTAAGTAGCTCATTTACAGTACTCATTCAGGACTAATTTATTTTGATAATTAAGTGTTTAACCCATTAGAACCTTAGATACTGGCTTGTGGAAAGAGCTATGTGATAGATTCACCTTTACCATTTCTACCACCATCTTAATATTCAGTGTTGAAAATTAGGAATTTAGTTGTAGCCACAGGAAAATTCTGGAGTGATAGTGTTTTTATACATGTGAACGTTGGTTTACAGTGATTATGTTTTGGCTGATTTAGCAGTAGTTTTCAGAAAGTTATTAAGACATTCAGTATACACCTTACATAATGAAAACTTAAAGTATGGAATTAATAACCTAACCTGCTACAAAATATTCAGGTATTCGTATGGTGATGTATGAAACTCATTGTTTAGAAGTACGTTACACAGGTGATTAAGAAAAGGTAGGTCCAGTGTTGAGTTATTATGGTTTTATGGCATCTACATGTGACCTCATTTTATTCTGTAATCCTATTGAGATCACCCACTGTCCAGGGGCATGGCCAAGGACAGAGCTGTTTGAGTTTGTGTTGTGAAAAACTGCAGGATCTGGAGGATAAGTAGGATCCCTGAAGGAGGTAATTAGGAATTTCTGGGATACTGCCTAGAAGGCCAAAGTGCAATGATAAGTAAATCTAAAATCATAATCCATGAGATTAGCAGACTGTGTTTGTCTTCAGCTTCTTTCCCTCCAGCAAAACTGATGATCAAAAGTCACAATGTTACAAATACTAATTTTCATAGTTAAATACTAGTCAGGATTTTTGGTAGTCATAGTGAAAAATCAGAGTGCAGAATTAAGAATGTGTGGTCTCTAACTTCTCATTGAAGGAAAAAGAGTTGGAAAGTGGTAAAGGTTAATCCATGCTCTGCATAGAAACAGCCACTTATTAATTACGGATTATGTATCTGTGTAAAAGTACCTACTTAAGTACGGATCAGGGACTGGAACTTGGATGAAAGCATTGGGGTCCCTTAGCTGGTGTAGAATTTGGGGCAGCTAACTTGCTAGGTAATACTGTTGCTTTAAAGTTCAGTAAAAGGGAAGTTACATGTGCCAGTATATCACCAAGTGATTACAAAGAGTATTTTGGGGTTTATTTTTAGCTCCGCATCAATGCTTACTTTAATACAGGGGATGTAAATGCAGCTGTGGTGTTACTTGCAGAGACACTGATGCAGTTTACTTGATACTTCCCTTGCTTTCCACTGTTCTTCTCTTGCACCCATTATTTTAGCAACTTGTTTTATATGCTCATTCTAGCCCAGAGTTGTAAAGCCCTGATTAGTTACAGCTACCAATGACTCAAAACGAAGTGGAGGATGTGCTTAGCACTTAGAAAACTATTGATACTTTGCAAAATAATTCTTGTTCTGCTCCACAAACAGTGGAGCTTTTGTTTGTGTGTGTGTTTGTTTGTTCCCTCTGAAGTTATTTTAGCTGTGAGTGCAGTGAATGTTTTCTGTCAAGTCTGTTTTTCCAGCTTTCTCCTTTTATCTTCAATAACCTCCGATGGTTTCTTATAGGGAAACTTGAGACCAGAAGTCTAATATGTTCTGTTTTCTTGTCTTAGATTCTTTGGGAAGAAGAGAGAAAAGAAAAAGGGTTGACCAAGAAACAGTCATTTGTAGATCTTGGATGTGGAAATGGTTTGCTGGTTCATATTCTAAACAATGAAGGGGTAAATATAATGCTCTTTAAAATAAATGTTAAAAACTAGTGTCAGTATTCTTGTTACACTTTCCTTTTATCTGGCATGCAAATAGCCAAAAAAAATTAATTGATGTTGCTAAAACAGGATTTTGTTACTCTAGTTACTAATAGAAATTCCTATCAGATGATTAGAAGTAATTCATTTATTTATCCTAATTAGTGTATTTCATTTAAATTCAGGGCTATTTTTTCTGAGGTAAGAAACTAAGAGGAAAACAAAAAAGTAACGGAGTGTTTTAGTTATGTAAAAAGGAATGTGAAATTTTGACATAATTTCGCTCTCACAAGATGTGTTCATGAACCTATTTTTATCCAAACTGAATTCTACTTATGATGTCCTGAAAATATTTTTCTATATCTTTGAAAGCAGTCCTCAGATTTCTTAATTAAAAATGCCTAACAGCATACTGTACTTTCAGGAGTAACAATGTGGCAACAGCATAATTCAGTTTCTTGAGGCACAGTTTCTGACATAGCAATGAAAGAAAAGTGAGACTAAACAAAACCCTTTGAAGTTGGGTTGGTCTGTTTCAGAAAATTGCATTTTCCACTTTAGGGAGAACATGGGAAAATTTATAGAGGAAATTAATATCTCTTATTAGATAAAAAGATGTCATTGGAGAGGTAGGGAAATGTTCTCCTAGCACAAGATTTCTATGCTTGTGTGGCCAGAAAACTTTTGTGTGATATAAGCTGCTGTTTTCCATGTGGATTTTTCATTCATTCAGTGCTGACAAACACTGACTGTCAAAAAACTCATGTATGAGAGTTTTATGAGACTTTTTTTAGTAACTGATTTTGCTTAGTTCTGCGCAAGGTTCTTGAATTTCAAATACTACACATTCTTCATTTCTTGCTGCAGTTTCCAGTCTATTTCCTCTTCCCTTTAATTCAGACAGGGGGAAAAAAGTGTTTGGGCTTCAGTAGTTCAAAGTCTTTGAGCCCTGTACGTGCTGCAGTAGTAGTCACCTTGTGAAAGGTTTTGATATTAAAAAAAAAAACCAAAAATCAACACTTCTGCTTTTACATTTGTAGAGATACAGATTTTCAAGAGCAGTCTCAGTAGGTGTGCCCAGGTAAAGTTTTCAACCAGATATATTCTTAAGGTTTCCTAGTAATTTCCTTCTAATTTCAAAGGGAAGAAAGGGAATAAAAGTATTCAGCTTCTGCCTGAAGTGGCAAAGCTGGTTTTTGTTATGTGTCTAACTTTTAGCATGAACGAAATAATCAAAGTTAATACGTACATTTACTGAACCTGTTTGAAATTTCTGCTATAAGGACTACTTAATTTGAATCTTTCTGTTGTCCAAATATTTCAGCATTCAGGCAGAGGAATTGATGTGAGGAGAAGAAAAATATGGGACATGTATGGACCAGAGACACATTTAGAGGTATTACGCAAATGTATGTCAGTCTTACTGATATGTGCATTTATTAATTTGTTCATTGTTTCAGGTCATATTCATGCAAGTGTAAGGAAGCATACAAGGTTACAGACAGTTTTCTAAAGGGACCCAAGGGTATGATGCTACCCATGTCCCTTGGGGTTAAAGTAAGTTGTAAAGGGAATTATGAGAAAAATATTGTCTTGTACCCTTGTATGTTTGCAACTTACTTATTTCACAGCCAAGAACCACTGGCATGACTTCTTCCTGCGTGTACAGACAGGCACACCATGAAACAAGCTTTCTTTTTACTGGAGCATCAATTAAGCTGCTTTCTTTCTGCCACTAGCTCATAGAAGATAATAAAGCCACCCATAATTTTGGACATTTTCTTGAAAGTGATTCTGAGCTTCTAGTGATATGTTCTGTTTTGGGCGCAAAATTGTTGTTGAACCTCAAAGGAGCCAACCCGAATAATTGCAATAATAGCCTTCAAAAATAAACAGGAAAATGAGTCTACAAAACGGGATATATTTCAAGTTTCATGTTAGCATTTTTATGAACAATTTGAGCACAGGAACATTCACCTTGATTCCAGGCATTCTTTATCTGATATTCATTAAAGCGTGGTGTCAATGAGCAGTTGCCCTTTGGAGGTGAGGTGTTCCTGGTTTCTTGTTCTGCAGGTCTAAAATTTCTTACTCTGTTCTGTCAAAAATTGTCAGCTCCCAATATAGTAAAATAATTTTCCACGTGTGGTTGTTATCTAGTAGCGTTGTTTAAAGTTTATTCAACATCGATTTTATGTGTTAGCATCTTTGGATGCTAACACATAAAATTAGGAAAGAACATCAGTTTTCACAGATGAGAGGTCACAGATTTCAGTGTTGTGCAGCCTTCTCTTTGCCACCCTTCCATTTGGGGTACAGGTTGCCAACACTGCCATATTCCTTTTCTGCAGTCTGCAAGCAGATCATACTGAAAAGCTTCAAGAAACAACCCCAAATATCAAGCTGTGGTGCTCCATCATTCCTGTTGTACTGTATTAAGTCACATCTGATCATGCTGAGCAGCGTTGTCTCTTTATCTTTGTCTGGACATGTTCCTTTTTCAGCCCAGAAAAAAAAAAAAAAAAAAAAAAATGCAGAAGAAAGTGATGATTTATGCTGGAAGGAGTTAGACAGTGAACAGGAAGAGTGAAATGATTTTGCAAAGCTCCTGTAGCCATGGGAGCCACAGAAGGAAAAAGCACCTGCTCACAGCCTGTTGTTGCCCGTGAAGCTAATTTTGTTTTGATCTTTACTTGCAGCATGAGTGGCAGGGAGGATGTTGCCATCTGTGTGGTTCAGTACAATACTAACAATGTAAATGGATGTAACAGGCTGCACTTTGTGTTTCCAAACTGCTGTCAGACATGGTGAATGCCGATTTGATGAGGGCTGACTGTCAAAATGGGCAGTGTGGCACTGATAATTCATGCTATGCCTAAACTGAATAATCAAAACTGAAATGTAAAATATGAGTAATGTGTTTAATTGACCTTAAACACGTTAAGGATTGGTAATTTAACATCCAGTAATCTGCAAAAAAAAAAACCTTGTTACATTCATTATCTAGAAATGTTTATACACATCTAAAAATGAGCTGTAGTATTTAAAGTGAACAATTTGAAGCGAACAGTCGCCATATTGATCCGTAAGAGGGATTAGGAAAGTAACCAAGATAGTCTGAAATTCCCTAGTAAGTGGTTTTGTTTTATTTTATTCTTTTATTCCTATACAGATACTGCTTTGTATGTACATGTGAATTTTAAGCTCTTAAACCATATATTTTCTATATAAAAAGAGATTATGGGTATAATTTTCAGAGCATTTCCTAAAAGTCTGTGGAAATTCAAATCTAAAACCTTTTTAATTTTGCCCAATAATTCTTTTAATGTTCATACACATTTCAGGGAAGAGTGTCTGCTTCCATGGTGTCAACATCTTTCAGTATGTTCTCTGCTGAACTTGGTTCAAAGTGAGAAAACATATTTGTGAGGCACAAACATTATAGACACTGTAAAACATTTGAATTTAGCCTGTATGAAGAATTCATCATGTTGGTTTTATTTGGGCTTTCTTTGTTTGTTATTGTTTTATTATATGTGAATGATAGCATGTGAAGAGTGGTGGTCTGTATACTCGGATTTGATTTGGACAGCATCTCTGAAGGAGGAGAAAATAACAATGAAACTGTTTTCTGATTAATTGCTGTGTGAGTCCTACAGGCTGCAAGACAGCAAATTAAGTGGCTTTCTGAAAAACTGAGTTCAGGCATACAAGTGACAGAAGGAGATTGGCAAGAAATCATAATTTAGTGTATGATATTTGTTTATATATATTTAAATGCTAGGTATCTTAATCAGAGTTGTTATTCCACTTTTTTTCTGACCCATGTTCTGTGGGTGTTTGATGCTTAATTACTTCTTTGTAGCTATAAAAAGTTGCTGAGGAAAACATTGTTGGTGTCTGTGGTGCTCATTCACCTTGTATTTGTCAGCTGGTATTACTTTATATTATGCCTTAGTGCTTTAAATAAAATGCTTTAAAGAAATTTTAGGATTCACTTATTATCTTGTTCTGTTTTTTAGGAAGCTACGATCATTCCAGGTGACAGTCATCTCTTTCCAGATACTGACTGGCTCATAGGAAACCATTCAGATGAGTTAACACCATGGATACCTGTAATGGCAGCCAGGTATTTTTGTAGAAGGAGGGGAGTGGGATGGAAGGAATTAGAAAAACAAACAGGCAGAAAAAAAACCAAACCAAGCCTCCATAATTACTCATGCGGGGTTTGTAAAAGTGGTCAGCTTTGGTTCCACACCTGTTGCTCTTGTAAGACTGGCTACTTTTGATGCAAGTTGATTATTTTTACAAAATGTTTCTCTTTCTGTGGAGAAGCACTGATGCAGTATTTACTTTCTCATGGAATTCAATGCAGCATTTTGCTTTTGAAATTCAAAAACCAAAACTGTTTTTTATCCTTTACACGTAAAGCTGTTGTTTGGTTTTTTTGTTGTGTTTTTTTCCTAGTAAATCCAAGCTTATGGTTCTGCCTTCTCTTCAGCTGTTGTGCTCTTTACAACCAGTAACAGTAATTTAGAGTTTTACTTCTGCAAAGTAGGTTCCTACATCAAATACTTTGTGAAATGGTATTTCAAACTAATAGTTTGACTGAAAGAGGAAGTTGTAAACATTATTGCATGAAGATGTGTCGCTTAATAAAAAATTGCATTGTTGCTTTTATCTGATAGGTTGTTTGTTAAATTTTTGTGCTTTCTGAAATAACTTACTGTCCAGCAGTTTGTTATCCTTCTCGTAGGTCTTCTTATTCATGTTGCTACTTCGTGCTGCCATGCTGCTTCTTTGATTTCCATGGAAAATACAGCCGAAGACAAAGCAAGAAAACTCAGTACAGAGAGTATCTTGATTTTGTTGCCCAAGTTGGATTTGTATGTGGCTTTCATGTGGAAGAAGATTGCCTTAGAATTCCGTCAACAAAAAGGGTAATTTTGGCCTCTATAGGGCCTTTGTCTTTTTTGGTTTTTAATCTGCTGTGTTTGAAGCATATGGAAGTTTGTTCATTGTTATTGTTGTAAGATAAGACATAGATATAGTCAGCTTCATTACTTGGTATGGTATGCTCTGAAAAGAGGGTAAAAATACTCATTATTTTATTGGGAATTCTAATCTTAATGTTATAGGTACAGTCCTAAAACAGGAAAAAAATGAAACATTTCATAATTTTCTCTTATGTCACCCTATATGATAGAAAACTTAAAAAACCTTATTTTTTGTCTTAATTTTTCTGGCTGCCTGTCTTACTTCTTTGTAGTTAATTTTGCTGTTTTTCCTGTCCAGTGAAATCCAAAGTGAAATGTTCTCAGAGTAGGAAGAGGTGTCCAGCTTTAACTTAAAATAATCTGAGAGTCAGGAACAATGTTTTTGCTGTGTGATTGTATAGCGTGATGGATTGTGATTTGTTTCTGGAATTCTTCTGGGATACCAGTGCTCAAAGACTGGAATTAAAAACCCCTAAAATGTTACTGAGCATTGAGTTGGTATTGGATTTTATTGTAGGTAGTGTGAAGGCTGCAAAAACGTGTGGAGGTTGTGGGGTTGGGTGTAAGTACGGGACTCTGATAGTGATTTACCTGTTTCTACTAAAATAGGTCAGCTTTATTGGGAAAAGCAGGACCTATGCAGCTGCAGAACGTGCTCTGATTGACCAGCAGATAACAGAGTTCATTAACAGTCGTCGGAGCTGGGCTGTGGGCACGTGTGCCAGAAGGGTTGGATTTAACCATAAGGATCACTGTGGTGGTCTGTGCAAAGAAGCAGGTGCTGAATCTCCTGAAGATGAGACTGAGACAGCTGGTACAATTTGGATGCCTGGATTTCAGCCCAGAGAAAAAGTAGAACAAATCAGAAATTGTGCTTCTCTCCCTCGGGATTTTGTAGATGAAGTGGTTCTCAATGTGGCGAACTTGCTGTTAAATGCAGTCCCCCAAAAATCATGTTCTGATAAGCAGGGTGGAAATATGGATACCTGGAATCAAGGAGGTGAGGTTATCTTTCCTTTACACTATCTTTGGCTGGTGGAACATGTATTTCCCAGCAAATTTACATGTTTGTGAATAGATTTTTAGCCTTTGTTTGACTATGTGCAGATTTTTAGGAAACACTTAGAACAATACAGTTGCAATCAAAGGTGCTTTTTTTTTTGACTGTGTTTTATAGAAGAATATTTTGAAATTGGTGTGAGATTTTTTGCTGGTTTACACTTAAATGCTATTATAGAATCCATTTTTATTAAACCAAACCCAACTAAACCCACAACTCTACCCTATTTGGGGACAGTATTATGGTCTAGAATATTAACATAATAATTAGCTATAAGTCTGTAAGAATTCGTAAGAAGTGCTTCAAAGTGCCATTCAGTTACAACATGATTAGGAATTTTTAGTTTAGTTTTAGGAACAAAAAGAATGTTAAGCTGCTGTTAATTGTATAAGCAGTAAGTTCTCACTACTACCATCTTTCCATTTTCTTCCATCTTATTTTATTATTTACTCACTGTAGTTTGTTGTGTGTTACTGACTGAGTCTTCTAACTACATGCTTATAAACAGTGCTTGCTGCAATGAGGATTACATGCTACTGTAAAAAAAGCAGAGCAAACTAAAATTGTCTTACTGTGGAAATTCTGACCTGAGTCCTGTAAAATGGAAGCTGCTGTTTTATAGACAATATACATATAGAATATAGCATATTGTGAGAAAAAAGTTGCTGCAGTACTGCTAGATAATTCTGACATTCTGCTCATAATCATTACCTTATATAGAGGTTGACTTGTGTTAAGGTTTTATATATAAAAGTTTTTAATAATTCTACCATTTTTTATTGCAGAAAGCCTTTCCTTGAGAGAAGTGGCAGAACACTTGAATAAAGAGACTTTAAAAAAGCTGAAAAGTGAATACGGAGGCCTGCAGACACTGCTCAAGAACAATCATCAAGTATTTGAAGGTAAAGGAGTTTTGTTGTTTTTTTTTTTTTTCTTAATCTTATATTGTATCTCCTCTATATGCAGTTAAACTTAACTGAAAAATTGCTATGGTGGTGGTTTTTTAACTGCTTTTTATATCTTTGCAGAAAGTTGAATATTCTTTATATGTGCCCATTGCTCCAAGATATTGTTAGTAAAGCTCTTATGAATGAGATTGGTGAGGCATCTATCAGCAAAATGCTCTACAGCAACTGTATCTGAAAAGACACCTTTAGTTTAAGTGGCTAATTTGATACTATTCTTTGACCTTTTGTTTTTTGTTTCTTCATATGAAGTACTGATAGTTTTGAGGCTGTCAAATACAGAGCAATTTTACTAAAGCGTTTAACTGAGGCTTAGTCTGACTGTACCAAGCCTCAAAGTGTAAATGTTGATATGAAACAAAAGTAGCCTCCTTACGAACCTATAATTGTGAGGCTTGATGTGTTTATGTAGCTTGTGGTTGTGTAGCTTGTGATAGTGTGGCAGAAAGAACCCAGTAGCAGGTCTCATTGGCTGGCTGTGTTTGTTGATTGCCGTTTTTTGGGTTTGGGGTTTTTTTCCCTGTTGTAATGTGTGGTGACAGTGTGCTTTGTGTAATTGGTTTGGGGCTTTTTTGTCAGTGTGGGGCTTTCTAAATCAAAATGTAGCTTTGCAGTAATATGAGACCTTCAAGGTTTATCAGTATTAAAGCTGCTTCAAATTGCAAAGTGTGTTATGTGCTAACAGTTCTATGTCTCCTGTAAAATACTGATTGACTAATCCATGGCAAGTAATCCTGGGTATACAACCTGTTTGTTGCCAGTGATCAACTTAAGCAAGTTTAGCATCCACTGAAGATTTCTGTCCATTTGGTTTATAAAATCCTCCTGAATGACCATCCATTAAAAAGATGGTCATTCAGGAGGAGTTTTAGATTGGTCACATGGACTTTATTATATGTCTGAATTTGGGTCCCTATCATTGGGAATAGGTGAAATAGGTTTTGCAACGTGTTACATTGTAAATGGAATGAGCATTTAAATTGGCTTGGAGGCTGTGTGCACATTACCTATTAGGAAAGGTCTGACTTAATCCAAGTCTATCTCAGTAGTTTATATCACATGGATACTCCCCAGGGCTTGGGGAGAGACCATGTGATTCCTCCCTCAGTAGCATGTCACCAGAAAAAGAAACTTCTGGTGGTCTCCAAGGACATTGCTCCTGCCCAGGAGGACGGAAAAGAACTTGGCTACAGCTCTTTTGTCATCTTTACTGAATTGTTTTTCTTTTAAAACGTGAAAATGGATGGATGTTCACACACTCACCAAACAAAAAGTGAATCTTAGAATAACTGATCGGTGGCAGTTTCTTTAGATTAGGTATCTTGTCCAATACAGGACTGATTTTTCTAGGGAAAAATTATTCTTGATCATAAATAGCTGCTAATTTTTCTTTGTCTTTTGCAAGGGATTTTAAATCTCAGCTTCTTGGCTTAATATGAATTCAGATCTGTGTATCACAAGGAAACCTGGAGACATAAATTCATCCAGTGCAGGCTGTGTGATATTCAGCTTTCACTGGACTTGTTACTTTTTGAACAGCAATTATCAGAATGCAGAATGGTATTGGCTAACTATCCCAAGCTGCAAGTGTCTGATACAGAAGGTGTTATTGAAGCAGAATATGAAAATAGGGTATGGCAACTTAAAAGCGGCAGATTCTTCCCTCTTGAGTTTCACCGTTGTTTGTCATCTGTTTTTTGGGTTTTTTTCCTCTCTGGCTGACATCCTTTCATCTATTTTGTTTACTCATTTAAGGAGTTGACAGATATTCACAAGTGTGTGCATGTGCAGTTTATGGTCCTAATACAGCAGATGAATTTGAAAAAACCAAAGTGCTGATCCTTATTAACCAATGATAATTCAGTGTTGGTTCACGTGAAAGATTAGACTAAGTGCATTTTTGTGTAAGTGAACCGTGAAAGTAGTAGAAGACTCTTGCTGGTAATCTCATTTTAAATGTGGAATCATAAAGTTACAAACATGGGAAGAATTGTAGTTCTTGAAATTGAAACGTCTTTAGTTAGAACTTGCAATCTAAGTTCAGATGATTTTAGTCTAAATGATCCCAACTGCTATATTTAAAATGAACTAACAAACTTCTACAAAGATGATGCAAAGGTGCCTCAAACTATTCAGCATCCCAGTAAAACATCTCTCAGGGAAATCAATCAAGTCTTCTTTGTACTGTGTTTACACTGCCTTGGTTTGTTGTGTGCTTCTTTCTGTTTCTGTACAAATGGCTCATCTGGTTTTGCCTGTGTGATACATTTGTGGAATGTTTTTTATTCACAGAATGTCACTGCAATTTTTTCCAGAGTAATTGCCCTGGCTATCTATTAACAGCTGCATTTTTGTTTGTTTTTAAATCTTAGTTCTAAATGGGAGAGTTCATATTCGTGACTGGAGAAAAGAGAAACCGCCAAGTAAAACTAAACCTGAAGTAAAACGGCGCCTTTCAGCTGAAGCATTTAAAACACGCCTCTGTTGGTTTTTCATTCATCATCCTGATGGTTGTTCTTTACCCTCTGAAGCTTGCCCGTATGCCCATGGGACTGAGGAGCTAAGGCAGTCCCAGATAATTAAAAAGAAAAAACATAGACAATAATAAAATTTTGCATTTTTTGTTTGGGATTATGTACATGACAGAATCTATGATTGACTTTGGGACTGCCTAGCGTGTGAACATCTGTACAATATGGGGGGATTTTCCTAATTTCTGTGCATCTTATTTTGCAGTTGGTTTGCAAGTTCTCCTGTATTTCTAATTGTTTATTTTTTTTATTAACAGGGAATAGATACAGTAAAGTACATATATATTTTTGGATTTGTCATGGCTTGTCTAGCATGCATTTGTGTAAGTAGAAAAGTTTAAAACTCTCTCTGTCCAACCATCCAGGTGCCACTCTGGCAGCACCTGAGCTGGGACTGAAGCCCCTTCACAGCAGACAGCTCCAGTGAGCCCACAATTGCCCTGCTTGACCCCCTATACCCCCACACTCACACAGTCAAACAAGGTTCCTTTACTGCCTGGCCCAGGATTCCCATAGCACAGTCTCACGTCTCAGCCCTTAAAATAATTTAAACTTGGTGCGACAAAAAAATCACAGCTCAAACTGCTGCCTCTGATGAGGGACCTTGTACAAAGGAACCCCTGGGCTTTTACACCCTCACAGACCCGGCACACAAAGTCTGGAGGTCCTCAGCTGCTGCCTCATCTCTGAGTGTCCAGTGGTGCCACAGGGCCCCAGGCCCTTTCCTATGCAAAGGGTGGCATTTTTCAGCCTCTTGTCTGCAGCTCACACTGCAGCTGCTCACCTTGCTACCTGCACTGAATGCATTCCTCAACAGGAGGGTTTATGGTTTCTTATAACTCATAGTGGCTCTTGGGAGTCAGAAGTAAGACTTTTTTGTCTTTCCCGGCTTGATAGCTTCCTTTCTACGTTACTTTGCAGTAATGCTATATAATACCCTTCCTAGTCCTTTCCTTGCTTTTTTTATTGATTAAAAGTAATTGGTTTGCAAAAAGAACTTTCTAGGAAATTAGTGTGGAAGCCTTCAGATGCAGATGTAGGTTTTTAGAGGTTTGTAGGCCACACTGTCATTGATTCATAGATCACCTAGTTCCAACTCTCCTGCCATGGGCAGGAACATCTTTCACTAGATCAGATTCCTCAAAGCCTCATACAGCCTGGCCTTTCCTTTTCTTATTTTCAAAGTAAGGAGAAAAAGTAGAAAGTGTGTTTAATACTATTGAGATGATGGGGTTTCTGTGTATCAGGTAACAAAGGAATGTAGCAACTTGAGTAAGTCATGATTTTCTTCAGTAGGCTGTTATTTCTTGAAAAGGTTTAACTTTTAAATGCATGTCAGAAGAAGAATAAAGAAGCTGTTGAAGGGTCTAGAGAACATGTCCTGTGAGGTGCAACTCAGGGAACCTGGGATTTTTAGCCTGGTGGAAAGGAAGGTGGAGGGCTCTTACTACCCTCTACAACCTAAAAGGAGGTTGTTGCCAGATGGGGATCAGTCTCTTCTCCTAAGTAACAAGTGAGAGGTTAAAAGAAAATGGCTTCAAGTTGCACTAGGGGAGGTTTAGATTGGATATTAAGAAAAACATCTTCACCAAAAGACTTGTCAAGCATTGCAACAGGCTGCCCACGGAAAGGGTGGAATCACTCCACCATGCCTGAAAGTGTTTAAAAGATGTGTGGGTGTGGCATTTAGTGAGAGGGTGGTGAACTTGACAGTGCTGGGTAAATGGTTGGACTCAATGACCTTTAAGATCTTTCCCAATCTAACCAATTCTATGATTCTGTCAACTTACCTGTGAACTTAATCATTACTCAGTGACAGTCATTGAACTGGTGTCATAGTTTCATACCTCTTAAGTACTTGTAAAGTTCAGTATGTACTGCACAAGCTTTGCGACAAGGACTTGTGTTCTGACCCAGTTTGTACATAGATAGTGTGGAAACTCTGCTCTGATCTACTGAAACAAGACTTTGATTGCAAAACCTACTGAGGAAAGGGCAAGATTAAAATTACAGAAAAATGTTACTAAAGAAGAAATGTGGAGGTGGGAGCAATGAAAGAAAATGAGTGCAGGTGAGATCTAGGGTAAGAGTGAATTAGCCATGTGAGAACTCTGTAAGAGCTCAGAGGAGTCTGAAGATCTGAAGAGCTATGGGAATCTGAAGAAGAAAGGAAGGAAATAAATACAAAAGCAGAGGAAAAATGAAAGATGACACTGGAAACACTTTTCAAAACAGTTCTGCACACCCTAACTTCAAGCAGCAGGGTGCAGTCCATTGCATAGGATTAAACAGGCCCTAAATCTAATGGTGTGATAGTACCAAAGAGCTGACTGAATTGTTGCATATTCTCCTTTCTTCCTTTGTATTTTTCGTCTGATCTTGAAAGAAGCAGCACTTTGTAAGTCACAATGACCCTGATAATTGCAACAGCATCTTGCTCATGGATTGTGTACCATGCTATCCAAAACGATAAGTAGTACAGGTACCTGGACTACCACTGTCAGGAGATATTGTGGGCTCTGAGCCTTTCCCCTAGCTCTGGTTTGCAGCGTTGTGTTGGGTATCACATCGTGAGTTCAGCTCTAATCAATGCTGTGTCACACACAGGACAGAATTTGCACATTTCAGAAAAAAAAAGGATGATAGGTAAATTACCTACGAAGGGGCATGTTGGATGTTGTTCAGTGAAGGTTATTGGACTTAGAGAAAGACTAGAATAATTCAAGGAAACCACAACTCCCATGAAACAGGACAGCACAGAAAGGGAATACAGCTGATAGAGTAGTTACTGCTCTAAGAATCAGAAAAATGTTTTGCTTATTGAGAGGGCAAGAGTTGAGAAAAAAAGAGTAAATTGCATGAACTTGAATATAATCAAAGGATGATGTTGCCTGAATTAGCCTTTGTTTGGCTATTTGCAGAATAAGAAGAATTCCTCAAGATGCTTATTTATTGTGGTAAACATACTGGCATGGTTGTTGAGGAGGAGCCCCCTGTAAAATTAAGTTCATGCCGTCTCCAGAAGGAGATTATTTCCAAATGGTGCAAAGAGGAAAAACAGACTTTCAGTTATTTTCCAGTCATTGGTGTCTACCCTGATAATTCACCTTTGGGTAGGATGTATTTACTTGATTGAAAAGGGTGATTCCTGAGTTCGCCTGTGGAGCCTTTTAGGTGGGCTTGGAGGAAGTCAGGGTTTAGAAGCTGGAAGAAGGTTGGTTTTGAGGGTTTTTTTTTCTTCTTTGCACTAAAAGGGGAATGAAATGAGGGCTTTTCTTAGTGAAGTTGCAAAAATACACCTGATAAGACTAGTAAATTAGTTTTAAAACTACTTCTTTATTATCTGTGCAATGCTATGATAACTAGAATAGCTGCTGTTGCTGTACCACAGTCTCCTCTGTGTAGGCTTTGTGAACTTGCCAGCATTCAGCTCTGTCACAGATGTGTGAGGGTTGTTCCCTCCACATCTGGCATCCCTGCAGGTGGTGATCCAGCCAGCAAGCGTCCTGGAATTACAGAAACTTTCCTGTTGTTTGCAGAAGTGGTAAGAGAACATTTTTACATCCAAATACCAACCTTATATAATTCCACATTTGTATGTGAAAGTAACTGCTGAAGGCATAAAATGGCTCTGGTTTATGTAAATTCTCTATCTTGTTGCTTCCTATGTGATCCACAGCCTTAAAATGGCATTAATCCAGCTTTGGCAATAGATGAAATATTATGTGGGGTAAGAATCAGCTTAACTTGATAAAAAAAGCTCTTGATCCACAAGGAATTCAAGCATAAAGTCTCAATTTTTTACGTGATGCTGTCCTTATACACCTTTGTTTTTTACCATCACTACCCATTAGTTAATTCAGCTTTATTTTATCCTATTTTATAGAGGCTAAATACTTGCTGTGTAGATATCTCAGGTGAGTGAGAGTATAAAGAGAAGTTAGATGTCAGATTGCAATCAGAAATTCTGAGATTTAGAGATTTTGTCTTTCTATCTGTAGATTAGCTACATTTTCATTAAGGCTGAAGAAATATTTTAAATTAAATAACAAGGAAATATGTGTTTGCCTTGCCCTTAAACATCAGTAAAGGATTGTATTTATTTGCTCATCACTAAACTGACAGCAAATTCCAAGACTATATTGTTACTTATGGAATATATATGTATAGCCTCATAGCAGTTGACTTTTTAATACATCTCAAACCAGAACATTTTCTCTGTGTGTATTATTTGAATTGTCTGTTTATAATATTACTGTCAGTACTTCAATTATTAGCCCAGATTTAGAGCAATTTCTAGAGGAATTCTTACAGCTTGCTGAAAGTAAATACAGATTTCTAGCTACGCTTTGTAATAAAATTAGGCTGCTTCTTACAGATTTTGGGGCTTTTTTGTTCTGATTTAAGGTTTTAAATGCTAGTTTGAATAGACTGCACTTGTTGAACAAGTTGAGGTTTGCACATGCTCAGCTCTCAAGCCTAGAAAGGTACATCCCCCTTAACTCTTTTTCTTTGGAGATCTTACCATATTTTTATGAGCTGAAATCTAGCTTTATTTGTATAAAATAGGCAAGAGTGAGCAATCAATAGCCTTCCTTAGGACATAGTAATGGTAGATTTTTGAAAATCAACAGAGATGCAATATAAAATCTGTAACAATCCTGCTAAGTGACAGCTGTAACAAATAATGGAGGCAGGTATCCACTAAAATGTCTAAATATTTGGCATCAACTGATGTCAGACAATATGTTTTGTTATTGCTGATTACTTCTGTTTATATCACTGAAAGCATATTTTCATATGAAAATTGTGGTTAATTGGGAATTCACACAGAATGTAATGCTGGCACATTACCACAAGGAATAGTTTTCACGATCAAGATTTTCTGCTGTTGTATCGTGCTGGAACTGTGAGTAGCATCTTACAATTTTTCTCTGAGACATTGGCACTTCTCTTTTGTGGGAGCCTGGTACAGCAGTGCTGTTCACACGGCAGTGGTTTCATGGTGGGCTTTGCCTGCTGGGAGCAGGTTTCCGTGAACGCTGTTATTTGAACCAGAGCGCACGTGTTGGTGCTCATTTGCCATCTCTCTGCTGCTGTAGGCCAGTTTAACTGGGTGCCACTACAATACTACTAGATAAAAACTGCTTAGCAATTGCAGCACAGCTCCTCCTTTCTCTCTGAATTTTATTGTAACAAGTTTTAGCAGCTCTAAATAGGTGAGTGTAGCTTCGGTTTCCTTTGTGGCAGGAGCATCACAGTGAATTTTTGTTCAGAAATCAGTGGACCCACCTGCATTAATTCTCTGTGGGCCCTCCTGCGCTTGGCTCAGAGCTGTGTATCCAGCCTTTCTGGTGTACGGGTATGTGGATGGATGCCCAGGGAGCAGCATTTGGTGGCTGAAGCTGGATGCACCTGTCACGCTGTGAGAACACCCTCCTTCAAGCTGCCAGTCAGTCTTGTCTGACAGCTGGCCAGACACTGCACACAAAATCCAAACAGTCTTCTGGAAAGCCTGCCCTGAATAAGCAATAATGGAAGTGCCCTCGCTGCTATTTTACATTATGAATGGGGTGTACACAGAGATACAACTGTTGTGAAATTAGAGCCTTTTTGCTATGCTTTGCCTTTTTGTTTCACATTAGAAGTTTTTAATCCAGTGGAAAAAAAAAGTGGAACTGGGAGAGGAAAGGAAAATTGTTTGCCCTTTTTTCAGGTACAAGATATTGAGAGAGCAGAGATTTTTCAAGATGTCTGTCCTTCTTCAGTGCATCATGCTTTTTTCTTTCCTTTGCCTGTGTAGCCTTTCTAGGAGCAATACTTATACTTTCCACCAGAATAGTGTATCTTCACTGGCCTTTGGTGCATGGTGAGGAAATCCATCTGGTACAGACATTGCTATCCTTATCTCTGTTATGCTATGGAACAGAGTAAAAACATAATAATTTTATATTTTTTTTGTTTTGTTTGTTTCTTTGTGTGGCTTTTTTGGTTTTGTTTTCTTTTTATTTAATGTTTGTTTTGGCAGATTATTTCAGCAACTTTAAATCCCACACTGAACACATCATTTCCTAGTGTGATCTGACAATGCTGTGAATGTAATTACAGAGTTTAGCCCAGCAGCTATATTCCTTTTTGTATCTGGAACTGAAGCAGATGTGGAATGCTTTCAAGTGAAAGAAGTAATCTCTTCTCTGAAAAGCTTCAATGATCAGATATTTTGCTCTTTTTTTTTGTTTTGTTTTGTTTGTTTGTTTGTTTGTGTTTTTTTAGTCGGATGTCTCATCAAGGATCGTAATGTCTATTTCAACAGTAAAAAATAGCAGAACAATTTTATTAGTGGCCCGTGGAAGTGGCTGGGTGTGAGGACAGAATCACTCGAGTTGGATATTTTCCCGTTCCCGGGTACGTTGGTGCTGCGCTGCTTTCCAGCGTGACCAGCAGGTGGGGAAAGGGACAAGGCAGCAGAGGCAGCGCAGCAGGAGCTGCGAGTCCCGGGGCTGCTTCTCCAGCCGGGGAAATTGGGCTGCTTGGCTGCTTTGCGCTTCTCTACACGATGTAGACAATTCCGTCTCGAATCTTTCTTTCAAAGTCTTTCTGTATTTCTCCCTTTAAAAGATAAGCTTTATTTGCTTCTCTCTAGGATCTTCCTTCTGAATAAACATGAGTGCCTGAAGTATATTACCAAGGGAAGTAACTCAAGTATGCTACAAGTAAGTGGCATTATTTTGATAATTGCCCTAATCACATGAAAGAGACCAGTCAACTAATTTTTTGGCAAGCTGAGATTAAAATTATTATTAAGAAGGTGAGTATTTAATGTTGCATCCTTTATTTTTCTTCCCTCTGAAATATTATCTTACTTTTTAAAAGTGTCTGTGGTGTTCTAGGTGTTGCTGTAGATGGGAAATGATGTTGCTTGTTGCCAGCTCTCCTCTTCTGATGAGCTCGTAATTCCTGAGTGCCTCCTGATAAACAGAAAGCTGTCAAAATCTTTATTTTTAAAGGCTTCTTGGAACCTCTCTGACTGTAGTGGCCAAAACAAATCACAAAAATGCTTTGCACTGGTACAAATTAGTGTCAATGGGGGCATCTGGAAAAGTGTCTTTATGGTGCAGTGTTTTTTTTGTGTGTGTGTGTGGGGGGGGTTGGTGTTTTTGTAGGTTTGTTTGTTTGGGTTTTTTTTTTTTGTTTGTTTGTTTGATTGGGTTTTTTGTTTGTTTGCTTCCTTGCTGTGTCAGCTTTTGGAGGTAAAATGATCATTACAATACGAAAAGGTGTTTTAAAAATGTTTTTGAACCTTGTGCCATCAAAACAATACCATAAAACTAAATGAATACCCAAACTGAAGTGTCTCAGTAAAATAATAATAAATGTACCTTATGGACATTCAACAAGAAAGGGTGATCAGCAAGATGCCAGATGAACACAGCCAGTTACATTCTTCAAATGTGTCTCAGGCATGTAATTACTCATAGCTCAAGTTCCCAAATAAAAGAGCTTGTCATCTTTCTTGCTCTTTGCCACCAGATATTTAACATCAATTTGCACCTGACACTGGGCTTGCAAAGATGATTTGCGTGGTGTCTCAGTCAGTGAAGCACTCTCTCTGTTTAAACATTGATGTTTTCCACAGAAAATATATATTCTTTGGATTAAGGGAGGTCCTTCAGTACACTATCATGTGCCTTTTATTTCTTTGATGATACTGTGTCATATTGCAATACTGCTAAAACTTTGGAAATGTCCATAAAAAGATTCAGCAACATTAGTATGATGAGGAAAGTGAACAAAAAAGGGTAGTGTTGGTGTTGGCTACTGTAAGAATAGCTAACCAAGCAGCAGCAACCCTTCCCCTGGGCAAATGGAGAAAGAACTTCCCTGGACAGCAATTTAGTAAAAGAGTGACTTTTAGGTAGAGATATTCTAATTTTAATAATAAGAAGAAATACATCAAGCCATACAAATTGCACTTGATGGTCATGAAAGAAAGTGCCAGTGTTGATCTATCACACACCACTGTCAACCTGGAGGCAGGTCCACGGTTGCATCACAGCTGGACTCAGAAACTTTGATCAGAGGGCAGAGGTACATCTGCAGCTGCACAGGAAGCCCTATCACTCCCGTGACTCCTTTGTTTACAACCAGATTCTGGTGTTATGGAAAAAGGGAAAATTGCCTCTGTTCTGTTTAAAAAGGACCCTTTACTAAGGCCCTGCAATGGCCATGAGTTATTTTCTGTTAACTTTTTGGGATACAAGACCAAGCCTCAATCAGTTTCAGGTTCCTTTGAACACCTTTGCTGCCATTACTCATCTATCACAGCATTGCATCTCTGTACTTAGTAGATTATGGGCTTAATTTTGGAAAATCCAGGTGTGTTTTGTAATTTTGTCAACAGGCAATCGGCTTTGGCTCCAAATGCTATTCCTAAATGTGTGTCCTGATGGGAAGTGGCTTTTTATGTGTGTTTTCTCCATTGACTTGTCAAAGCTTAATCAGTGGTCGATTCTTATGAATAGGGCACTGATGTTTCTGATGAAAGAAGCAGGTTATGCTCCAGCTGCTTTTTTGAACTACTTTACTCTCTGTATCATTGTCAGACCTTCTGTAGGTTCAGGAGAAATTTGCCGCTCTTTGCACAGTAACTAATTTCTGCCAAGCACTGTGACATTTTACAGATAGCAATGTTTCCATATGTGGAGAGTCAAATGGGGAATCAGTTGTATGTTCTTGACAGAGAAACCTATAGGTTGTGTTTCCTTCTCCAACTGGGTGTTGAAGAGAAAGGGAGGTAAGATAAATCCCAGTAGGTGAGCACAACCAATGGTTTTTAGAGAGGATGAAAGGCAGGTTAGCACTTGTATTCCTCGGACCCTTCCAAAAGAAATAATTGCTACTGGCATTGCATAGTATATGTCCACAAGATTAGTTCTGGTTGCTGGCTGACACTGAAAATAGACTGTACCTTTTGTTACTGAATGTGTCAATCATTTCTGCATTTTTCCTGAACAAGTGGAAGGTGTTTAGGCAGAGATGAGATCTGTGTATGCTCAGTTCTTTTCAAGGCGCTGCCTTTTTTTTTTTCTTTTTTAGCAGAAGTCAAGCAGTTTTGAACAATCCTCCTTTGACTCATTAGCTGTCAAGAGCAAATGGAAGGCATAAAACTGTTTCTTTCGGGAAAGAGGAGTGTAGCTGCAAGACAATCTTCCTCCATACGGAAGCATCCTTCACAGCAATCCAGGCTTATACACAAGCAAGCACTGAGGCATAGTATGACATACTCACTTTGAGTCCTGAGGGCAGTTTTGGGCACCACAATACAAGAAGGACATTAAACTATTACAGAATGTCCAAAGAGCAATGGAGATGGTGAAGGGCTTGAGGAGAAGCCATGTGAGGAGCGGCTGTGGTCACTTGGTCTGCTCAGCCTGGAGAAAAAGGGACTGAGGGGAGACCTCAGTGCAGTCTGTAACTTCCTTGTGAGGTGAAGAGGAGGGGCAGACACTGATCTCTGCTCTGTGGTGACAGGGACAGGACCTGAGGGAATGGCCTGAAGAAATGTCAGGGGAGGTTTAGGTAGAATATTGGGAAAAGATTTTTTGCTCAGAGGGTGATTGGGCAGTGGAACAGAGAAGTGGTCCACCAGGGAAGTGATCACAGAACCAAAACTGGCAGAGTTCAAGAAGAGTTTGAGCAATACTCCCGAGCACATGGTGTGATTCTTGGGGATGGGGATGGAGCTGTGCCGGGCCAGGAGTACAACTTGATGATTCCTGTTGGTCCCTTCCAACACAGCTGATTCTGTGATAATTATAATAAGACAGGAAAATATATGAAGAATAATAAAGTTGTGTAAACCTGATGTGCTGTGCTGGTTTCAGCTGGGGTAATTTTAAATTTAACTATAAAAGACATTTGAGATCAACCAATTCAACCATACTAAATAATATAACATTATGTAGTAGATTTATTATACACAATGCAGTGATATGTTATGAAAGAGGAAAATAAATCTTGAAATATTTGGGTTTGAGCTTTGGTGTAGCAAGTCCTTAGGTGGCTTTACAGCCAGCGGTATGCCAGCATTGTTACATTGCTACTTGTTACATTGCTTGAATGAAATTATTTTGATGCAGAACTGAGATTGGAGCTAAAAAAGATGGTCTCTGGCTGGCAGGAGGCAGTTCCTGGAGGAAAAATGAAAGAGGGTGACACAATTACAATTCAAAATTGTCTTGATTAGTTGCATAAGTGATTTGAAATCTGTGAGATGAAATTTAGTAAATTCAGGTGCTCAATACATGGGGGGAGATATGTGTAGGCAGGCAGGGAGCATTAAAAATACAACATGTTCAGTTACTAACTGGGTGATGATCTTATAATGGATCACAAACTAAATAAGTATCTGCAAAAGAGGAATAAATCTAATTCTGGGATTTATGAACAAGAAGATGAGGCATAAGAAGCAGGATGTGAGGGCACAGGTGAAGTAGAAGGTCTGGTTCTGTACACCATGATTTAAAAGAAGAAGACTGCAGGAGATCAATAAAAATTATTAGATATTTAAAGATCAAAGGGCATTATCTTCAGATGATATAAATCGCTTCAGGCTCAAAACCTCCAAAAGAGCTGAACAGATTCACACCAGCTGAAGAGCTGATTAAATGACTTATTTTTTAAAAAAAATCTTTCTAATCTAATCTTAACAGTAGCAATTTACTTTAAGTTCTCAGTGATATCAGGTTCCCTCAGGGCTAACAGGAAAGAATTATTTGAATGTCATAATTTAACTATCTCTCCCCTTTCATTTTTATTTAAACAGTGCTATAGATTTTTTTTTCACCTTCTATTTTAGCACTATTTAAAAATGAACACAGTTAAAATGGAAAAATGAAGTACTTTTTAAATACAAGACACAATTAACCTCTGAACCTTACTGTCTCTTGATATCATTGCTGCCTGAAGGTTAATAGGATCAAAAAAAGGGTAATAGATAATGAGAAAATCTCCCAATGCATCAGAGGAGGTTAAAATAAAAAGACCGTAGTAAGGAAAAATGTACAAAAAGCTGTGCACTTCAAGAAAGAATTCACCCTTCATATATCTGGATGGAGGAAGCTGGTTTCTCAAAGCTCGAGTTGTCTTGTGGTTGCCCTTAGTGGGCTTGTCTGACTTTGAAAGATCTCCTGTTAACCCTTGTCAGATGGAGGAGGATGAAGCAGATGGACTCAGCTCTCAGTGAGTCTGGAAATGATGTTTTTCCTAATTTGAATTCTGTGCTCCTGCAGCTAACCCCTGTAAAGGTGACTTGAAAGGGCTAGTTAAAAAAACAGCAAAGCAAGCTTCTATTTTTGTCTGTGTATTCATGTCTGTCTGCTGAACACGGTCTGTTGTTTCAACATTCTTTACGTAACTATGTGGTTAATTTTTCCTTAGAGGCTGAATTGTGGAAAAGTTTCTCCAAGGTTTGATCTAGGAAAAGGTGGACATCAATAATGAAAAACAACAAAAGAAGAATGCAAAATCATTGCTTGGGTATAAAATTATAAAAGACAATGCCCAACTACAGCTAAAACCAGCAGGGAACATTAAGGATGGTAAGAATAGATTCAAAAATTATGCCAGCTACTGATGGAAATTTAGGAAAAGAAATGTTGGTTAACAAGAGCCTAGTGATAACAGCGGGGAGAAAATTGAAATTCTCAAGACTTTTTTCTTCCCTCTTCACAGGCAAACTTTTTCCCAGGCTTCTCCCGGTACTGCCACAGTTTGCCATAAGGAGATGGCAACCAAGAGAGGGGAGCAGCAGGTTAGAAACTGCTCAGAAAAGCTGATTTTCTGAAATTTGTGAATGTTTTTGAGGTTCACCTGAGGGTGCTGGTGTGGTGACTATGAAGCTGCTGTATGTCATTTATCAAAACTCAGGGAAAACAAGAGAGTCAGGGAAAACAAGAGAGTCAGGGAAACAAGATTGGGAACTGCTGCCCTGCATTTGTAATGGATGGGTTTCTCAGCATGGTTGTGCACTAGTCTGCTTGTGCAGATCCTCAACAGAGCTGATTTAATACCATGATTAAATTTATGTAGCTCTTTTTTCCCCCCAAGCCTATGTGTTGCTCTCTGGAATTGCCAGTGACTCATTTCTAATAGCTTAATGCTGTTGGAGCAACATTCTAGTGACAAGATATGTAACCTTCAGCTGATTTCTCCTAGGAAATGTTATCATCTGAAGGAAGAAACTAGGTTTTCACCCTTACTGGCTCTTTACAGTGATCCTCCTTAGATCATTCCTTGGAATAAACAAATTATGTTAACAATTAAATAGACCAAAATAGAATACTGAGAAGATTTTTACTTCTGCACTTTTTAAGGTGCAAGTTAAACATCAGATGCGGGATATTTCTGATGTAATCTCAGCTTTATAGAAGTAAGAAGCAGTAAACTGAGTTGGATTTTTTGGGTGGATTTTATAGATTATGCCCATTTTAAAACTTTTTGTAACATTATTCATACTTTCTAACCTGAAAAGCCCTTCCAAGGCTTTTGAACAGCATCACAAAATATTTTTGAATTATCTTGCAATTATTTGAGCAATTTGTTCATGCTTCTTCTAGGTTATGGGAAAATCATGTCTGTCAAAACCTTGGTTTTTGGGATTTTCTCCTTTCCTGTGAGACTGAGCCAAAAAAAAAGTGATTTCAATAATTTATGCTAATAGAGGATCTGGCCTAATCTACTTTTGCTATACAGAGAGTAGAGTGTGTCATTTATGCTGTGGTCTTTCCTTAAAACTCTTTGCAAATAAGTGCCCCATGGCAGGGAAAAGGATGGATTGAGCTGAGGGTAACCATCTATTTCAATTTCAAGCATTACTTTAAAGGTCTAAAAACTTCGTAAATATCACAGTTTTCTCTTTGTGATCCTTAGTTCAATGGGAGATGTCATCAGATGACAATGAGCTTCAAGCTGGTTTCCTATTACTTTTGACAGGTTGTTCATTAAGCTATAATAAATTGATAGAACCAAGGGCTGTAAAAGGTCTGTGACTCTCCCAAAGATGTTCTCTGTCTTGATTTGAAGGTCTTCGTGCTTCATCACACTTGCAGTTGAAAATTAGTAAGTGTTTCCAGTTTGAATGTGTTCAACTTGACCTGTATTCCCCTGCTTCCTGGTTTTCCTGCAATGACTCAGCATCCTTGTAGGTGTCCCCTTGAAAAGTTTGGCAATATGAGTTTAATTTGCTCATATTTGTCTCTTTAGTTTTTGTGCCAGGACTTTCCAAACGTGGGTGCAAGAACTTGAAGCATCATTTCAATTTCAGTGCTATCAAAAATTCACTGAAGTTTTCCCATGTTCATATACTGGAGGAACGTAAAGACCTTCCTTTTGTCTTTTTAGCATTGAGACTAATGATAATTCTGATTATAATTTGTTTGTCCATTTTAACTCTAGATTAAATTTAAGTCACTGCTTTGCCAACAAACCCTTTTCTCTGTAGGCATGATTTGCACTTTTCTTTCTACAGTTATAATGTGAAGTGATTTTATTAAAATATTTTGTGGGCTTAATTGTTTCATATGCTGAATTACTCCAGATCATTCTATATAACTCTTCCATCTTTGCTCTTTATCATCCCATCTGTTTTTGTCAGCTGTAATTGTTCTGAGATTGCATTAGCCTTTTTTTCAATATCATTTATGAAAATGTTAGATATTCCAAAATCCAGTGCTAAACCTGAGGGATCACATTAAAATTACTTGAGTTCCATGGTGTTTTCCTTTTCATGGCTATTTCTAGGGGTTTGTAGGCCACTTTTTAGTTCACTTATTGTGTGCTTTCTAAATAAAGCAGAGTGCTAATTTTTAGATCAGATGATAAGCTGGTTATGCATAAGTCAAATACCTTATAAAGTTTAAATATATCCTCACAGATATCTATTTTTAAAGAAAATTTTGACCTCATCAAATAATTAAATAAGATTTGGTTCATAAAGTCTGCTTTCTATAAAATCATCATCCCTGGCTGTAATTATATACCAGCATTTATATTTTAATTGATAAACTGATAGAGGATTTAATTGAGAATTTGTCCATGGTAAATTAACTGGCTTGTAGTCACAATGACTCTTACCTGCTTTTCTTGAAAGTGTGGGCACCAATTAGCAATCTTCTGAATCTGGAAAAAATATACAGCAGAGTCAGTTACATTATTAGAAAGCTGTAGCCTGTCACTGTAGTGTAAGAAAAAATTTGAGCATGCTGTCAAAATATTTTATCGTTGAAAAAGGCTAATCTGGAGAAATTATTTTTGTCACATGATATCTTTTTAATTTTAATACTGTTTTCAATGGAAGAAAAAATTAAATTAAGTACTCTTAGTTAATAGTTAATGTGTTTGCTTAATATGAGCTTAACAAAAGCATCTCCTCCTTTCAATGAAATCCTTTGTCTAATGTAAATAAAGCAAATTAAATATAATTTGCATCAAATCACTAGTTAAAGCACCATGACAAAACAGGAAGCAGGAGGATGATATAATTATTGGTTTTGTCCACATTTTCATGCCTCTTCAAAGTCAAATCAACCTGTGTATGATTGAAATTCAGGGGATGTGTCCTTGGCTCAAGGACAGATTGAGCATCTGGTAAGAGTGGCAACCTCGTATTGGCAGAAAATAAAGCTGAATCTACTTTAACCAGAAAGAGGCAGGGAAATTCAACAGCTTATGGGTGAGAAGAAAGGGGCAGAAGGGAGGCATTATCACAGGTGGCTGAGAGGAACCTGAGAGGCTGAGTGGCTGTGCGAAAACGTACAGTCCCCAGAGACAGCCGTGTTTGAACTGCAGCTGTCACACAGGTGAAGGAATTATCTAAACAAAGAGATTTTCTGCCTTATCAAGATAAAAAAGAGCACCAATGGGAAATCCTGAAGCAAACATATGAGAAGAGGCAAAGGAAGAGCATGGCAGAAGTGTGTGTGAACCCAGAGCTCCTGCAGATCTGGAAAGGGAAGAGTACAAATCACAACTTAATTTTGTGCTAACGCAGAATTGATCTGGCTAAAATTCTTGTTGAAACTTCCCAGCAGGAAGAGAAACAACAATAACCAGGTCACCTGTGTTCACCAGAACAAGGAGAAAGCTCAGATGGTGGTAGGCTATGTACCTTGAATGCCAGGATATGAACATGTGTACGTAGCTGTCGTGTCAACATCAGGAATTGGTGTTCTTCAAGGTAGAGACCCCACAACAGTCCAATCCTTAGAAGAGCCCACAGCAAAGAAGAAGGAATGTTCAAAGTCCATGCTATGTAATATCACTGTACATTTTACTGTATCTTCTGTGTTGCTCTGTGTTCTAGGAGCAAGCAGACATACTTCTGGATGACAATAATTATGCTGTTTTTGATGCTAAATTCATCAAGAGCAACCTTGTTCAACTTGAGAAATGCATATAGCTTTTCGTGATTTATTAAATGTTTCATGATTTATTATATGTTTCACTCATATGCACCTGTTTACTCTTTTTCTGGAACAACATGGTGAAGAAACAATATTCAGAACTGTTATGACAGTAGGAGGTACCTTAATTTATTGCTGGGCAGGCTGGCAGATAACTCCCTCTTACCAGGAGCAAAGGGAATCCAGGAAACGATGTGCAAATGCACAGATGTGCACGATGTGCAGATGCTTCCAGAGCTAAACTTCTAAAACTTGAAGCATCGAAGCAATTAAACTCACTTCTATCTTGTTTTATAATAATTTAAATAACTCTGAAATAATTGAAAGGAGCATTTTTTTTTTCAACCTGAAGCATTAATAAAGCAGTACTTAGTAAAAGGCCTCAAACAGAGGACATGAGCAGCAGTATCAGTCAGAACAAGGTATTTTTTTCTCAGAATTTTGTTCTATTTTGTCTACTTTCTATAGCAATGAATGTGTTATAAGGGTCATCATGGTACCCATGTGCACTACTACTTTCTGAATGTTTGATCTTATTTAATTGCCATCAGATGTCATTGTGTCTAGAACTGCTTCAGACTTAATTGTGCAGAGTGAGATGATAGGATGTCACGAATATCTAGCAAGGTCAAATACACCCACAGATTACAAAGATCAGTACAGCTCTGTGAGGAGATTCTAGTTTACCTTTTTGGACCATTATTTCATTGAAAAATGACCCCATATACTACATTATATTTACCTAGTTGACAACAGGAGGAAAAAAAGTCAGCACTATGCAATATGCTTGTGGAACTAAGGTAGTGGAAAAAGAAGCAAAATAATTTTTGTCTCTAATTTACTTTAAGCCAAAGTTTATTTTGTTTCCTTATGCTTTTAGCTTTCACTGTGGATTCAAATGACAACACAAATCATGCAGGAACAAAAAACTTTGTGAATCAGAAATGTAAAATAGTATTTTGAAGTCATATAAGAAGTTTCAAACAAACATTTGAAACTAATTTTTTTTGTGCTCCTAGTTCTGCCTTACCAGTTTGGGACACAAGTTAGAGGCCCTTTGAAGTCCATTTCAAAATAAGATTTGCAGTGCTTAGTTTGGTATCTGAGAGTCACGGGCTTTGATAGAAGACCCAGCTCCAACAAATGACATTTGATTCATTAGATAAATGATGTGCTTTCATTATTTACAGAAATTCTGTCCCTAAATTCTTTGAACATGTGTGCTGATAAATTTAATGTATTACTCCCTAGAAGCTTTGGATATTCTTATGTAATGAAATAGTTTCAGCAGATGGGTGATGTATAACCCCAGAATTCCAGTGGATGTCAGCAAGATGTGCTTGACTAGGTTTATCCTTGGCTTAGACCCATGGAATCAGATCTTGCCACGTAAGAAATGGGTTTGTGTACTCTTCCCAGTTCTGGTGTTGCTCTCAACTGTTTTTGTATGTCCGGGATTCTTATGCAGTACCAGAAATATTTTAGGTCATTGTAATATTGTGAACTGAATTAATTTTTTCACCGGAAGTTATGATTTTATGTGTTCTTCTTCAAGGACATGTACTTTTATCCTGCATATTTTGCAAATAAAAAAGGAAATCTGCAATGTTAATGATATTTGCAGGTAACATGAAATTTGAAAGAGAAATAGTCAAACAAGAAAATGAGAACAATTCCGAATGCCTGCAGAAGACAGAAAAGAGTTGATTCTATATGGTCAAATGCAAGATGAAAAATAAATAAACCAAACAATGGAAAACTCTGTGGTAGGGAGAAATTTTATACTAGACACTTAATAGCAGACTAACAAGCTCGCTTATTTTATCATAACATTTTTCAAATGGTTTTTGTAGCAGTACTCATTCAAATTCAAAACAGTAGAGAAATTATCCTTGCAATATGTTGTTATAACACCATGACATTACTTGATAGATTTTACAGCTGAGAAGCTGGTACACATGTAGATGTAGTCTTCACAGAGCAGAACATTCTCAAGAGAAGTGATTTTCTGCCTTAAACCAGACAAGCTCTTCCAAGAGGCATTCATCAGGTGAGGCCATGGCAGTCCTTCCAGAGTGAAGCCAGAGAGGTCTTCTTTGGCATGTCAGGAAAAGGAGTTGTGTTACTTTAGTGCTGATATGAATTTTACCACTAGAACTGTTCAGTTTCACTAAAAAAATAAATAAATTGAGTTCACAGTGAATTATGGGCAGAATGTCCTTTTTATATGCCTCCTCCAGTAAAATGTAAGGCTATTTATCCTTGGATTGAGAAGATATGCCAGCTTTTTTTTTTTTTTTTTTTTTTTTTTTTTTTTTTTTTTTTTTTTTGTGACTTTTTGTGACCAGAAAACTTTGCGTTTAAGTTCTGGACATGACAATATCAAAATTAAGCAGACTGTTTTTCAGTAACAAAAGAAAAAAAAAAGTTCGGAATTAACAAAAGAGATAAAAAATATTTTTGTTAAGAATACTTTGTGATAATTAGCACCTAAATTGAAGATATGTTTCAAATTGTAAACACCCAGTATCTGCTATGCAATGTTGGTTTATATGTCAAATAATACTATATTGCTAATGTTATTCAGTTTCAGTAGAAGAACTGCTTTAGCCTTCAAAGCTGAAAGATTTCTGCTGCAAAGTTTGCAGGAAAAGGCATTTACCCATGGAGGAAACAGTGGCTTTTTGTATAGAGAACTTTTTGGGTTCATGGATGTGACCTGACCTGGTATGCTCAGTCTGCAGCAAAAACTTGAATCAAAATTTGATTTGTTCAGTAAGTGGGGTGTCTGGGTCTTCTATCTACAGACAATCTTTCAGTCCTTCTTGGTATTTTTCTACTTTGTATATAAAATGTACAGTTAATTTTCAATATTGTTTTACCTCTGAGGAATTAGAAAGGAAATCATCTACTGTTCTTTGTTCCTCCACAAGATCTAAATTTGTTTTGCTCTATTTTAGATCTACTTGTAAGAAATCTCACAAAAAATGTTTAAAACTTAAAAACAAAAACAAAATAAAGACCACAACTTCTGATTAATATTTTAATATTCATTCCCACTTTCTTCTGCTTGCTGGGACCATTTTGTAACTGCAGAGGACAGGATCTACTACTTACGTGCCATGCCATGCTCTCCCTTGCTCCCTCTCCTTTGCAAGAGCATTTAGTGAGCTTCTCCCCCTGGTTTAGGACTAGACTGTTACTGTGCCTCATAGTGATATGCAGTGAAAAGTGTGAAACAGGCCATGTTGTGCCCCCAGGAACTGCTCAGGAGCACAAATTGCACTATCCCAGAGCAGCCCCATAGCATACCTTTTTTCCCCCAGAATCTGCTCCCTCAGCTCCAGAAACCTGTCTCAGCAAGGAGAGTGCTGGGCAGTGCTTCTGCAAGCACTGCTTGCATTGTGTAGGCACAATCATTATTCTCTGCTTGCTTTCTCAGTCAGCATTTCAAAACCTTTTGTTGCTTTAAAGATAGGCAAAGGAATGGGATAAAAGTCTTCACCAGATGGCAGCCTCACAGATGAGAAGGTGCTGCCTTTTCTCACTTTGTGATTTGTTGAAGCTTCCTACTCTTGCTGTTTTAATTTCTTTTTATTGGCAGTCCCAGTGAACCTGTTTTCCCCATATGTGAATATTCATTTTTTCTAAGCCAAGGTAACACTGCTGGCAAATGTCCTTGGATGTAAAGTGATCCTTTCTTATTCTCTTGTGATCAATAGTGCTTGTTCTTTTTCTATCAAACATATCTTGATATGTGGTCCAACAAAGGGCCAACGTAAAGGCACCATATTATTTGACCATTTTTTTCTTGTGTAAATGCTCAAGGATTTTTCTTTGTATCTAAGGCAAATGGTAAGTTTAGGTCACATCTTTTGGGTTTCCAAGACCTCAAGATAATGTATTCCCATATTCCTGAGGTTAATTTTTCATCTGTTTTTCTACATAACTTGGCTATTGCCACATGATGGGTACACATCACAGTGTGCGGTCTGCCTATTTATACAAATAAAGGGAAAAAGAATTGAAGTTTTCCCCATTATACATAGAACGAGGGAAAGCACAGAGAAAGTAAATGCTGGTTTGCCACAGATATTTATCTAGTGCAGGAGTGAACTTCTAGATCACTGCTTGCCTTGTAAAGAGGGACTGGTACAGTGAAAATACTTGAGGCTGGCTATGCTTGTTTTAGTAAACAAGTGTGCCAGGGCCTTGATAGTGGCTTTGATGGAAAATGACGTGGCACCTTTTGCATCCAGCTTTTCTGTCTCCCCAGAGTGGCCTCATCTATTTCACAACCTAGATATTTTCTGTGAGATTTGTAGTTAGCGTAGGGCAAAGTTGCACTAGAGAAGCCAGCAAACTTGGCCTGGCTTTTATTTTTTTATTTTTATAGGTGTAGCCTCAAACTTAACTGAATTAACTTAGACCAGATGGAATGTGGTTTAAAAGCACTTGAGACGTCTGGACAGAAACCAGTAGATTCATTCACATTTTAACTTGGCTAAAGTCCTGCTTAAGTTCTTCTGCTTAAGTCTTGTTTCTTCTTCCGTAAGGAGAAAAAGCCTCTTAAAATAGCTATTAACCCTCCCCTTGGGGAAATTCCCAGAAGTTTAAGGCTGGGTCTAACTTCTTCCTGGACTGACTTATTTGAAGGAAATATTTGAACCCTCATCTGCTTCCAGTTTGGAGGAAGGAGATGAAGAGTTCTTTGAAGGTCATGGTTTGGAGCCATTCTACTTTGTATTAAACAATCATCCAATGATGTGAGAAGGTGAGAAAATAAGAGAACAGACAGTATTTGCAAACAGAATGATGAACCTGCTTAGTGGTGGATCTGCAGCTGATACACACACGGTGACTGATCCTGTCTGTGTTTGCAGTCATTTGTGATACAAAGCAAATCAATAATGAAGGGGATTTGTGCTCCTCCTTTTGCTGATGTACCATCCTGAAAGATGTGAGTTTGGGAGCTTACAGCTGGGTGATTGTGGAACTGGTTGTCAAGATGAATGTTCTTCTCCTCTTCAACAGAAATGGATGTGGGAAATAGAACTATTCCTGAAGTCGTGCCCTATTGATGCTGGTGTCTTGTGATCAGGAGCTTATTTTGCTGGGTCACTGTGCACATCTGTCTAAGTCCTCATCCAGAGAAATATATATATACATATCTGTATCTATCTCCACATTCATATATAAATAATCAAGGAATAGATTTTCTGACTTCACAGACCTCTGCACATTAACCAATATTTCTAAAATGATTCTTTTGTTTCATTTAAACAACTTCTGCAGACATTTAGTGTGGAGAAAATAAAGAGGTTGAGAGATGTGTTTTCTTCTTCTCATTAATTCTATTAGACACATAAGGGCTGTAGAGTAATTAACATATTGATTTAGAGTAAATATAAATTAGCCTCATAATTTCTCACGTGAAAGCTTGGGGAATAAAAGCTTGATAATAGTGCTAGAAAAATGTTTTGATTTTCCATGGATGTAAATTTTATGGTCAAGGAATGGGAAAGAAAGCCGTGTTATACATCAAGCACTGACATTCTCTTTCATCTAACAGATTTCATCTTTCTAGCTTTCAACATCAAGAGCTAAAGACAGACCCTAATGACTGTGATTAAGATATGCCTTCTTACATCAGGGCTGAAAGTTATGCCTGGTTATTTGAAGGGGAATAATAAAAATGAAATAGCTGTATTTTACTTGGCTAGAGCTCTCCTTCTATTAACCAACATACCGTAGAAAAGTTATGGGATAATGAAATTTTATATCAGGACTTTTAAACATAAAACAAGTGTAAATTACTGAAAATTTATGGGTCATTTATTCAACTACAGTAGTGTTATTCTGGCTAGATCAAACGTTTGGCTAGTGGACTAGAATTTTTTTTTTTTAGATGAAAGAAATCAATAAGAAATAGTATTGTCCTCAGACCTGTAGTCAGCATGGCCTCTGTTTCTTGTAGATCCTTCTTTTCAGCTATTAAAGAGTCATGGGCTTAGGTTCTGAGCCTACAGAAAATCTATTAGCTTCAGTGCAATCAAAAAGGAACAGTAATATTTTATTAGTGTATTCAATCACTGTCTGTTAATTAAAATGAGACTTAAAATGAGACCTATACCTGGAAGATTAGATCATAAAATCTGGTCTCTAAATACTTAAATATTTAAAACATCTCAGCCAAAGCTGCAGTTACGATGGAATTCTTTTGAGGAAAAATTTCTCAACCTTGCTCCTTGGTGATTTCCAGCACCTAAGTGTCTTCTCAAGATATAAGTCTGAGAACATAACAGTGTTAATTAATAGTTGATTTTTTGATCAGAATTTAAGGACAGAGTTTGAACTACAGAACCATCTTGCTCAGACTGTGGTTCTAATGGATTCTTGAGGAAAGAGAGCAATAAACAAAGCAGGTATTTCTCTGTTCTGTCTTGTGTCTTGCACTCATCTTAACACATCTCAAAGCCAGGTTTTTCTTGCAGTTAGTAGCTTTACCCACTAACTGTAGTGGGTACAGAGCTTATGGAGATTACAGACCCTTTAGCATGGATTTAAAGCAGAAAAACAGCGCAATCCTCGTTTCTGTTTTTTGTCTTCCTTCAAGGAAAGATACCGTATTTCTTTTCTTGCTTCACTCTCTCAGCACCTGCTACCTTCCTCATCAGACATTCAGGTGAAGTTATGGGAAAGACGTTGGCTTAAATCTTCCTGCTTCCTTCTGCCAGGAAGAAATTCACTGAATCACATCCCAGATCGTGTTGAATTTGAATATCACCCGCAACAGACAGACGAGTGGAGCCTTATCACAACACATACTCTTGCTTGAGGTGGTGATGAGGTGATAGGACTATGACAGTGAATCTTCTGGGACTGCATTATCCATGTGCAGAGCATCCATGTGTCCTAAGTGTGGTGGAATGAAAACTCGAGAGGGAATTTGTATTGCAGATTGTGTAAACTGGCAATTCCAACGCCATAAAACATGAAATTATCTATGGTACAGCACTTGAAGACCTGAACTCTAGGGTACAGCTTGTGTCTATCCACTCTGAAACTTCCCATGTACTTCAGAGAGTCAAAAAAGTGAATGTGTTTTAGTGCATGCAGACGAAGCCACATAAATCTCTGCCCTCACTGACACAACTGTAGTCCTGCAGTCCAAGCTGAAGCCATATATTTAAAGTAAGGAAAGGTGCTCTTCTTGTCCTAGCTTTTTGCCTGATACACTTCGGTGAAGCTAAATGCAGCTCTGTAGCTAAATGAAATAAATTTTTGGTGAGAGTGAATAAGGGTGTACGGAGAGAAAAATATTTTTATTTGTCTATTCAAGTCTTGTATAAACTGTCCTAAAAATTGAATTTGATTAAATGTCAAAGCAAATTCACCTGGGATCAGAAGTTCTACATTTTGAAGGAAGTTCATGTCAGGATAAACCTCCTTTCAAAATATTGTTACAGGCCTAGTATAAAGGTTCATGTTGATTCCCCTTCTCCTGGGCTTATACCAGCTTGAATGAACAGGACTTGGTGGCTGCTCTCTGACTACTCCCAGGCAGTCTTTCCTAGCAGGGGAACACTGTGAAAATGTCACAGGTAATCATAATATTTAAAATCACTGGCACTATTAAACATGCAGCATTTGCTAAGGAACATTAAAGAACATCAATAAATGGGTTTTTTGTAGTTTGAGATCTGGCTGTACCAGAAACAAAATATTTATCACATCAAGAGCTTTTAATGATTGAATATATACTAGAAGTAAACATGCCTAATGCAAATAATTTGTTAGTCAGGTGTCAAAGCTGGGGCTAACCTTAGATGTGTTCACTGCTGAAGATCAGGGTCTTTCAGGGCTTCTTTGCCTTTTCCTTCCCCTCAGACTCTTATCCAGACTGTTTTTCCAAGGCCTGCCAGAGCAGCCCTTTTCTGTGTGCTTGTAAATGGCCTTTTGTGCATCTTTTCTGCTGGATTTTTCCCCAGACAGTAACGCAAAGAAAATGTTGTGTAAAGGTGGCTCTCCCAGCCCATCCTGTGGGGCACGGGATGAGGCACAGTGGCAAATTGTCTGCCCTGATAGTGCTGGCCCCTTCTTGCTTCTACCCACTGCCAAGAGGCCAAAAAACATCTCTGAGAATGTTGCCAAGAGCAGTTTTCTATTGTTTCACAAGAACCTGATGGAAATGGGTAACCAGGTTCATTAAACTGGACAGCGGTTCTAGGGTTTCACCAAGGTTAATTGCTATTTATAATGATTAGCATAAGTTCTAGCCCCCCTAAATTCCTTTTGCAAGGAATGGGGAATACTTTCAATGCACTTTAAATGGTAAACACTTTAAAGGGAGGGTTCTGCAGTCTGCTACTGGATGAAAGGGAATGCGTTCCAGAAGTGCCTGATTTTCTCCATTAACTCTGAATGAATCACGTGGCGCCTGGCTCAGGTATTGCTGTATCACAGGGGATAGCAGACCCTGCCTCTATAGCTTCTCTAGAGAAACAACAAATACGGATTTCCTTCCCTGTAGATACATTTACAGAATAGGAAAAGAAGTTAAAAATCACTTAGGACAGAAGTGAGTGATGTTCTCATGCGATGAAAATGCTTGCAAATTCCTCTACACACTCACTGATATCCAGAGCACATCTATTCAGTTTAGGTTGTGTAAACAAAAGGACTGAATCTAGCAAAAATTAGTCATAACACTATTTTGTTTCTTGCCATGAATTCTATAAAAGTCACAGCAGTTTTGGAATTTAAACACTGTTTTTATTTTAAACCCACTGATGCATCATTAATTGCTGCACAGAGTTAGCATTTCATCATGAGACACTGAAGAAAAAGGATTGCTTATTTTTGCAAGTTAAAGCAAGCTACCCACTAATGTGATCTGTAACTAGACCACAATCCATTTTGGATTAGGAGATGATACTGAGATCCGTTTTTCAGGATCTACCTGTATTTTTCCATGCAGTAGCAAGCATGGCTTTTTGAATAGCCTTTTTCCTTTTAGCAGCTCAAAACAACACATTTACAAACTATCCAGCTTGTGAAAATTGCTTCATTTTCCTTTTCACATGCATAAATATTTGTAGAAAATTTTGTTCCTTGCATATTATAAATACTGATCAAGTGTTTATACATCTGAAAACCTACAAATAAAGGTCTCAAAGGAATATATAATATAGGAATTATGCACTTACTGATTATTATCTCTGCATGATTTTTCAAGTTCATATCTAAAACCAGGTTTGTATGTTACACAGGCTGTTTACAATGAATTTTTTTCTTGGCATTTTATATACATGTCTGAATATTTATATGTGTGTGTAGGTATGGCTAGTTTATTTAGAAATGCATTGTAAATTAGTTGTTCTTAACTTGCCTGTAGCTACCAGCTGACTTTCAAGCAATCACAGGACAATCCATCATAAAAAATTCTTGATTTATATTCTGATTATAGGAGCAGCGATGTAATTTGAATACATTTGCTGTATGCATTATGCATACAGATGTATGCATATTATGAAATACACTTATCTATTGTCTCTACTCGTGATATTTTTTGCATGCTAGTCCAGGTTTCTGTAAGCAGCTTTTCAAGGGGAAGTTTTGAGCGTCCAAATGAAATTAATCTGATTTTATCTTTTTATTTGTGCTGAGCAGAGACCAAGGTATTTGCTGTGAGCCTTGTGAGATGACTTTTTAGCAAACTAAATGTTGATCAGTGTTCGACTATTCCAGCTGTCCAGGAACAGAATCAAGTTATTACTAGCAGCCCATTGTCCGCTGCACCAGAAGTGAAGCTTTTTGGGGAGCTACTGCGTTTCAGCAGCGGGGCCCTTCTGCCACAGCTGGAGTGAAGTTTGTGCGTGGGCTGCTCTCAGAGAACAGTGAGCCCCTCTCCGTCTGGGGCTTTGCTAAGGCCTGGAGAAACCAAGGTGGATATTGAAATTAAAGCATAGACCTTCCCTTCCACCCCCCGGGCAAGAAAACACGAAGCACAAAGAGTTTGCGTTCTGCACCTCTTACGCAAACACAGAGTTTCTGTAAAATTCTATTTTCTGCAGTGGAAGGGTCTGACACGTGTTTGCTCTGTTTCACTGGTGTGTGATGTCAGATTCAAAAATGTACTTGGGCTGCATGAACCACCACCTGTCTCACATAATAGAGAGCCCAGTGCACAGGCAGAAGGTAGGAACACAGTGTCCGTGCTGTGAAAGCAGTCTGAACAGAAGAAAACCAGTTGAAAATACGATCTTTTATCAGCTGCAGGCTGTTGTCATGAGTGACAAAAGCAAATATGCCCAGCTCCTGTGTCTGGCTGGGAGCAAACAACCCTGCAGCCTGACAGAAGCATTAAGAATTGCTGTTTCCCTCAGCATGGGGAAGATGTGGCTGATATGGATGTGAGCTAGTACCCACAGCCTGAACTGAAGAGCCTGGGATGTTCCTGCAAGTTACATGCAATGCTGGGGGGACCTCAGAGTGGGGATGTGTTACAGCTACAGAGAAAAGGAAAGTTGAGCCCGTTGAGGGAGGAAATCTGTCTAGCTGCCTTCAAAAATGCACTGAAGAGGTGAGATTGAACCAGTTAGCTACCAGTGCTGTGGAGGGAGCCCTGGCTTGCCACTTAATTTTCATCTTTTCAGCCCTATAGCACTAAGAAATGTAAGCTGACAGCACAATACGGAGAGTTCTCAGAGGCTTAATGTGTTAGTGTCAAATGAAACAAAACCTGAGATTAGCTTTTTAAAGGACTTTGTATGCTACAGATAGGAACTGAAAGGCTTTTATAAATCAACTCTGTAGCTTTGGGGAAGGAAAGGGGGAGATGAGCACCAAGAAGGAATAGTCATAGAATAATTAAATGGATTAATGGATAGCAACAATAAAATGGTGCATTTGCCTATATAATTAGTAGCTACTTGGGTTTCAGAAACTCAAGGTAATTGACTGAAGCTGCAGATCATGCTGTAAGCTGAGAAGGATAAAAAATACATTTCTAAGACCTAGAAAGACTTGAAAATGTGACAATAATTACTAAATTCTAGGTCTGCTGGTTCCTTTGTTTCCACTTTCTGAGCTGTGTCACTTAATGTTGTATAAATAAATATTCATTTTGCCAGAAAAACTATATTCTCATATAGAAAAATTCTTTTGATTGGTGTGATAGACAGGTGATGAGGGTTGACTGACTGTGCCTATTAAGTAATTATTTCCTTCCTACAGGGAGGAATAAAAGTAGTAAAAAGCTCATGCAGAGGAGCTGGGTGCCTGGGCTCGCATCTTTGAACACAGGAGGTGGCAGCCCTGGCTCTGTCCAGGATGCAGGTCTTGGCTGTTGCCATTAACCTTCAGCTGCATTTTGCTGGTGCCTGAAGTCTCCTGCTCAAGATATTTGTGGAGTTACTGCCTTTTAATTTTAATGAAAGAGAAGAAAATTATTTGAATAACAGTTTTGTAGAATTGGTTTTGAGTGACCCCTCAAACAAGGGGCTGAGCAGGCAGAGGTGAGCACACAGCTTCCTGGGGCAGCAGGGCAGCAGCAACACCCTGGGGCAAAGACCTCCATCCAGCATGGCTGGATCTAGGAGAAAACCCATTCTTACTCCCTTGCAATGAGAACCATGGTGCAAATCAAGGAAGAACCTCAGAAGAGCAGGGAAAAAATTTTTCTGTTCAGATCTGAGATAGACGTTCATGTCACAGGACTATCCATGAGGTATTCAAGAACAAAGGAAATGTCTCTTGGTAGTGTTGTTCCTGTTCAATTGATGGTCATGTTTCAGTGGGTAGCTTGGCTTTTGACAAGCAGACTTCTTCCAAGCCAAAACTGTTTTGTTAAAAAATCCCCAGGCAGCCACAATAATGACAGCACACTCTGAACTAATTACTATGGGCATCTTCTGTGCCATCCATCTTCTCATGAGCAGCTGAGGGTTTCACCAAGGTGTGTGTCCTGGCACAGGCTTGACAAGTCACCCTGTGGGGAAATTGAGATTTCATAAAGGCTTCTACATCTTGGTGCCTGATTATACATAGCACAAGTGCGTGTTGAGCAGATGGCTTTCCAAACCTTTGATTTGAAGAACTGAGCCTGTCTTTCTAGGAGGATGCACTCTTCTGTAGTATTTATATGGCTTGAGAAAACAGTTATACTGTTGCTTCTAAAGTACTTATGTGCTTTCAAAAATTCCATCTGCACTGGTGATCTCCACCTAAGTCCATTTCTCTGACTGCATGCAGATAGTAAGTGCAGGAGAAATTTCCATTTCATTTCAGTATCACTCAATTTTTCATAGTTCTTCTGGTAAAATTTTGTAGAATTTTGTTTGGCGATTCTGTAGAGGTTGCTATCTGGTTTAAGTAGTTAACAGATGATGCCATTTACAAGATTCACAAAAGCTTAACCTGGGAAAATACCACAATGAATAACCCCCCCCCCTTTATTGCATTTAATTTCCATTTGATATTTACTTTTCTGCCTTTAACCTTTATTTATCCTCAAGTCCAGGCTTCATGGCTGGTTTACACTTAATTAAATACTTCGGCAGAAATCACTATGAGAGCGTCTCACAAATCTGGTTCTTACATAACTTTGTTAACTGTCAAACAACATGAAATATTTTAATAGGACTCCATAATTTAGCAGGTAACGTGAGGGAGTTTAGCTAGCACATACAGCTTATTTTTTCTTATGAGTACTTACCTGCATGTGATGATTTCTGAAGGCTTGTTAGCAGCAGACACCCAGCCTTCACTGGCACTTATTTAATTAGAAAGTGTTTAGTCCTTCTGTGAACACCTATTTTCAGAATAAAGTAGCCTTTGGTCAGCTTACCAGGAATGTTAATTATGCTGAATTGAAATAACATTTCAATTCCAATTAAAATGCAGGGTACCTGCCACAAGAGTTTATTGTGTGATCACTTTACAGCCGTAGGTGTGCACTGTATCCAGATGTTACTGCTGGGTAAGGCAAAATTTAAAAATCAGAGGCAGCTGTCTGTGTGCATACCCTAAGAGATAAACTGTAGGTAAAAGGGGTAAATTGTCTTCCATTTTCTGGGTGGCAGAAAGATGCACAAACACAGCTGCAAGAGTTATTAGAGTTCAGCTCCAAATTCACAGCATCTCACCCCTTGTACATCTCACACCTGTGTGTAGAGGGCCTTCACTAATTCAAACTGACTTTCTTTACCACGCTCAAATAAATGAGCTTTCAGTCTTGTCATTCTCATTGTCTGTTAATTTGTTTGTTTTCTTTGTAAGAAAATGTTATTTCAAATACCTCCTGTTGGTTATTTCCCCTAACAAGCAACTGTCACTTGATAGCTGAAAGGGACGGGCTGTCCCAGGGGAATGCAGGTCCCCTTGAATTTCGGTATTCAGAGTTCTGTCTACACTGTTCCAAGCCTGGAATTGCTTGGGAGCTGAATTTGGAGAGAAGCAGTCCCAAAACAGAGTAGTGGAGCTGGCACCCAATTCTACTGACAACAGTTGAAATACCATTCAACTCCATTTTTAGCGCAGCAGAAGCTCCATCTGTTCCCAGTATAAAAGTATACACAGATAAAATGCTGTTCTAGCAAATTGGATGTAAAGATGGTGTGGCCACAGTTTGCAAATACACATTTCTTTAGCAAGACTGACAAAAATTGTATTTTGAAACATGAGCACTCCACAAGTCCTTATTTTAGTTCTGGAACTTCACATTGCTGTGTGTTGTGGTCACTTTATTTGAGTCCCCATATGTAACATGGTAGCTGTGAAATGAGCAGGCACCCGATTCTTTCAAGGCTGTTCAGCTGGTGCAGTAAAACCTTTCAAGTCTCTTTAGTATATAGATTTTTTAAAGAGCATCTCTGTAACTTACATCTTTTATTATCAAAGCTCAAAGTATTTTAACTCCATGATGGCAAGCAAGAGGTAACCACAGCTGGCTTCTGACATCACCACAAAATGACATCCATGGCAATGTTTTCTGCTAAATCTAGAGAACATTTTATCTTCATGCCTTCACTCCCATGCAGGATGAATCAGAACTACCTTAGTTAAAGGTACTGGAGTTACAACAGCAGAAAATAATTTTAAGGTGGTGGTGGAGTGCCAAAGTATTTCATGTTTCATTTGAGATGCAATGGAGAAAGACAGTAATTAATGTAGTTGTCTTGACCATAAAAAATATTTCTATAAACCAGATAATTTTGGTGATTCCATAAATACTCTTTTGTTTCAAGCAAAATAAATATTTCGAGCTTCCTATCTTTTACTCTAGAAGAGAACTGTGTATAGTTTGATCTTCCTAGGAGTAACTGGAGAAACAAACACAATTTTTCAGAGAATTCATAGGTAATAAGGCACCTGACTTGTACAGAATATAGTCGGAAATACATAAAACATTGGAAAACTGAGAGAAAAAAATATAACAATGATAAAAGCAGAATGAGCCAGCATAAACCAAGCAGCTCAAGGAACAACAGGAACATAAAGAAACAGAAAGGAGCCAAAACCAGCCAGAAACAAAGCTGGAGAGACAGATAAGACATTCGCAAAGTTGTAAATGGCTTGAAAGTTGGGATGAATTTTAGGAGAATGCATATAAATAAATATTAGTGGTCTGTTCTTGTTGTACCTTTCTTTCTGTAGGCAACACTTCCACTATATGCACTGAGTAATGCCTTATCTTTACCACTCAGTATAATTGTCTAGCATGATACACAGACATCCCACGCAAAATGTAAATCCAGGGTTTTGCAGCTGCTTGGGCCACTGCACTGTCCATCACTCAGACTGCACACGCAAGGACCCAGCAAGAACTAGAGCTGCCTTCTCCACTGGGATATTCCCTTCAGCTGACCTGCTTGTAGCATGGTTGAACTCGGCCATCTCCACCAGTCTTGTTCTGAGGAGTCTGGGCTCTTTCAGAGGTGGTGAGACTCCACCAGGGAGAGGTGGGCTCTGGGAAGGCTCTTTGTCCTTGTGGAAGGCACAGGTGAACAAGCAGCACTGGGGTGATCTGGTTTTCCTGTTCAGACATGAAGTCCACTGTGCTTTGGATCAGCTCTAGAACTTGATCTCAGGAAGATAATAATAATTCTGGTCTGTGGTAGTCCATTTCAGGTTTAAACTCCAGTAATAAATGCTTTTTGTCCCTCCCTCCTCTCTCCCCGCTGTAATGCCCCCCCCCCAACCCTTTTTTTTTTCCCCCCAATATCTTGGCAGTCTCATGAAAGATCTCCTTCTTCTGTATCTGAGTCTTAAAATACAAAAAATCCCAAGGACTTTCTGGGGTATTGGAGCATAATGAAAGTGATTATTATGGGCTGCTGCTGTTGTTTCTCTTGTTAATAAAGAATTAGCTATTTGAAGCAAAGGACATTGTCTGGAGTTCTACTATGCAACAAAGTTATCAAGGAGAAATAATGTAGCAGACAATGATTATTTCATAACTCATACAGAAAGCTATGATTAAATCTCATGATATGATTTATTGAATTTTGAGAAGAAAAAAGCTAAGGCAAGATACTAGAATAAGAAGTAGTGAATGGACGAAGATTTACAAACAATAAGAAATTTCATCTGTGCTTCTGCCTCTGGTGTCAGACTTGGTCATCTCACAGAGATGCACTCTTCAGTGTCATTAAAGGGAAAATTAAAAGTGACTTCCAGTTTTTTTTCAGTATGGTGGCATTGCATTTAAAGAAGCTTATGACTCACCCTGTGTTTACTTCATCAGGGAGCCTGACATTTAGAAGGATGTATTTAGTAAGAGTGGTTGTATAGAGGAAGAAAATTAGTTTCTCTTAACTGCACTTATATGTTAAGCACCAGCAATATGTTTAGATCCACATTAGAGATGAGGCTTAATTTTCTTCTCAGTCATGCCTCTGTTAATTAGCAGTAATTCTAGTGCAGCAGCAAAGTGACTTGGTAAAGTGACAGGGAGTATGAGCTTTCCCTTGTATGTTCTTGCTGCTGTTGGCAACAGATGAATTTCGATACATTTATTTACATTAACAGAACCCTAATGCATTAGACATACCAATGAAATGCTTTATTTAGCCCTGTAGAATTATAGATTTTGTGTTAATTCTCCATTTATTATAAAACTAAAGTAAACATCTGTGGAGACACTAACTTGAAAACACAATTTCAGTAAGTTTTTTTTTTGTGGCTTGGCAATAAGCATTGTTAGCCTTGACTTTTTCAGTTGCACATCAAGCTGACATTTTCCTACAACAAAGGGACATTTTCTTCTCCTTTTTAAAGACTTAGCTTGTACTTTTCTCAGGAATTGTTCTTCTTTGATTATTACAACAAGCAGTCAGGGCTGCAAGACCAATTTGTTTCAGAAGCTTAGAAATCCCTGTTTATGCAACAGAGGCATCTTTTCAGCAGAGATGGGCTATGAGTGCCAAAGTGGGAAGGGACAAAACCTACGCTCCTGAGAGTACCATGTTTTCCCCGTTTGCAAGAGGAAGAAAACATTTTCCCCCTGACTTAGCTATGTGATTTATTCCACTTTCAGCTCTTGTAGCAATATTCTAGCTGATCTTCTTAGTAATTCTGAGACATTCTTTACTGATTCAGAGGAAGGAAATCTCCAGAATGACTTGTGCTGCCTGGAGTAAGACGAAGCATTGATGAGAAGGGCTGTATTTCTGGGATCTCTAAATGTAGGTGCAGGTTTTGGTGCTGCAGTGATACCCAAGGCTGAACCACAACCACTTCATGCACTTCATGACAGAGCCACACGTAAAGTGTGTTATACTGTTTCATTTTGTTTTGTGGTGTTGTTTTCTGTTTGTTTGGGGTTTTTTTGGTGTGTTTTTGTTTTTTGTTTTTTTGGGGTTTTTTTTTTTTTTTGGTGGGCGTGTGTGTGTGAATTCTTTTTTTGTGAAATTTTCTACTTTCTGAAGCATATGTGGATTTTTTTCCCCATAATGGAAAAGAAACCATATACTTTAAGCAGCTTGGGTTCAATTTATTGGTAGATCAAAGTATATCTTTCTACTGTGCTAGGGAGAAACACAGGTGCTGTTGGAAAGTTGATGCAAAATAACAGCCATGTCAAAAGAAACAGCAGCAAAACAGAAACCTTTTGCAGCACAATTTGCTCTCATTTCTTGCAGCCACAGCTTCTAGAACCCCAAATCTGAGAGGATTTCTTGGTGGTACCTCCCCACACAACCTTTGTAAACCTGCCTGCCTCTTTCAAGCTCATGTATCTTCAGGCCTCAGAAAATATCTTCAGGGAAACTACAGAGTCCTGACCAAATTGTTAGCTCCTAATGGATTCATTGGCTCAGAAGAAAAGAGAATCCTCTAATTTACTCACAAGAACTGTTTTTAGTGACCTAGTTAAACAAAAAGAAACAATGCTCTGACATGCTGCTCCTTTGATGACCGTATCACTTTACCTCATGTTTTACCTAAGTTTTGTACAGAGTTATTAAATTATCTAAGGACCAGTCTCTGCAGTCTTTATAAATTTCTATGAGTCATTTTTATTTTGGGCTTCCCAGTGATGTTTCTTTACATTATGAGATCACAGTTTCTGCAGGCTCTGTTGTGTATGTTTGCATTTTCTTAATGTGCATAAAGATAGTGGGGTCCTTCTTCTTCAGATAAATTTTAAAAAATCAAAGGATGTTTCATAACATCCCTGCTGTACAGAGCTGGCTGCCCTAGGAGTGGCTTGAAGCCAGGGACAGTCTGCAGTGCAGCCCCAAATAACCAAATAACTGTGTTGACTTTCTAAGCCTGAACCTGGTTGCCTTTAAAATTCTGTCTGGAATAATAGTCCAGAATAAAACCATTGTCACCTGAGGTATAACAGAAACTGAAAAGAAATAATCAGAGTCTAAAAAACATCATGGAGTGGAGTTGGGATACAGCTGGGAGAGAGAGGTACGTTGGAGAGTAGGTAAAATAGTTTGATGGTAAAAATTTAACACTGGAATTTAGGATGAAGGAGAATGGAGTTTTTTAACTAGCTGGAAACTGCCTGGGTACATGAAGACATATTTTAAAAATTGAGAGCAGACTGAGGTTTGTGTGCTTGTGACAGCTTGTGAATCTGACTGCACGCCTGCTTTTCCTACATGGTGTAGATGAAGCCATGGTGTCTGCACGAGAGGTTATTCCAGGATAGCTATTCAGAGGCTCAGAAATACCTCCATGCATTTATTTCTGTGCCGATCCAACTTTGGAAATACGTCTTGCTTTAGCCATATTTTTCAGATTTTTTTTTTTTTTCCAGTGGAATATGTTCCCTCTGCTCGCTCAGTGCTGGCTGTGTTTCTTGTTTCTTTGCTCTGCCATATCATGGTTCCTGCAGAAGGAAAAGCTCTGCAAAAGTTAGCAGTAACAAATAGCTCGGTAATGGAATGGCAAGTATGAGAGCTATTCCCTTTTGGGCTGTCAAGCACAGAACGTGGATCACACAGCTAAGCATTTGTTATTTTTTATAGCTATTTTGCAGTGTAGGTCAGAGAATCACATGTTTGCCTGGTAAAATTAATGTCTTAATTAGAAAAGCATACCCCATTGCTATTTTGGGTTAAATTGCAAGGAAACCTACAGTAAAACTTTAAGTGTGATTCCTCCTTTCTGGTGCTAGCAGCTAAATTAATGCAGTGCAGCCTGACAATATTGAGGAGTTACTGAGAGAAGTGGAGGTGGTAAAAGTGAATCTGTAAGGTACAGAGAAAATAACCCAGGCTGAACAAGATTTGTTGGCTAGTAGTGGGAAGACAGGTTGTGGACTCTGCATTTGGTTGGTTTGGGGTTCTTTTAAGGGGAATGTAGCATCAGATCAGTCTGCAAATACACAAAATGCAAATTGAAAAATGCATTTTACTAAATAAAATGTAATTATTGACAGGGACTGCACAACCAGGGAAAAGTACAAAGCCATAACTCTTCCTAAATAGCTTTCACTTCTTAAGATTTAGGGATATCTTATCTTGTCTTTGTATTTCAGGGTGATAATTCATTCCCTTACCCAAATACCTTTCCTCTGGGTTTGCATCATAACTATAGTCCTTTCCTTCTTTACCACCTCAACATACCAGTTACCTTATAGACAGAAATAGCTGTTACAGTTCTGACCAGGCAGCCTTATAAATAGTCACTGCATCTTCAGTATTAGGCTCAAAATCCCTTTTTGTGGGTAAAGAGAAAAAAACCCCACACTTATATGGAAAGAATGTATTGCTAGCGTTCTTGAAATCTGAGTAGTCTATAAAATCTTTCAAATTTCTTCTTGAGGAGGCTGTGTTTGGCCAGTTCAAGAAGTGGAAAAGCCCATTACCCTGAACACCAGCTGAAAGCAAGGCTCCCTGGAGCAATCTGGGTTAGAAGAGGAGCTACAACTGCAGAAGCAGGGACAGGTTTGGATGAGGGTCTCCAGCTGCCACCCATCTTTGCCTACAAGGATGCTTGTTGCAACCCTTGCCCAGAAGTCATCCTTCTCCCCTCATTTCTGTTTTGAGCTGGTTTCTTTCTTTCACTGTATTGCATTGAAAAAAACCCCTTCTGCAGTCATCGTCATTTAAAAAACCCCAAACCCATCAGTTAAAAGCGGAGCTCTGGTGTAGGAATGCTTTTCCCACACCTGAGCAGGTGTTTCTATAAAAGGGAAAAAGTTTCAGCTTACCTTAAACATAAACCAAACTAGAAAATTCTGTGCCCTTTTCATCAGTATTGGCACAGTGCCAGCACAGGAGCAGTGACTGGGCTCTGAGAGTGTACCTCAAAACCTGTTGCCAATTTCATTGGACAAATGTGCCAAACAGCCCACTTAGACCATTGAGTACTGAAGGGACTGCAAAAAGAGCTCAGGGGCTTTTTTTGGACTGCCTTACCTGTGTCAGAATGCTTTCTACACCGTGTTTGACTTAAATTTCTTCGTTTATGTTTATTTTTTTCTTCTTCTATTAAAACCTTTTATTTTACCAAGCACATCTAGAGAAGTTGTCTCGCTATTATTTTAAGCTATTCTGAGAAGTGATGGACATACCCTCAGAGACTTGATAAATCTTCCCGCGTCTCATTCTACTCTGGACACGTGCCAAGATTTCATCACTCTGGGGAGCTGGTGACCTCTGGTAGGAAGGTGGGGTGAGAGCAGTGGAAGGGGATGGGGTTGACAACTCTCTGGCATGGCTTTTGATTTTGGCTTAACTGAACCTGATGGGTTTGACTGAATCAGGTTAGGGAGCCATCGGCTGAGCAGTTTGCGGTGAGTGATTTGAAAGTGGGCCAGTGTTTCCCAGGGAGGAGGTGGTGAGAAGATATTGCTGAGCTGAGGGATGTAACCTTTTCACCCAGCTGAGCTCCAGACAGGGCAGGGGGTAACCAGATCCTTCAGTGGAAATAAAACTTCACAGATACCTATCATTGATAGCCGGAAAGAAGAGAGGGTGAGAAAACAAAAATTTAGTATGAAATGTTAAAATTTCAGCATAGTGAGGTTTGAAAATGAGTGGGAATTTAATAGCATGAAGATTTGTGGACCAATTTGTCTCTAGGAATTATTGAAAAAGAATTTTTTTTCTTTTTCCCAGTCTTTCTAAACAATCCCTGGGCAGGTTTCCAGCCAGAATTCTCTTCTCTCTGCATTTTGCTTCATTCAGTTCCTGGGCACTCCTGCCCCACTCCGAGCTGCTTGTCAGCCACCAGCGCTGGAGCCTCCTCAGCGGGACATCGCTTCACTTTGGTAGGAGGAGTTTTGTTCCTCCCTTGGGAAGGGGCCGTAGCACAGCAAGGGTTAAATTTGGCTCAGGTGGGCGGACAGCAATGCACACCATCAAAATTAAAGTCAGAAAGGAATTGGAAGAGCAAGGAGTCCGTGTAGTGTCTTCCTTAAAGACACTCACTCATTTTTCTAGGGCTGATTTATTGCTTTTCAACCCATTGAACTGTGCTAAAACCTAATTTCAGCATGAATTTATGAGGATGGGAACATACTTGCTTCAGTTTTCAAGTTTCTAAACATCAGTACCTCAGCATTTTTTAATATAAATTCACTATATAATATAATATTATATCTGTGTATAATGTAACGATATAACACAAACATAATCTACTTTTTAATTTAATGCTTTAAAATTATTTTTTTAATTTTGTGTAAGAAAATTAATTCCATAAATATGTAAACTGAGATAATTGCTTCAAATTATTAAATAAGCTTTCAAGAGGTGTGTTTTTATTTATGCTTTCATCATAATTACATTAAAGTGTCAACATTATCTACTTTGAATTAAAAATTTTAGATCATTGTTTAAGTAATTTTTTCACTCAGTTTTTTAGTGAAAGCTATGAGAGGTGATATATGTTACCTCAACAGGCAACAAGAAATGAGAAGTAAATTTCAGATGTTTTTATTAGATTAAATAAATAATAAAAAAAGTTGACTTCCTATTTTAATTGCAAATATTCTTCATGTTCCCTGGAAAAAGCACAGGATAAAAATTGTACTAAAAGGAGGATGCTATCTCATTAATGTTTGCAAAATATTTCTTGGTATTCTTGAACAACTCTGATACTTATATTGACAATGTGAAACACATTTAAAATGCGTTTCCATTAAACACAGGTAGAGCCATAGTTTGAGTATTTTATCACTACTAATTAATAAAGCTGGGAAACTTTCCCTGCTTCTTGACCAACGCTTGCTGCAGTGGGGGTCCCCTGATTTCTTTATGACAGAGGTAGGAGGTTGTGCCTGCCAGGATAATGTACGTCAGATCCTGGTGCAGGGCAGGTTTGCTGGGGATGTGAGGAGTCAGGGGAACCTGCTCTGTCTGGCGCTGCAAGCAGCACTTTGTGTTGGCTTTAGCAGCCCAGCCAATTACCTGCATTTAGGGCAGCGCTGCACTTCTGTCCCCAGAGCCAGTGCCGGTCCGGGGCCGCCACCGCAGGAAACCTGGGCAGCCCCAGCCCCGCTGCTCCCCCAGTGCAGGGCCCTTTGTGTGCCCTGAATGTGTCAGCAGAGCTGAGCTGGGGATAAATTAGTGCTTCTGCCCTGGGAGATTGTTAAAAGCATTTCACTCACACACATAGAGTGACACGCTTGCTTTAGAGAACGATACTGACAGTTCTGGGTTTAGCAGTTGATGGATTAAGGGGCAAGAAATAAAAAGAGTCCTCATTCACGGCCTCTGGGATTGACTGCTAACATAGGCTTTTTTCCAGTATTGCACTCTGGTGTAATAACTACTCTTGTGGTAGTTATTTTTAATTATAAGGTACCTAAAATGTGAGGTATTTTAGGACCCTGAAATAATATTAGCTAAATCTTAGCAAGCTGAGCTTCTGATACATTATCTTGATTTTATTTTCCCCTGAACCCAATTCTGCAGTTATCTCAGCAGTCCAATACCTGAGTCAGGCTCTTTTTTTTTTTTTTTTTTTTTTTTTTTTTTTTTAAGTGGTGCCTTTCTGATATTGTGACAAGCAATCTGTGGAAAATGTGGAACTGATAAAAGAAAAAGGAATTGTTTACATGTAAGCCTGCTTCATCCTCACTCTTTTAGCAGAACGAACACAATTGCTTTGTGAGCTTGAGCAAGAATATGTTTTTCAGTTCCTGAAAAGTAGATATAAAACAAAGTAGGACTCACTGAAATAAGCTCAAATTGCTACAAGACAAATGGGATATGTACTATATTATCATACAGCTCTTTGTCAGCAGCAACTGTTAATTAATCCCTCAGAGCCAAGGAGTCTGATGAAGACCTTTGGGTTTGGCATGTTGCTAATAAGAAAGGCACAACACATGTCTGTATTCCATGGTTTGGTTTCAAATTTCCTGTCCTAGTCTGTTGCCTGGAGAGCTTCCCAAATCTTCCTTTTCCAGCCAAATTTAGGAAAAAATAATTAACAAGCAACATTTCACGTAATCTAAATTGTCAAATGTTCAGATGTTTCCAACTCGTCTGCTAGTCCAGGTTCTTTTACAGAAGTAGTGTGAACAGTTTAATGAAAGTTGTCCTTAGCCTGTACTCTCTCAAGGCTGAGCCACAGGGGTCGGTCACAGATTTTTCCCTTGCCCACTTCTGTTCAAAGACAGCCCAGCTAAAAAAGCCCTGAAATGGTTTGGATCAGCTCAGCTCCCTGTGCACAGGAGATGAACAGCAATTAAACAGCCCTTAATAGATTGGGCTTGCAATTAAAACCACACTTGACTATGACAATGTGGCTGTGTCTTAAAAACTAACTAACAAAGCCTAGTTTAATTAGCTGAGCCCTAAGGTGCTTTGGTGGTGATTTTCAGGATCTGGTGGACATCAGTGTTGCAGCTGGACTTTGGAAAATCTGTCATTTCTTTTCAAGTGGTGTCCCATCCACATTCATCCACTACTGCCTGCTGGGTCCTTGCCTTTCTAAGGACATCTTGGACAAAACTTCCAAATTTTTACTGTCTTCTTGGGGCAGTGGAAGTTAGAATCTATTGCTTAGGACTTGTATCTTTAGAGCATGACAGACTTGTACAGGGCTGAAAGAAACACCACCCCAATGATGCAGATGCACTGATGCTCAGGTGTCATTGGAGGTGGTTTGCTTTCCAGCCCCATATCTTATCCCGTGACTTCCCACCACAAACATCCTTTGTTTACTAGGCAAACAGTTCCTAGTCAAAACCCTTCTCGTTTTCATTTTATCTGCTGCTTTGTACTTCTGCAGCTCTCTGGGGACTGATATGAGTTGTCACAGCAAAGGCTGCCTTATTTTTGATTTTCTGTTGCATAAATGTCAGTGAGGAGAACCCTTACTAGAGAACCCTGTGCCTGCTGGGGAATTTCTCAGGGATCTGCATCAGGAGCCTGCTGCAAGCTGGGGTGGCTGGCCCAGGGCAGGACCTGGCAAAGGAACATTGACAGCCTACTTTTACGCTGACACATACTGTTTTGCCCAAGACACCACACGGCGATCATTTTTATGGCTTTTAGTTTGTTTGTTTGTTTGCTTCCTTTAGCTGATTTATTCTAGAAATTTGATCCATTCAAGAGAAAAAAAACCAAAAAGAATTCCTTTGAAGCTAACCAATGGTATTCTAGTTCTAGCAAAAAAATTACTGCGTGGTGGACTGTTGACAACAAATAATTTATTCATTGAATTTAGTGCTTTCATGTTTCCTAGTTGCCAGTAAACAGGTAATGACAATAAAATCCAGAAATGTGTATGTCGCTCATATGCAAATCAGTACAAGAGTGTTTTGTGTGGCTAGACAACAACTTGGAGATTAATCTGGCCATGAGGTTTATGGTGCAGGTCTGTATGTATGTTTTATAGCCTCAGTTACTGTAATTTGTACTACACAGGTAGATACCTCACATTATTTTCATGAAGGGATAAGTGTTAGTTTTAGGAGCAGGACCAATCAAACAGTTGCTAGAAAAAATATGATGAAAACCCAGGAATTGCTAAAAACGTTCTCGTGCCAAGATTGCTTTTTGAACTACATCTAAAATAATGTGCCTCATTTAAGTGATTTGGAGTATTAAATTCTTAACTTCTATCAAAATTACTTCAGCACCTGGTATAAATGCAGTGGTTAACAATCAGAGAAACAATGTTAACAATCAGAGAAATACGTTGTTACTGGTGACATGGGTGATGGGACTTTATTACTGAGACCTTTTTAAGAACTGTTGTGATAAAAGCTGTGGGGAATAATTTAAATATGGATGATCTTTCCTTAGCACAGAGGGATGGACTTGGGAGGTCTCTGTTTTCTAGGAGTCCCTCTGCAGATATTTGATTTGTATACTGTGGGTCAAGTGATGAATAGCCTGGAAGTGATGGTCCAAACAAATAGGTTGAAATTATTAGTAGCAAAATCAGCCTGCAGGGTCCAATTTAGCATAGAATCTGCAGGATGACGGCAGACTATTCAGCCAGAACAAAAGCTGTGCCCCACTGCAGGGAATTCAGTGTTATTCTCATGTCCTTTGTAAAGCTCTTGATGAACAATTCAACCCTTGAAAAAAAAAATAAAGTCATCTTAACCAATAAAATAGGAATAGGATGAGTTTTGCACATAAATATCTGTATATTACTCTTTGAAGGCAAATTGCCATGAAATAAATAACTACTGCTCTTTTAATAACTGTTTTTCATATGCTGCTGTTATGTATATTTAATACCAATCTATTATGCTATGAAATATGCATATGGAACTAAACATGCTGACCAGGATTTCTCAAAAGAGCAATTTTCTACAGAGTACTTCAAAAATTCATCCTGAAATCATTTTGTTGTTCCTAGCCTGGAAGAAGGGACAGACTTTTTATTTTATAGAAGATTAATGTGTATTTTGAAGAGAGTGCTTATATTTGGATCATTCTTCACAAGCAAAAGGCTGAGTTTGTTTCACAGTGATTGCCTTTGTTTGATAAATAGTTTGTGGTTGAAATGGAATATGTAAACATTTAGGGACATAAATAACTCAGTCATGGTAATGACTTGTAGACAGTGATATATCAATGCCATTATAGAAATTTGTGTTCAGCATCATAAACAAAAGCTAAACCATATAAAATGGGAGGATGTTTCTATATAAGAATTCCAGGAAACAAAAGGTTTTTTTCTGTGTATGCTGCAGATTAGCCCAGATTTTGCAAAATGAGGTATAATGAATGAAACTGTTTCTGCAAATATGTGTAGTCAGTCTGTGCAGACCTGGCCTAAGGCCACTCTGAGTATTGCTGCAGGAGTACAGAATAGTGATAAGTTTTTAATGTATAAGTGATATGAAACTGGCAAAGAACTGTCCCAGGTAAAGATCTGCTTAGTGGAAATTGGTCCCTTGAGCATATTGTGCTTTGAGCCTACCTGGGCTGGCTTTGTGCAGCCAAAACTGGGCAAAACTAACACAGAAGTGGACTCAGGTATCTGCCAAAGAAAGGTGCTGCTCTCAGGCTGGGGAGGTGGGAAGGAGCTGGAACTCCTTTGTGAAGAATGTGCTGCCAGCCAGAGATGACATTGTTTGTTGACCCTGCCTTTTCACATTTGTTAACTTCTGGTCCTTGATTTTGTTAGAAATTTTAGCACGAGTTGTGTTTACCTGTTTATGTTGTGGGTGGAAATGTATGTGATGGCTTTAAACATGTGTTACCATCTGGAAGCAGGGATGAGAGCCAAAAAACACAGTCAGCTCTCTTAAAAACTCCACCCAGGGCTTTTCAAATCACATTAAGACTTACTGATTTATAGGATACACAATTGCTGAATATTGTGAAGCACATGGAGCCTGAGAATGATGAACTTTAGAGGAGATTTTATAGCTTCTCCAGGGACTGAAAATAAAATGACACCTCTATCTTGTTCGGCTGTGGCATGCACTGGTTTGAGACAAGTATTGCTGACTGAGTGTGACTTCCAAAGATTATTGTTATGCTTGTGATGTACTTTCACATTTCCAAGAGCTACTGAGGGCTTTTTCTTGTTAGCAAAACTTCTCCACTTCTCAATCAAAAATAAGCAGGGAACCTTACTGACATAACTGTCCTTCAGAAAAAAAAAAAAAAAAAAAATACCATTTTCTGTCTGAGAATGCTCTTGTCAGAGTAAATGAAGCACCTCAAGAAAAAAAAAAAAAAAAAAAAAAACCACCACACAATTGTTTTATTAAAAAGAAAAGCTAAAAGATACTAAGAAGAAAGGAACATTTATTTCAGTTTCTCTTAAAAATGAAGTCTGCATTGTTCACCAGGTGGTGTATACGTTGTTTTGAGCATCCAAAAGCCAAAGAAAAGATAAAGAATGTATTTTAGAATAGTACATTGCTAGAATAACCCTGCCTGAAATGAGTCACTGTGGCGGCTTTTGACATACCAAGCAGTTTATATAGAAGACTAGATCTCTTCAGGTTCATAGGTCTATTTTTGTGTGAAGCAAAGGAATATATCTTTACTTCTCTGTAAAAGTAATTTTTAACTTCAGATGATTGCTAATTTATTAATTTGTCATCCTACCTTTTCTCTCCAGTGAAAGCAGTGTGTGTTCACCTTCCAAATATAACCAGGTGCTGGAGGAGGCTCTGGAGCATATGTACACAGCATTCTTCAGGAACTTCTGGTCTTTTTCCTCATGTGCTTTTAATTTTGTTCTCCGCCAAAGTAATGAGCATCTTTGAGTTCAGACAGCCAATTTTATTTGCTCTCCCTGCCTACACTGTTTGCACAAAACTTCTTTTCTTTCTTTCCCACACTTGTGATAACCTTAACCCTGCATGAGCATACAGAACTATGGAAAAGCTGTTTCAAAGAAAAAATAATTAAAAGCCTAGCTAAAAAATTCTGACTGATGTTACTTATTGTACATGTCCTCCTCTGAAAGGGAACAGAATAAAGCTGTCAGCCAGAGAAAGCACATCATGGGGATGGGGACTCGGATGTGGCATGTCTTGGTGGAAATATATTTTACACAAAAATTTACCATCCTTCTCTTCCCTGTCAGATGGCATCCTGTTTTCCTCTAGGGTTCATGCCAAAGCCTGTGCAGCAGCACAGCCCGAGTTATGTGAACATGGATGTGAACAGTCATGACAGAGATGGGAGGGCAAAGGCACAGCACTCCCACCATGGCTGGGGTTCCACACTGCAGGGTTTAGAGCCAACAGATTCTCAGCCAGCTACAAAAACAGATATAAACCCTAAATGGCCCTGAGGTTGTCTCAGTTGGTTTGAGCATGAAGACCATGGGTCATGATTCATGAAGGTCAGGATGCCAAGGTCGTGGGTTTAATCCCTGTACAGGCCAATTATTTAAGAGTCAGACTTAATGATCCTTTTGGGCCCAATCCAATGAATAATATTCTATGATTCTGTGAATTTTCAATGTCTGCAGATGCATCAGGCTTGACAGCATTTAAATGCAATTTTAATCATATTAATAAATACGATTTTTTCATTAATCATATTTATATTTTCATATTTATTGAGTATATAAATATTTTCAATGTGTCAGTCCTTACAAGATTTCATAGAAAAGGGCAATTTATTTTTATTTTACAGCTGGACAGTCAAAGCCAAGAGGCTGCTTGTCCCAGGTGAGGATGGCTGTGTGGTCTTTCACATCCATTGAGGAGTAAGCTTGTTGTACCATCTGGATGAAGGCAGCTCAGATTAGAAATACTGAATTATCCAGGACAATTTAGCCTTTCAGCAAGGAAGAACCTTTTCATTACAACATGAGGCTAATATCTTCAGCTGAGTTCAAGCATGAGCTGTGTTTGTGTGCAGGACCCCTCTGTTACCATAGCTAAACTTTACTGTGCCCAGACTCTGAAAATCTGTAATCCCAGACTCCTCCAGATCCCAGATGTGGAATTAACCTTAATCACTTAGAGAATCTATGCCTGCATCTTCATTACCCACTGTCTGTGTCTCCTGTAGTCTAAAATGTAGGTAGTGCAGAGCTGGGACAGTCTTGTTCTGAGAACTGTGGACACAAGGAAACCCGGCCCCACCAAGCTGCTGTGCTGGATAGGCAAGGCAGAGATGCTGGACCTCTTGGCACAACACGCAGCTCAGAGACAAAGACAAAAATCTACATATTGCAGATTATTTTTCAGGAGTGAGAGGTGGCCCATTTTGAGCAAGGAAAGCCATTGTTTTCTACGGTAACTCCCTTTTGGTTTCAAAGGAGAGTGAGGCTTATCACTCAGTGATACAGCAAGGCTGTAGGAATGAATGGAGGAGCTACTACAGATGAAAAGTGATTAAGAGAAAGCAAAGTGAAGCCTACCAGACCTCAGCCAAAATATTTAAGTATAAACTTCCACATGTTACCAAGAGGTGAAATGCAGCAGATGACTGCGCAGAAGAACACTACTAAATGAAATGATACAGTGCAGCAGTCAAAAACAGGTGGGGTGAGAGCTGAGCAGAAGTGAAAGTAATTTTCCTCTGTGCTTGCTGCCCACAATGGAGATTATTGCTGCATGTAACCACACATGGGGAACTGAGCAGCAAGGGCCACATCTCCTGTGCAAGTAACTACAGAGTGCAAGGGACACGGAGTAAATTTGAAAACTTTCTTGTTCAGCCGCAGTCTCTGCCAAAGGGACATTCTCCTGCAGGATGAAGAATAGACCTTCACTCATTGTGCAGGGAAGTGGCAAAGAGCCCAGCAGGAAGTTAACACCACTGCGCCTGCTTTTTGGAGCTCTAAGCTTGTTCTCAGTTAAAAAGCCTCCATGTCCATTCACAGGAAGGTCCAATACAAATGCTCTACATGGCTGTTCCCCTGCTTTTACTCTTTGTCCTCTTGAGTACAGGGGTTTATTTCTGAGGTTAATGACAACTGATGGTGAGATTTCAACACATGCAAAGGCAGCAGCTAGTGCTGATAGAGATGGTAAGGCTACAGACCGCTGGGCAACCACAGCAGCATGGCTGTCAGGATAGACTCTTCTAAACACAAAACAGGAGGTGATTTTGAAGAATCCTATTATATTAACTTTTCCTTTTAATGGGCATCTATCTACTCTTGGTATATCTAGAAATGCTATGTTGCTACACAGCCTTTCTGTGTTTGCCTTTTCTGCTTTGCATTTTTCAGACCTCAAAGAAGCAGTCGTTTTCTAAAAGTGGTCTGAGCACCAGAAACAGAGGTATGAGTTATGCATGGAAGAGAGGATGAAGAACAGTACTGAAAAGTGTCTGAAATTTTTCTCCATAGGATAATTGCAGATTTAAAAAATTCCTCATTTCCAAGAATGACAACCTCTGTATAAAAATGTGCTTTCATTCATGTTTTTTTTTGTCTAAAAATGTCATGAAATTTAATTACAACCCATTTGCTCTAATCATTTATATGGTGAAAACAACCATTGTGTGCCACCTATCAAGACAAGGTGTTTGATATTGCCTTCTTTAGCCAACAGGGGTTTGGCCTTTTTTCCCCCATTGCTCTTGCTGCAGAGATCTAATCATATTCCTGATGGATTTAAACCAGCAGGTGTGTGGTTTGGTTGCTCAATTCACACTCTGGTATTTATAGTTTCTATTAGATTAATAATGAATCTTTGAAGAAGCCCATCTGTTAAGCAGCACAGCCATAACTTTGAAGACTTTAATTTCTCTTGAATTGCAGTATTCTCAGCTGCACAATGAAAGTCATCTTTTGATCAGTCCACATCATTATAATTTCTCTGCCAAGCGTATTGTACTTACAAATGTTCTAATTCGTATGCTTGTGGTGCTTAGGACCTGCATTACAGAGAAACCAGTGTGGGAGCATCACAGATTCACGTTCAAGTTACAAAGAGGTGAAAGAGAATGGGTGAAAGTCCCCTTTTGTTCTTAGCCAATTGCCTCATCCAGCTGGTAAGGGGGGCACTAAAGAGAATTTGGCTGTCTGAGGAAAATATGTCATGAAATGTTTCATGAGGATGTGAAAACACATCAAAATAAAAAAAAATCAGAATTGCTGAGGTTGGAAGGGTGAGGATGCTTTGCTGGCTCATGGTCACCTTTGTGCCTACCAGCCCCTTTGCTCAGACTCTTTTCTGCAAGGTTTTTCTATCTGGCTGGCTGTCCTGGTTTTGAAAGACAGGTATCTGCCAAGGAAAGCTGGAGCTTCCCTTGGAATGAAGAACATAAACCCCCTACTTCCAATTCATTATAATTTTACAATAAAGGGGGCTTTCAGGCAAGGATATGGGAACAGGAATAACAGTTCTTTACTATGAACATTAAAAGAATAAAAAAATAGCAGTACAAAAAACCCAAATCAGAACAGCAACAACAAAAAAGAAAACTACCTGACACCTTAATGTCACAAAGTTGGAAGCAGTTCAATTAAAAGTCCTCCTGAAGAGGCAGATGTGGTTCTGTTGGAATAGAGATGATCCTATAGAAGGGTATAGTCTCCTTCCAAAAGTCCAGTGTTGATTAAAAGAAAAAAGTCTGGTCTTCCTCTGAGAAATCCAGTAGAAACAGGCTGCTGTGTAGTTCTGAATTGCAGGTTTTATCCAGGTAGGAATGCTTGGCTCCTCCCACTGGATAGAGCATCTCCCAATGGGATAATGTAATTTTATCAGTCATGTGGTGAACCTTAATGGCCCATTAACAGAAGATATCTCCATGGAGAGAGGATGGGTCATGGAAGAGATAAGGAAAATTGTTTCACCTGATTTTAACAGCTGGCCCATTAATAGAAGGCACCCCGCCCGCCCCCTGAGTTATGAGGAATGAGTTATACAAAAGATAAAGAAAAAACACCTCCCCAACTGGTTTCAACAGATGGCAAGTAAAGTACACGTTCTTGGTTACATATTGCAAGCCAAGACACACTGGCCCCCAGCCCACTTTGGTACATGGGGCTGTTCCTCCCCATGTTGAGGATTTTTTATTTCTCTTTATTAAATGTAATGAGATTTCTTTTGGCAAATTTCTTCAGCCCCTTGAGCTCCTTTTGAAAGGCAGCACAAACCAAATCACTGGGACCCAGCTTCGCTCCAAGCCTGTGCCCCACGGGACTCTTGGAAGCAGGTCCCTCAATGGGTCAAAATGAGGGCCAGTTACTAGTCCTTCTGCTAGATATACAAAGTCTTTATTGCATGGGAAGTTTAGATTCAGCACTAGTTAGAAGCTCCCAAAATGCTATACAGCAGCTCCAGGCAATATCTATCACAACAGAGGTGTCAAGAAAGGAATTTTGTTACTGTTGTGATTGGATCTTCTTCTACAGTCCCGACTGGTTTGTTCTGTCTCTTTTCAAGCAAATGCCGAGAAATTCGATGTGTGAAGAACTTCTGACTCATGAGGTGAAGCCTGACTTCAGGCCAGGAGAAGAAACTGGGGAAAGTCTTACATGGGAGCCCATGCTTCCTTTCCTGGAGGAAAATTTTGGTTATTTGCACTATGTTGTAAAAGTGGAATCGTAAAAAAGGAAAATGGGTTTAGTTAGCATTCACATTGCTTTGACTATGCAGAGGTAAAGAGGAGGAAAAGATTTAATTGAGCACATAGATTAAGTCCATACAAAAAACAAGTCCACATGACTTTGTTTTTATATTCTCCTAAATAAATTAAAAGAAGAATAAGCCCCAAGTAAAGGAGATGGAACTATTTTGGTGTAGTCTACATTAGCTGTTTGAGTTGATAAGCAAGGTATTTATAGTTGTTTTGCTAAAAAAAAAAAAAAAAAAAAAAAAAAAAAATAACATATTTTAACTTTTTTGTTGGGTTTTGTTTGTTCTCATTTACATAAAAATCCCAGAAATCAATTATTTCTAAGCTTCTCACTTTTCTTCAAAAGCTGGGGAATGCTGAAAAAGAGATTTAGATATTTATGAAAATATCACAGTGATTTATTTTTGTTTTACTTGGAAATATTAAAAAGCTCATGTGATATAAATCTAACTCACTTTAGGAGGGCTTAAATTTTACTGTGATGAGCAGTATGAAAATACAGGACTTGGAAAGAAAAAAGAAAATACAGATTTTCACAGGTAAAAATTGTCATGTTTCTAGTACAACTGAAGAGGACATGCAAGATGTGTGTTAGCTGCTGAATGTGAGCAGTTTACTAAAGAAAACTGGCAAGCAAATCACAGGAATGACAGCCCCAGAGCTGGAAAAGATACTGCCTCTCTGCTGTGCTGGTGCTCCTTGCCAATGCAGAAGTGCTAGATTTCACTTTCAGACCATTTATTGTATTTTACAGTCTAATTTTTACTGAATATTCTTTTGCTTCTATTGGGAGACTGACAGACTGACTAATGCCCGTGTCACCATGACTTTTTCTGAAAAGTAATCTCTATGTTTCTTTTCTTCTGTTACTTATGGTTGTATCATTGATGATGCATCTCCTTTGTTTAAATAGTTTAAGTCAACCCAGCTTTGCAGAGCCATTTATTCAGGGAGTTCTGCTTTATCAAATGATTTAAGCATGGGTCAGCAGGTGATCCTTTTCACTGGTGTGAATTAGGGAAATCCCTCAAATCCCTCAGATTCCATCTCTGCCAAGTTAAATGTTAGCATTTTTCTCTCTTATTATTTCAAAATTCCTTTTCAAACAGCTCATTTGAAAAATAATTTGAAATGTAGGATTTCTCTATGTGCACATGAAAGATGTAATCTGTCCTGACAATACCCACGTAAAAAGTTACACAAGCTTACAAAAGTTTCTGTAATTGTATGTTTTAGAAAAGTTTATCCAAGATACTATAGAAACACAAAATAACTTCGCCTACCTTTTGTTGTACTTTTTATTCTTTATAAGCCCTTTCCAAATCGTGCTTCTGCAAGTCTTTCACCAATAATCTTGTACATCTATACATATATTTTTATCTATCTAACCCTTTCAAATACTGTATTTTCTCTCCCTTATGTTCTCATTCACCTTTTTATACATAAATTGACTTCCACAGACACTTGGCTGCACGTACACTGCTGACAAACTACCAGCCCAGCACCTTTTCTTATTCTGACACTAAAAGTCTTATTGTTATGTTGTGATATTCTCTTTTCCTCATTTTCTATCCTATCTGTTGTGGTCATTTTCCCTTATCTACCAATATTTCTTATCTACCAATATGAGATATTTCTATTTGCCTTATCTTTTATTAACTTGAATTACCTGTTGTACTCTGTATCTTGGTGGGAGGGCGGGGATTGGACATTTGATTGCTGAGATTCCCTGACTTTTGCTCTAAGAGAAGAAAAACTGAGACACCAGCACGCAACCCAGTAACCAAAGCCTTAAATCAGCTCTGTGGACAGATGGGTCAAATTCTTGTTAAAGAATATCTGGCCAGGAATTCAGCCTGCCAAGGACTTAGTTACCACACAGGCTGAAAAATGAAGGTTTTGGGAGTCTCTGTGCCTCACATTGCAGAGCACTTGGCCCTGGGATAGCAGGGAAGTTTGTGAAGGGTGCTTGAAAGCCTGGGGCTCTCAGAACACTGCCCACTGCACTTTGGGGGTGTGGGAGCTCTGGGGCTCAAGGGCCAAATGCTGCAGGAAGGAGAGATCATCAGGGGCTGAGACACCCTCCAGTCTCTGGTCTGAACAAGTCCTGCAAGGTAAGCAAAGAGTCTTTGTCCTTTATTTATTGCCCTCAGAGATGAGATGGTTCTTCTAGAAGTATTTTAAATATCTTTATGATATATTTTGTGTGGTTCTGTTGGTGAGTTTAGACAATAAAAAAAAAAGAAATTTGTAAAATATTTGCTGAGAATAAGCCGTCTCTAAATGCCACAACAGAAGCTCAACAATGTGCCTTAGCAGAGCTTGTACTACAATCTCCCCTCAAAGAGAGACTTGAAGGCCAGCCTTACAGGTTTCTTGAGATCATGGGAAATACAAGTTAAAAAGAGATGGGGTCATTTTCAGAGAGGATCTGCTTGTCTGGGATATTTTTAGTCACAGTTCTCATTTCCAGGGAATTGTGCTCTTTATGAAATGGGCTGCCCTCAGCAATATGTGGTGTATATGTGCTGAGGCTGGTGCTCTGATCCACGTAGCCAGTGAGCACTGCCCTGACTCTGGTCTGGCTTATCAGCTGGGGAGAAACCAGCTTGGATCTCTGCTCTGAATTTCCACAGGTGTTAAGAGAACAGGGACATCAATGCTCTAAACCCAACAGGTTCTCATAAAACATAAAACTTGGTGTCAGATGCAAAAATTGTGCATTTTGCCATCCCTTCTTTGCTGCCACAATTTAAGGGTTTCTCTTGGAGTGCTATTCTTCTATGGATATTGGATATTTCTATGTATAGTGTTGCTGTCAGACATTCAGCCTTTTTTTTTTTTTTTTTTTTTTTTTTTTTTTTTTTTTTTTTCCCAAAACCCCAACATTTTAGGTGTGAGAGCAGAATGGATGGATGGACATAAACAATTTAATTAAATCTCTTTATGACACTGGTGTTTGAAACTCTGCAGCATTCTGCAACTAAACCTTTAATATTATAATGTTTATAATTGATTGAACATCAAAAGTATCTTTGGGAAAATAAAAGGAGCAAAAGCCACATGGTTTATGTACATGAAAGTCTGTAATTGGATCCAGCCAAACACAGATTACACTAGAGACTATTAAAAAAACAACAATACAAAGAGCAACAGCCAGGTCTTAGGATTGCAGAAGTCAGTGCAGTTTCATAAAGCCATCAATTACATTTCTTCCCTGAGAACCTCATTTTTACCTTCAGTCAATGTCAAGAGACAAGGCTGATAACAAAGCAAAAGGAACTTTCTGCCCTGATAACTTTTCTTTCCAATCGACTGATGTTTCCATATTGTCACGCGCTTTTTTTTTTTTTTTTTTTTTTTTTTTTTTTTTTTTTGGTAAAATATTATAAAGATCAGCAAATGTGAAACTCATTTAAGCTCCACCACTTTCATTAGGAAAAGGCAAAGATCAAATTGACAGTGATGAGGGATTGAATCTAGGCAACCACTATGAAATTGTAATTTGGAAAGTGGGCAATCTTGGGCAATGCATTGTGCTTTATTTCTCTTGAGTACACTTAATCAATAAGATAAAATCATTAGTTGCATATTTTTTGCCAGCTTCCTTTAATTCCCTTCCAGTAGCATTCAAGGAACTGCTCTTTCAGGAACAGTTTTTCTCCTACTTTATGAAACTTGGTTTAAAACTTAACTTGTGCTGGGGCATATTTGCAGTGAAACTTGATGCCACCACCCTGTGCAAAGGGCTGTAACCTGGGTGTTTGCTAACACACCGAATCCCCGTGTTCAGGAGGGTTGGCTGAAAACCTCCAATTAACATAACAACATACAGATGGCCTTCAATAAAGAGCAATGAAAGGGTTTGTGGTTCAAAAGCAATTTATGTCTGAAACTGTTGTCCTTGGCAACACACCTACACACTTTGTCTGCAGAATGTGCTACTGTTTTGTCTGCCGAAAGGGAAAAAAAGAATATTTAATGAAAACAGAAGAAAAAGTATACTATTATAAATGGGAAGGGGAAGAATCTAGATTAACACAGCATTTCACTATTATCATTAATCCTGATCAAGCCTCATCACAGAAGGATCTGCTAAGATTTAACTCTGTATAGATGTTCTATCTCAAGAAAAGAGGATAAAAATAATGAGTCTTTAAATAACATCCCCACAGGAACATGCCTTGAGGTGTTTCTAGATATCCTTTACCTCTTTTAATATGGAAATTTAGAGCCACTTTCCTCAGTTTATAATTGTATAGCTGTCAATTTTCCTTTACAAACCAGAGGACAAAACACTGAAAGTCACATAAAAATTCATGAAAGAAAAAAATAAAAGTGAGCACAATGGTGGCTAGGAGAGGTTATTACTGGAGCAGTTAGATAAGGATATGCTCATTGCATTTTTTTTACCTGGAAATGCCACTGCTTCTAGACTGGCATGTCCATAAATATTTACCATGTGCTCCAGGCAGGTGTGCAATGGTTCTGCCTCGAAGCCTGACTCCATTACCCACACTCTGCACATACACTACGGCTGCTTCCAGGATTTTAAAATGCCTCAAAACCAGAAAGATAAATGGAAGCTGTCTTTGTATTCTGTTTTTTCCCTATCCCTTCCTCACCACTCGTTCCCACTCCTCCCACCTGAGCAGTTTCAGGGGTTTCAGGCTCACGTTTCTGACTGGTTTTGTACAAGAGTTTCTTTCTGGGCCTGCAAGACACAGTGAACACACGAATCCCATGACCTAGTCTGTTCCTTGAGGATCTCCAGACACACACCATCCTGCAGCAGCAGAGTGATTTCTCTCACTGGGCCTCCAGATGCTTGGGAGGCCAGGGGAGATTTTCCTTTTCTGGCAAGACAAAACTTGGGAGCAGAGAGGAGGACCTACATGGGAAACCCATGGATTGGTTGCTTTGTTACTTCTGTAACCCTTGAAAATAAATTCAGCAGCTAAGGAGTAACAGGAGAAATACTTGTTTATGATGTGGGAGGCATCATAGAGTCCCACCATTTTTTGAAGAAAGTTTTTTCTTCTGGGCCTGGATAATACTTTTAGGCAGGCCTTAAGTAAGGTACATGATTTAAGGTGCTTCTGAAATTGTCTTTGAAATTGCAACAGAACCAGGAAAAGGAAATCACATCACCAACTCCATTCCCACAGTCATACTATGTAGTTTCTGTCAGGCATTTGTGTGTTTCTTGTGCTACAATTAACAATTTCTAACATATCAGAGGTTATTCTGCACCTATTCTATTCTCAGGTTAATTCAGATCTTGTTCCTTTTGCACTGATCAGACCAGACTCTCCATGCTCTAGCACTTTGGAAATTTCATCTCATTTCCATCCTAAATGTGTTCACTATCTATTTATAGTATCTTTTTATCTGCTTATTCCTCTGTCAGTATTAACCTTTAATAGAAACAGTTCTGCTCCTTTATTTTTGGAGGATGATCACATCCAGTTTCACCTTTTATGTTTTGAGAGTGAACAAACACTCTCAAAAGGTGTGGTCTCCATTTAAGACCCTCTTTATTACTGAAATTTTTAGTAGCCTGTTTTCACACTAGTCCAGGTTGACAGAGAAACAATCCCACTTATAAATGTTGTGTTGAATGGTGGTCTTGAACATTCGACTGCTTAAATTCTGCTATAAAAAATAAGAAGGAAAAGTACCTGAAAAATACTTAACTACCAAAGGATTCAAATACAGAAGGAACTCCCTTTAATTTATGCTGGGAAGAATACAGGAACAACAGATCACAAAGTTTGGAAACCTTGCTAATAAAGACAGGTTTTGGAAAAAGCATGTCTTGATTATGGTCTGAGCAATTTTACAGTCTTGTTAAAGAATTTTTGAAGAAAATGTTGTAGAATTCACTTTTAATCAACCAATCATGCAAAAAGTAATCAACATTCTGAAGTCTTAGGAAATTGTCATCATCAAGTAAGTGTTGAAAATTTAAAAGGGCACAAATAGCAACTAAAGACTGAGGTAATATTAAATCTAAACTACACTATTAATCAGAGGAAAATGGAAAAGAAATTACTCAAAACTTTAAAAATTATTGAGAAATGATGCAACTCGTTTCACTTAAAGTGAATTTTCACTAAAACTAAAGTTAAGACCAAACTACAGAAGAGCAAAGTTTCCAGGTTTAATTTTAGATTTTGATTTTCACTGTCCCCTCTCTGAATTTCCCTATTAAAATGAAGATAGTTAAATGAGAAACTAATGAGTTAAATGAGAAATGAAGATTGGAAGTAAAAGTCTTTCATTCCTTCAACCTCCAAATTTGGGATTGAAATGTTATTGATCAGAAACTATGAAAAAGCTGGATTTTTTTTATTAATTCATCAACTTCATTTGAACTTGTGAATTATCTACAGTTATTATTGCAAGGACTTGTAGCAAGAAGGGATAAACAACAACTTTTCCTTTTTCCCAGCATATTGGAGCAAACAATAATGCATACAATAGGTCAATTTCAGGAGTCACACATTAATGACCACTCCTAATCTAATTTTAACTTCTTTTTTTTTCATTTTATTAGTTTTCACTGAAACTTCCAGATGCTCAGTCTTTCATTTCCTCATGAAAGCCAAGACAGTACGATTTTTTTCCTGCCTTCTGGGAGCTCCAGTAAAATAATTTTTTCATCACTATGAAATTTTAACCAAATCTAGCAGCGAGAGATTAATCTTGAAGGAATCTTCCTCATTTTCTTAAACAGCATTCCTATGGGATAATAGACTCTAGGAAAAGATTCTCAAAAAATGTCCCATCATATTTCTTCCAGGTGTGGTATGAGATACAGATGCAGAGGATGTAGGGAGACAGTCTGGCCTGGACCAGCTGCCTCAGTCTGAGCACAGGGTGCAAGGCAAGGGGTGGCCACAGGAACAGAGGCAGGACTCTGTTCTGTGCATCTGGACAGAAGTGGGTGTCTCTGTGGTCCTGGGAGGAACAAACCATTCCCTGTGCACTGGGAGCCATTTGGAGCACTTGCAGTCATGGTCCTTGGGAAAAGAGGCTCAGGCTTTTCAGTATCTGCCTCAGGAGCCTGAACAGCCTTTTCTGGCAAAGCTGAGCCTTTGAGAACATCTTCAGAGACTCTCAGATCAGCTCTCTGGAGACAATGTCACTGTAAGAACTGAGACTGGGGCAGGACACCTGTGAGAGAACTGGGGGAGCTGAAAGCGGGTGGGGTCTCCCAGAGCGATCCCTAAACCAGCCTTGATCACAACAGCATCTTCCCCTCTCTCCTTGGAGAAAGGCTGCAGCTGTCTGTGCTTTAGGCCTGGGATGTCTGAAATGCAAGTATTCATTGAAAACTCTCTTTTGCTGACGTTTTGTTGCCACAGTGACTTTGTTGCCCATCTAGCACCTACTCGTTATTCGGGAGAGAAGAGAGACTATTTTTGATCTCAGTCTCTCCCAGAGTACATGCCCCTGAGGCTGACAATACTGCAATAATGTCTGTAACTATCCTCCATGGTTCTGCTTCAAAAACATCTGTATTTTTCACTTGCTTTGTCATTCTGCATCTCCTTCCTTTCCTCTTGAACAATTCCTCTGAAAATTCCTGCTTACAGCTGTAGGTATAACCGATAGCATTGATTATAGCAGAAATGACAGAATCAGAATAAATCCTCATTGCTGTATGATTTGGCAGTGGTAGCTGTAGTAACACAGTAACATTTCCAGAGCTACTTTTTGGTGGTCAAAAAATTTAGAGATTCAGCTCTCGAAAAAACCCCAGTTTTCTGAAGACTCTTTTGTTCCTGAAAATTAGTTGGAATCTTTCTAATGCTTTATCCCTCAAAACTTTCAGGGTCTGTGACCTCCTTCAAGAAAAGTGGAAGTGGCCTTGATTATTTTGTACTGAGAGAATGAACTATTTTGTAGGAGGAATATTTTAATTCAGGTGGTAGTAAGGTCTTGTGCAGATTCCATTTTTCCCTGCTCCGGCAGCATTTTTTTAACGCTATAAAATGATCTTCAGCAAGTTTTGCTTTCAGGAATGTGCTTGTTATCTCTTCTAATTTATTGTTTAGAGATTTTTAAATCATTTTACCTCCAATTTTTTTCCCTTCCATGTTAGAATAAGTCACCTGTTCTTCTAACCAACAGTGAGACAAATGATCTTTGAACTACCATGCCCACATCTGTCAGTGGGAGGTGCAAAATGTCAAAAGCTTTCAAAAGCTTTTGAAATTTTTAATTCAAAGACTACACTATACCTACGTATCAAGAGCCTGCAACTTCTAGAAGCTGCTCGTCATTGCCACCACCCTCAAGTCAGTGACACAGTGGTACAAACTGACCTAATCCCCATCTGCGTCCAAAGTCAAGTCTGAGTACTTGGAGGTGAGTTATTTACATGCAATTCATCTCCATTGGACCAAAGGAAAGCTGCCTGCTTAAGAAACACTGAAATCCACATAAGGAGAAGTTTTAGTGTGACAACATCCTTTCAGGGCTTTTGAAATGTTTAAACTTTTCCTCTATTGGAGTGAGTAGTCTCCTGACCAGCTGCCTTTATAAAAGCAAGCAAATCTCAGTTTCAGGCTGTAAAGTAACATCTACTGATAGGTAATGAAAAACAAATTCAGTATAGCAAATGAATCTCTGTTAATTACCAGAGGTGGCTCTATACAAGCTATTGTTTATGATTTTTACATCTAAGTCAAGTCTCAAGGCACTTTCAGAATGTTTTAAATGCTCTTATTTTGCCTGGGTGGTACTTTTTGATCATGCTTTTCAAATGCAAAGGAAAGCATGAGCTGTATCAGTTTCAGTTTAAGTAACATGCTTATCAAGTGTCACTCATGTCTTTGTATTACTTTTAGCTATTACACTGCATCTGATATTAGAAATGCACTGATGGAAAATCTCCCCCTCCTATTTCCTCCAAGTCATAGAATTTTTAAATTATCTGCATAAATGCATTTATTAGCACTCTTAACCTTTAAATAAAACTCCCATTACTGCCATCAGTCATCTCTTGGGCTTTCCTAGACCACTTAAGGTTGTTACCTGTTCCTCCATCTTTCACATCCTCCTCCCTCTATGTGGAGAACTGAAAACCCAGAACTGCACCCAGGGCTCAGCCAGCAGAGGTTGCCTGGGCAACCAAGATAAAGGAATTGGACTTGTGGATAGTGAGAGGAGGAAAAGAAAACCTCTGAAAGGAAGAAAAAAAATCCAGAATACTCTTTATGAATATTTTTTTTATCTGTAAAAATGTTGTAAATATTCCAGGGTAGCTTTGTTCCAGAGCTTGAGGAGTAAGTCTCATCTCCCTTCAGTGAGAGTTTACAATAGCTCAGGCAGCAGTTTTGCAAAGGGGAGGTTAATATGATCACAGCCTAGAATTATCCAGAGAGAAAAAAATATTCCTGATACAATAAGGCTTTCTATTTTAGAAGAAAAGTTATAACGGTATCTGACAGCCAGATCTAGCTGAAGTTAAATACATTCAGACAAGAAATAATGTATGCATCTTTAATCAGGATAACAGTTAAACTTAGAAGAAACTCACCTCAGAATTTGTCTCTCTCTAACTTAATAATTGTCTCTTTCTGAAAGATATCCTCCAGCTTCTAGATAAACTATGGATTTCATAAATATATCCCTCAGTATAAGTCATCAGACTGCTGTCTTCTCCAGCTCAATTTTTTATAATGGATTAAAGCTTATAGGAAGCAAAAAGAGAAAAATAAAGTGTAATTTTAAAAGGTACAACTTGTTACGATTAATAAATACTAACACGTTGGATCAGATCAGTACTCAGTCCAGTCTAGTGGTTTTCATTTTCTACATCCTGAAGGAGATTTTTCAGAAGGATATTTCAGCTTTTCCTGGTGACAGCCCAAGCTACAGTGGGGCTGGCGACATGGGACGGGATGTCATGGGATGTGTGTCGCCTGGTGGTCAGGGAGATGGACAGCCTTAGGGTAAGCCTGATCCTGTGCAGGGAGGCAGGGGCTGCTCATCATCGTAGGGAAGGCCACTCATTTTGTCAGCTCTCCTGCTACAGCCAGGTATGACAGAGCTGTTGCCAAACCATGGCACACACCTGTCCCCTCCCTTCTTGGCCACTCAAATGGACAACTGCCAGTGGGCAGGTAAGACAAATACAGCCCATACTGTCATGGCCTAACTGGGAGATGCATGCTCCCCTGAGAACACTGGAGCTCTACACACTCTTTCCCTGGGTGCCACACAAGCTCCTGGCAATGAAGAATCCATGTCAAATCAGGCAGAGCATTTGTGATGGTGTCCCCAACCTCAATGGAGTTGGTGACAAGGTTTACCCATATTGGCTGTCAGGAAGATTATGGATGGACATTCTTAATGTGATTCTGGGGCAGCCCAGGGAGGCAGGGGCTTCATGGGTTTGATTGCTCCATTTATTTTCACCTCAGTTCTTGACAAGAATAAAAGTTGCTCCCAGTACAGACTGGGATGGGCAGTGTCAAGTCTTCCTCCATGGACATTTTCCTAAAGGCTGCAGAAAGACACAGCCTTAGCTGAAATGAGCTCCACAGCACACAGCTTCTGTGTACAGGTCATGATCCAACAGGCAAAAGAATAATCCCTGCAGCCTCATACAAAGTTCACTCCACACAAATCCCCTTCTCTTTAAAGTTTGTCTCAAAATAAGTTTTCTGATTAGTGATTCTGCTGGCTAGTTAATGCTGTCTTTTTTGGAAAATCTTTTGGGACTTGTACATCAGGATTGCATAAGCCTCAATTTATTAGAAATTCATGCAAAAAAAGCTCACTGCATATAAAACATCATATGCAAGATTAAAGACTGCAGGCATGCCTATGTAAACCACTCCCTCCCAATTTGAGAATTGTAACAAATTTATATGATAAAGGAAAGAGCAGGTGTTTAATCTGAACCCAAATGGCTTGTGCAAACTTATGAGAATCCTTTTCTGATGTAAACTCCAAAAGTCTGATGATGGGATGTGGAGAATTCAGGAACGAACTAATCTTAGGTTTATCACCTGAAGACAGCCTCCGAGCACAGCAGAAAAGCTGAAGGACTTGCTCTGATTTATGGACATCAAATGTCACACTTGACAATGAATTTCACTGATAGACCTGAGATCCGTGTCTCCTTAATACAACAATGTCAGAAAAACCTTCGGGTGAAACAGTCGAAAACGCCCTCATTATGAGTGTGCAGTACTTAGACTGCAGAATTTTTTTGTTGTTTCTGCTAATGTCACAAGGAGCTGAACCACATGCTACTCTAGCAATATACATTTTTTTTTTTTAAGGGATGGGCAGATGCAGTGCACAGTGAACCTGTGTGTGAGGACCCATGCTCTAAAGGATAACAAACACACTGCAATGGCAGCCAGCTGACCTACATTTACAGCTGGAGATGTAAAGCTGGCCCAGATGGAGTGCTAGTCAAACGGACCATGCATTTAAAATTATAAACGATTGCAGCAGCATGGGGATCCCTTTCCTGCTGCCCTGTGTAAGGAACAAGCCAGGTCAATAGAGCATGATGAACCACTGCTGGCAGGGAAACACAGCTCAGATCGACTCCTGTCTCTGGAGAACAGCAACCTGCAGGGACGGGAAGCAGAGACAAATCCAGCCTCGGTGCCAGCAGTACCTGGGTTGGCAGTGTGGGCTGAGCTGGACAAGCCAGGGGAGCTCGGGGGCTCTGGTGCAAGTAAGAAACCTACAGCAATGCCAGTGTCACTGTGCATTGTTGCCACCAAGCCCGTGGCATCACAGGTCCCACAGTGAGTGATGCCCAGCCATAAATCCAGCTTCAAATAACCTTCAACAGAAGCAAAGAGGCAGTGCACTGTACGGCCACTGGACTGTAAAGAGAGGAGAGCAGGAGACACAGACAGCCTTTCTCAGGCACAGTGGTGATAATGGCATCAGCACCAGGAGGGAATCAAGCATGCACAGGTCCAGATTTTTAGGCCCCACCAAACCAATTAGCTGCGTTGAGATCAGCACATTACTGCTCCACGCTGCATGAGGATGTGCCTGCTGGCATAAATCAGCCCTAAAATGATTTGCTGAGTCTCCCAAACACATCGACTGCTTTTGAGAGCGGCCTTCCCCATCCCTCTGTGGAGCTGTGTGTTTGTATGACAGGCAGTAAGCACATGAGCAATTGCTGTTACAATGGCAAAGGGAAGGAAAATTGAAAGTTGCTACAGAACAAGAATGTTTATCCCAAACCGACCTATTAAAAATAAAGCATAAGCATAATTAAGCCACCTCGCTTTTAGATAAATTGTTTCACACCAGTGTTTCATGGTTTTCTAGGATAAAACCAGAACAAGGGAAATAGCTTTGCTGTGTTCAGTAAATGTATGCAAATAATCAGAGCATTAAACTATTATCAATAAAAACCAGTTAGAGATATATCTCCCAGATTCCTCATCATTTTCTTTTCCTTTTTTTTCCCTTTTAGAGTTCAGAAAATATTTTTTTTTAATTTTACACATACAAGACTTTTCCTGATCTGGTGTGTTTCCACAGCATTCAGGGAAAGCCTGAAACATTGTTGTACATGCAGGGACTTCACGGAATTTCTGTGACCTTGATGATAAGTGTGAGACCTCTGTGTTCAAGCAGAACATACAACACACACTTAGAAACAAAATTTATGGTTTCATGTATCATATATTTGTCCTTCCACCCACATACAGCTTTGTATCACAAAAGGACAGTAAGAAGCTGACTAAATATTTAATTCCTTAAATTAATCTTTGATGGCCAACATATTAAATAATGGCAAGAAGGATGAGGTTTGGTTGGCAGCCCAGGCAAGAATATTTAATTTAAACTCCTAATCTGCAGTGATGGAACTGTTTGAGGAAATTCCTATTACTGGCACAGATTCTGAGAAGGAAAAATAATTCATGTGTTCACTGCTTCTTTCCTGAAACCAGATCATTTTCCTTCCATGCTTAGTTTCAAAATTAATCATTAATATAGGTCAGAGCATTTACCCATTACCATCCCTCCTCAGTCCAGCAAGCCACTTCCAAGTCTTACTCCTCATAGAAAACATTTCAGCAAATCTTGGTGGCCAAAGGTAAGCACTTTTTTACTTCTGGTAAATAAATTAAGACTCTTCTATTAATTTAAGGAAGTCAGACTAGAGAAACTTTTGACAGGTGATTACCAGACTTAAAAACTTAAACTTCTAAACCACTTCTTAAAAAGTGCTCTTTAAGATGCTCTGAACAAATTTTAACGTTTTACTGTGATTTTCACCTGCAGCGATTTATAAGAACCTGAGAGGATGACAGATCAACTCCCACAGACCTAAACAGCCTGTCAGACATCGTTTTTCTTAGCAGCATCTTGGAAGTCTACCATTTCTTCTAAGAATATATTCCCCGTGCCAAATTACATCTTCCCTAAGACCAGTACTGATCATCCTGATTTATGAAACATTGCAGAAGTCTCTGAGGGGAAAGTAAAGCAACAAGTAGATAATTCCTCTGTAGTCTAGCCTGAAAGTGTAACATCAGATAGAATATTTGTTCAAAAATATTTCCTAAAAAGTCAGCTGAAGGGAGAACTTGAGTGTGGTGGAAGCATTTTATATATTAGCCCTAGATTGTTGGCTGCAATATCACGGAACTCCTTTTTTACACAGAGTTTTAATTGCCTTGTATAAAAAATACATGAAATAGATACTTAAGTGATTACACAATCTTTTCAAGGTATTTTTCCTCTGCTTTAGTTACAGGTGTGGAGGACAATTTTTTTAAGTCTGTGCCTTGCCCTAATGCTCCATGTGAGAGTTTATTCTAGCCTGGACTGTCATTAATGGCTCCATTTTAATGATGCTTTTATCAAAAGAGCAATGTCCAATTGAACACACTTAGCTGGCCAAGTTTCATCACATGTATGAAATGATGATGGTAGGGAAAGGCACCACTTGCCTTTTTACATGAGCATGCTGTACCTGTTATTTGCTAAAGGTCAAGGGGGCACAAATCAGAGCTTATGTGTAGCAATGAGTTATTCCGTGCACTCTGGCCATTTGCTACCATCAGAGCAGGAGTCCAAACTGCCCTGGGGTCTGACAGCTTTACAGTAGGTTATGAGCATGTTCTTACTGAAGATTCTTGCCCACAGAACAACCAGAAGGCTTTCTCTCCTCTCCTTCTCCTCTGCTCCCTTCTTGAATCTCGTTACCCCTTAATGACCAGAAAAAAAAGTCTGTGTGGGAAACAAACTTGTGTTTTCTCTTGTGTGCAGAGAACCAGAAGTACACACACAAGCACGCTTTGTCACCTAAGATAACAGAGATATGAGCCACGTGCCATGAGTATCATTTTGTGACAGAAACACCCTAGGAAGGTCCCAAACACTGCTGCCCACTCAGATCAGGGTCAAAGGGAAGACACAATCTGCCCTGGAGAGATCTTTTCACCCATCCATCTGTTGTGATAGTGGAAACCAGGCTGTGGAAACCAAGGAGGCCAAGCGCAGTGCAACTCATTTTGCATAGAAATGGGATATACAAAAAGCTTTTTATAAAATGGATCTCATGAAGTAGCATTAGTGGAGTCTAACTTTGGGAGCGCCAAAAAGAAATGAAATTTTTCTGGGTTTATGTAAGTATTGAAATGTAGCTTGGAAAGACTTTCATATTGTCTGGTTTGAAGAGCACATTTCATATCTTGTAATAAACCACCACCACAAGGAGCTGGACTCCACGTGCATGCACACACAGTGGCACCACAGTTTGCTGCTGTAGAGGGCCTAGAGTTGCATACAGATACAAGGTAAATGTACATGTACAAGCTGTGAACTCAGCCTCACCCTACAGTTAATTCTCCTTTATGCCAGAAATTAAGTGAAAAAAAACACAGTGAAAAAATTCTTGTTTTCAAAGGTATTACTTGTTAGACAGTTTGGTTGCTGTTCTGCTAGGAGAGATAGCCCTTATCCTCACAATTTGGATAGCAGGAACAATCTGATTATGAAAATAATAAAAAACTTGAATTGTTAGCACTTTCCTTCCCACCTCCCATCCTCTTTTGTTATCTCAAGCATGTTATCTCCAGCAAGGCAGAAGTCATGCTCTTCCAATTCACTAACTGGGTAGATGCCTTTAGTATTTGGTTTCACCAAGCTCAGTTTTGCCCTGTGAAAGCCTCAGGGAAATTACTAAAAATAAGAAGGAATAATACCCATGGGGTTTCTTTTTTCTTTCCCTTCTAATGACAGCCCTCAGTAATAAAGAATTTGCTTTTAATTAGGCCTGATGGATCAGCATTCAGGTGGATGGAAAACGCTGCCACTTCCTTCTCCCCTTTCTAAATCTTTGGGAATTCACAACAATTCTTTCTACAGACGAACTGCTTTTGATGCAAGGTTTATCATGTTCCCTTTCATTCCAGGATACCCTGGGCTGGGACAACGTCAATTCCACCGGTACTCACTAGTCAATGAAAAAATCTTTTCCTAAGCAAAACAGAATTCAAACATGATGAAAAAATTTTGCAGATTTACTACAACCTAAAAACCAGACCAAAATTATACACCACTCAGATATTTCAAAAATAAGTAAATCTCCTGCATTTTGCAAAAGTAAAGCAGTTATTTCTTCAGAAACTAAGTCTGAGAGAGGGAAAAATGCATAAGGGAGGGAGAAAGCTGCAGAAGAGGGAGGGAGAAAGCTGCAAAGGAGGGAGGGAAAAAGCTGCAAAATAGGGGATAAAAAAAACAAAGTAAAAGTGAAGCTAAAATGTATTACAAAGGAAAGATAAAAGTACTGTGAAGGAAAAGGAAAAGGGAGGAAAGAAAGAAAAAAGAGAATGACAAAAGTTGAACCTCCAGCACATATATTTTCCAGACAGAAGTGACAACTGCTGAGGAGAGCAGAGGAAAATAGATGGAGAGAGAAAAGTAACATTAAACCAAGTAGAGATAAGGATAAGTAATATAAAAATTGCATTTCATTCTTACTCCCTAAATTAATGGGTTTAGGAACAGCCTTGCTGTACAAATGGTCTATTCCTTGCCACAATCATTTATTGATGTTGACCTACTGCACAGCAATTGATGAGACACAGCCCTGCTCTCTGTCCACCCCCTCTCCTTGTTAAGGTACTTTTAATATTGATGGACTATGTATTCTGTGTAGATTAATGAAGACCGCGCAGGAAGTGCATATTAATTTGACAAGCTGCTCAGACTCATCACGAGTCAATGGGAAGGAGTCTTTGCAAGACAAAAATGTAATTCTCAATCCTGCAGCCTTATATTTTTTACTGAACCTTTTAAAATGAGAAGGCTTGTCGAACTCAAATTCCATTTACAAATTTTAAAAACTTCTTAGAAGCAGTAAGATACTCTAAAAATGGTCCACAGTTAGATACATTTCTAAAAGTATTTTGAAGAAGATAACTGTTATATAATGTGAGGTCTGAATAGCATTCCTTTGTTCATGAAACTTTAGTTCAAATAAGCCATCTTGTTAACCTTTATGAGTCTATTTGAAGGGCTCATCAGCTTCACTTGGAGGTACATTAATCCTGTTGTGTCTAGAGGAGCACATCAGGTACATCACATCCTCAAAGAAATAGTCAGAGAAACATTATGTAGATAGTGGAGTCAAACATTCAGCAGAACAAAATTGCCTGTGCATTCTCAGTTCAGGCCTTGGTGAATAGCTTTTCCTTAATGAGTATTAGTCAGATGAAACACATAAAAATGCTTTTCCCCCAGATTCCTTCTTGAATCTGGACAGAAGACAGTGCTCATCAGTAAGCTTCAGTTTTTCTTGTGGGTCCCTTCCAGCTCAGCATATTCTGTGATTCTGTGACTGAATCTGCATTGGGAAGTAAAAGAAATATTTTGGAAAAAGACCCCAAATCATATTTACTTGTACATCTCCTGCAGTAATGTTATCCTCCTATTTTCCAGTTTACTGATGGAGAGCATAGGCCCCAAATGTAAAGGCAAGCTTAAGGTAAAAGGTGGGATTGACTTGCTCAGCAATTCTAAGAACAACTGCTGTGGACAAGTTTACTTTCTTGGCTTTTCCTTAGCTGCATTTTGGTTAAAAGAATAACATTCCTCTCTTGCCTTCTGCCATCTAACAAATCAGCAGAGCAGTAGGGAGGAGTCAGCAGAAATGAATGACCCATGTATGTGCTTGATGGAGCATGATGAGGGTAAAAGGATGATTTATTTCATCATGTAATTATCCATGTATCATAAACTATGGGCTCTTGGGGTGAAGATAACCAGAATAAGTGGCACAGCAAATTAAGTGTTGGATTTTCATAACTACTGAATACTTCACAGCCATTTTAATAAAGGCTGATTTTTGTTCTTTAGAAAAATAAAAAGTGAACATTTAAAAATATGAAATTGACCTTCAGTCATCACAAATTGCAGTCTAAACAATTACTGCTCTGTTCTTTGCCACATGAGAGTGGTGATTTGGTAGCTTATCTGGGGACCACCTCTGGAGAGACAACATGACACACCACTAGATTCCTGACAACAAAGTGAGAAGAGATAAGAAGCCTGCAGACTTAGGAGAGAGAGAGTGAGCATGCGTTCAACAGCCCAAATTTACTCATGTCTGAGCTTCTCTGCAGTGTTTCAGCCTTACCTCTGCATTGTCCCATTAATCTTACTTCCCTCCCTGGGGGCAGTTTGCATATCAAACTCCTTTCTTTAGTTTTTTGCTGTTGTGTTGGGTTTTTTTCAACCCCCTTTTTTTTTTTTGACTTGATGACATTACATGTCATCTTTCTTTCATGGATTTTGACATCCCCTCTGAGTTCAAGTCTTAATTTCTCATTTGGGATTTCCACAAGGTATGACTTACCTTTTTCCTAGGTTTACTACCCAGACACATACAATTCTTCATAAAGCCCTGAGCTCTACAGTCACTCTGCAGCCTCATCCCTTGTTTTCTTGCTGCCAAGAGTAGGAATGGTCCTTAAAGGCCCTGACCAGGTCCTCAATGGCCCTGACCAGGTCCTCACCTAGGACCTCTCCCCAGCCCCTGACCATGGGCCCAGGAATCTCATTTAGCTTAGACTTGGCCCTGATCTGACTTACGTTGTAGGTGTATTTGTCTTTAGTCCTAGATTTGGCCCTATCTCCAGGCCAGCACTTGGACCTATGTTGAAGATTTGGGTCCAGCTCTAGCCCTCATGCTCCCAAATACCCCACAGAAGCTCTAATATTCGGGACAAATTCCATCCATCTGCCTAAGCAGTGGTGACCTAGAAATTGCGGGAAATCAAATAATTGAGGTAGTAGAGTGAATGTGTTACAACCAAATGACAGAAATGAGCTTTTGCAGCTGCTAAAAGCTGAATTCACATGCAAGTCAAGTATTAAATCACATTTCAATTCCTTATAGTGAAATCCATTGCAAAATTCCATGACTTTTTCATATTGCTAGAACAAAATACTTTTTTTAATGTGTTGAACTCAGACTAACAGGAACTTATTTGATATTAATCAATCAGTATCAAAGTGCTTGGACTTAGTTACAAGAGTTGTAGAGCCTCCTTATAAGATAGTTCTGAAAGAATAGTTAAAAACCCCTAGATTTAATGAGTTGATGAATGTGTTATTGACTTCTAAACCACATCACAAACAATTAATATTTTGCCCTAATGACAATTCATTTCTATAATTGCCACAAAAATACCTGAGCTGGTCTACATGGTTGTCAGTTTTCAGATCAGGTTGAATGGTCAGCTTCAAGATTTTTCTGTTTTGGGAGGGTAACTGGGCAATGTAAATTTTTAGGTTGTATTTCTTGGCTTTGACTAGCCTGTGCCAAAATACTGCCAACACTGTGAAAAATTAGAAGCATATAAAGCCATTTTGAGGAACCTGTTGTTATGAGTGAGCATATAGGAAAGAAAATAAAATATAATCTGGCACAATAAACTGTGCAGCTCTGGAATGCCAGCAAATTAAAATGACTGTCAGATTAACAAGAACCTTCTTCAAGTGATGACGTCCTGACAGCTACTATTTTAGAAGAAAGTTGAGGAGACAGGAAAGAGACTTAAAGCAGAAGGGTGATGTGACACATAAGTTTTTTCTTAGATATAGGATTCAATTATTTCTTTCAATTTAAACTTCTGAATTGCTACACTTTTGTTCCTTGATCTATTTTATTGAAAAATACTGAACATAAATTTTATCACTTCATTAAATCAATATTTCTCCTATGCTGAGTTCCATTAACAGGAACTTTAGGAGCTTCAGCTAATTTCCAAATGCTCTGTTTATAGATAGGAAAGCAAACAAACCATGGAAAATTCACTCCTGAAATCAATGATAAAGCCTGAGAAAGACATGCAAGTGTTTTGTTGCTATGACTTCCAGCTGAATAGTAACTTCCATCTCTAATTCAGCAATACTTTTAATGACATGATATTAGCTTTTGTTGACAAAGGCTTTAATCCATAAGTCACTATATGGAGTATGACTGTTTTTTGCTTTTGGCTGGCAGGCTTTGGCTGTTATGCTCTTCAAGTCATAATTAAGGAGCTTAAGATAATCATTGTGAATCTAATGTAGCAGACTATGTAATAGCAACAAAAATTTGAATCATGAACCATACCTTCATATAATTTTGGACAATAAATAATATAACATTGCTCTTCAATTTGACTATAGGTGCAGCTAATGTTCCATCTCTACTTGGAGCTAATGCTGAATGCATGGCATCTGTGCAGATCATGGTGTAACAAGTAAAGAAAAATACTGGCACCATTCATCTAAACAATTTATAAAGCTGCTCTATTTCTGAGTAGAAAAAGTACAGTCATGGAATGAAAGCTCTTAGTCATCTGGAGAAATTCTGAGCCCTATAGTCAAGCTCAAACAGTGCTTTGGGAAGTGATTGATGTTATCTATTGTTTGGAAAATATTTAATTATTTGCACCATAATTCTTACATGTCTATAAAGAACTTTTCTTTAAGGATACTACGAGTAACAAGATAAAAGAAAAATTGTCTCCTAATTAGCTGTCCTCTTGTTGCCTCTTTAGGGAAACTTTATTTTAAAACCTCTTGAGTTTTTCATAAGGTGTGGAATAATATTTTGTACACATTGGTACATGTACTAGTACTTCAGAAGGCACCAAAAAGTATATGTTTATGTGATTGCCAGCAGTTGGAGTGGTGCACTTGGCACCTGGAATACTACTTTGGTTTTCCTGGGGATGAATTCACTACACCCCCAAACACACATCAGGGTTTTCTTGAGGCTAGAATTACTCCATCAGGCTGTGAGTCATGCTTATGGCCCATTTGCCTTGCCAGACAACATAGTGTAAGTGGTGGTTGAAGCACGTGTGGGAAGAGGCAAGGGCCTGGATGTGCCTGGAGTGGGCAAAAGAGCAGCTGGAGGCCATTGAAATCACCTCTTCCAAAGAACCATAATTCACACCTGAAGAGGAACAGGTCATTAAAGCACAGGACTGGTGAGCACAACATGCTCCTCAAGTTCTGCGTGGAGATCAAGAAGCCACAGTGCAAATTCAGGAGCAAAAGAAAAGAAGCCATTTGTTGTTTTTCTACACATCTACTGACACAGAGGAGTGTGACACAGAAAACTGTAAAGCTCTTTGGCAAAAAAGGACAGAATCATGAGTGGGTGTCCCTAGATTTGTTTATGTTCAGCTGCTTGGATGTCTCTCTTTTCTAAACTAGTGGTTAAAGTTCATATATGTGTATACTGTAAATCTGTCTTTTGACTGGTTAGTGAAGTGTTCAGATTGCATGAAGTGATTAGCTTGATAGGGAGAGATGAGAATTTTTACATAAACTGGATGTAAAGTGGGTAAATTAACAAAAGGGGATCAAGAACACCTTGTTCTGAGGAAGATTCAGGGATGTTCATCAGGATGAGAGAGCACAGATAAAGGTCTCCCTGTTGCAGCCTGAAACCCAGCTGTGCTAGCGTGAGACCAGCCTCTCTGCAAAGAGGTGGCGTGGTGTCTGTGGTTGTGGCAATGTCATTCTGAAATGCTTTCCCCTACAAGACACCCTGTGGACTTTTCCCACAGGGTAAAAGATAGAGATGAAATTTAAGTGGCCTGATGATGGATTATTTGTCTCGCCTGAGCGCCTGGCTGTGCCAGTGAGTTAAGTGCTTCTACCACTTGCTATGGGAACAGCACGGAACGTAAGGATCAGCAAAGGATGTTTCATATAGATGCATTGGAATGATCATTTTGATCACTGCATGCCTGCTTGAAGTGAATTCTCTCATGGTGTCTGATAAATATTTCCTGCAGCACTATTTTGGGGGGGAAATTTGTTTTTCCTTTGCTGGACTTGTGATATGTTGAGCACTCGTCTGTGCGCTGGAGCAGTAGGCAACTTCCACAGTTGAGTCCTGCCACCTTCATCTTCTGCTGACTTTTTTGGGACATAGAGGTCTCAAATACAGTGCTCTGCAGGGACTGCACTCTCTCCTATTAGGAAGGTGCAGTTATTAATTAATGATTATAGAGGAAAATAAATTAGGAGGTTGAAGTCTACCAGTTGGCAAGAGGTTTGCATACAAATCTTCTTCCCTCAGGAACAATTAAATGGAATCAGTTATATTTGCATATAAAATAGCTTATTTTTTCCTTCATCTGAAAATAAGTATTAAGAGACTCTTTTTTCCTCACAAGAATTCGCATGAGAATTATTTAATTGGAAATATTAAATCTATTTTTTCTAAAACCAAATAGAAAATGAGATTTTTAAATAATATTCATAAATGGGAACTTGAATAGCTTGATAATCTGTCAAGAAGTTGTATTTAATGCCTTAATGAATTTGTAATGTTTTGGGAAGTTTGTGCTCATTAATTAAAAAATGAGTTTTGGTATTTTAAAGGATTTTTTTCGACTAGTCTAGAGAAATGATAAAGAAATCCTACTACAGAAGCATGGCCAGTTTTCCAAACTCACATTCCTGAGGATTTGTCATGACTTCAATGTACTTTTTGTTGAATGTGTCTTTCCGGACTATACTTAACTATTGTAAGTTAAGAGTCAATGTTGACATGATCCATAAAATAACAATAAATATATCTCCTTGATTTACTTGGTAGTTAAATACAAGTAGTTTCATACCTGTTTCTGTATACCCTGATCATGCGTAGCAGCAGCTCTGCTTCACTTCACCTGCATTGGACATCTCTTCTACATGGAGCAGGATTTGGAACCTCTTTTTCATGGTGATACACAGGACTGACTCCAGAGCTCCTGAGATTAACATGCAATGCAGTTGATGGGTTTTTTAGACTTTGGTTGGTGGATCTGTGACTAATGATCCATTGGCCAATAGATCGGGAATTTTCAGGACTAAAAATATGACCTGCTCCTGGGAGTTGAACTCTGCAGCAGAAAATCCATGTGGTTTTTTTTTTTTTTTTTCATGTGTCCTGAGGCTGCTTTAAATCCTGTTCACTATAACATGGGGTTTGCCCATGACTAGGAGGACTGCTGGGTAACTCAGTAGGTCTGGTGAGAGGGGGAGGAAAGCCCTGAAACTCACGGTTTTATCAGCCAGACGCTGCCTGGTCCCTCTCCTGGCACTATGAACTACACATGGCATTTTGGCAGCTCCCTATTTACAAACTGCGGTCCTGGCATTCTCAAAGCTGCCCTCTTACAGTGCATCTCAGGGGCTCCAGAGCTGGAACCAAATAGATGCCCCAGGTGGTACTTTCTCACAGTGCTGCTCTGGAACAGTTTCTTTTATACATTTATTAATGGAAGTTTCTTTGCCTAAAGTGCAGTTTTTATCGTCATTATTTGATTCTAAAGTTAGAGACCATATGTCAGAATTTTTGAATGCAGCCAGCTGCTCTTCTTTCCATATATGAAGTTATGGTGCTGCTCTGCTTTCAGGCTTGGTAGGGTTTTTTGTGTTTGGTTTTTTTGTTTGTTTGTTTGTTGGTTGGTTGGTTGGTTTGGTTTGGTTTTTCTTTATATTATTTCCTTGCTAAAACAGAGGAGAACTTGTAGTTTAAAGAGCAGCTGGAGATACATTTTGTCCATGTATTTACTTGCACCAAACCTGAGTTGTTATGAATGGAAGTAATGACTGCCCCTGCTCAAGAAATACTTCAATACAATTAATTCACTTCCAGCACAGATTTTTGATGTGTCTTTGCCATATGTGAATGACCAGTTGAAATGTATGTTTTTCAAATTGAAGCAGGAGTCCACCGTTTGAAATTCAGAACTCGGCAGCATTAAGATCCGTACTCTCTTTTTCTCGAAATGACTATTGCAGAGGGAGAGAATAAGGTCAAGGAACAGAGTAGCAGCAGCAGCAGGTTGATGCCTGAACTTCTGCTCAGAAGTGTTATACAGACAGACATCCTACTTCTAGCTTCCAAAAGCCTGGCATTTTATTAAGGTTGTGCATAATGTGCTGATTTCTCCCTCCACTTCTCTTGATTTTAATAAAGAGAAGATACCCACAGGCTATCTCAGAAACTTCACTCTCTTTTAGCAATAATACTCCCAACTTATTGATTAGCTCCACTCAAATCTGATAGGAGGACGGGAAAGTAAAAGTTTCTTTTCAGGTCTGCCTGTTGCCCTTTCCCTGTGCAGACCTGAGGCTGTTGGCTCCATGCTCGCAGGGATGCCAGCAGCAGCCAGCTGGCCCAGAGCACACCTCTGGCTCCAGTGGCACAGGCGTGTGCCTGAGCCTTCCTGCAGAGGCAGCTGAGGACGTGGAGGGGAGCTGAGGTTACTGCAGGGGAGGAGGGAGGGGTGGGTAAGGAGCTGGGAAATTGTGCTGCAGCTTCAAGATATCAGTCTTCATTAGCCCTGCTGCAAAGACTTGGAGTGATTCCTCTCTATATCTCAGGAGACAATCTTAATCATCTGGGACAGATGCGTTCTGTGTCTTTCTCCTGACTGCCCCTGCAGAGGCTGCTCCTTTTGACTGGGTAATCCACTAATCAGAACAGAAACACCAGGGATTTGCTAGAGAATATTAGGAGAATGCACCATCCATAGCTGCCATGATCTTCAGCCCACTGAATATTGAATTATATCTACTTTCAAAAGGAAAGAGGCACTTAGCAGATAACAGTTCAGCCCTGGGATGAATAACCTGTAAGAGAATCTCTGAAAGGTTTGGGTTTAAAGGAACCATCTCGGTCCAACCCCTCTGTCTTGGGCAGGGGCACCTTCCACTGGAACAGGTTGCTGCAAGCCACATCCAACCTGGCTTTGAACACTTCCAGGGATGGAGCATTCACATCAACTTGTTCCAGTGCCTCACCAGCCTCGCAGTAAAGAATATATTCCTACTATCTAATTTCAATCTACCTTCTTTCAGGATATTACTCCTTGTCCTATCACTACATGCCCTTGTAAAAAGTCCTCCTTCCCAAAAAAATCACGCTTCGTGAAGAATGTTGCTGCCTCTGCTTTTATGTTACAAGGTGCATGCTTTTAAAATAAAGTTAGCAGGAAGGTAAGTGAATTAAAAAAAAAAAAAAAAAAAAAAAGTTAGAGAAATAATCCTTTTCTCTTCCACCCAGGAAAAAAAGTCATACCCAGGGGATATTTTGGACCGGCATTGAAGAACAGCTACACTAGACCCATTGCTTGGGCAAACATTTGGGTAGTCTGAGGAACACCCCAGGCATTGCTAATTTCTCTAGCACTGCAGATCTTGGAAGAATGGCTCAGCAAGGCATCCCTGCTAAAAACTGCTCCACTTTCTGTTGAATTTTCTTTTTTAGTTTTGTCAAAACCAGGCTTTCTTACAGGAATGATTTGATCCTTCAAAAATCAAGGGATCTCACTGAAACAGTATGTTGTTAACATATTATCAGTGAAACCCAAATTTCATCAGATTTCTGCAAAATGCTGTTGTCAAGCCCAACAGACTTTTCATTCTTATTTGAAATTAATTAGAACCTCTGCCTTACTTTGATTTTCTAAAAGGCTGCAGCAGGGGAAATTCAGTTACTCTCACAGCTCTTGCCCTATAAAAACATCTCTGTTATGATAGTAGGCATCCAGATGTAAAATATGCATTTTGTGTAACGTTTACATACAATATAGCAAGACCTTTGTATGATTTAAGATACAGCCAAATAAATGCTTGCAGTGTTTCTTTGTGTGCAGATAAACTCACTTGAATTCCAAGACAGTAAAACAGAATTAATATTCTGGTAATTATCTATTTCCAATTAAAATATTATTGTGCAATGAATACTAATAGAAAAGAGCCAAGACTTTCAAATGTTTGAGGTTGAGTGCCTTGAATTAATATTTATGAACAAAAAAGCCATTCTGACTTTGTAAGAGTGCTGTGCTCTCAGCAGCATCTTCTGCAATTGACAAAAACATGGATGCAGCACAGAGTAAATTGTCTCTTCTGCATTTTGATGAAGGACAGACCTTGCTACCTTGTTAAGTGCAAAAAGTTGCAGCTTTTGGGTCAACTGTGAGTTGAAATTTCCTTAATGATGACAGTTTACAGTAATAACCAGTTTTAAGAAGATGTACTTAGCACTTCGAAAAACACTCAGTAGCTTCTCCTGAAATCCTGGTGTCTGAAATATAGAATGCTTATTTAATTTAGGTTTGGTGGGGGTTTTTTTGTTGTTGGTGGTTGTGTTCTTTGGGGGTTTTTTGGTTTGTTTATTTTGTTGTTGTTGTTTTGTTTTTGTTTTTCTGTGTTTGGGGGTGGGGATTTTTGTTTTTATGGGTTTTTTTGCATTAGTTTTCCCCCTTCCCCTCCCCTCTGGGTGTTAAGGCTTTGTTTCGAACTCTGTCTGAAGATTCTGAGACTAAAAAAAAAAGGTTTCAAATTGCTGTCACCCCTTTCCCTTAAAAGGATCTTACTTAACTTTCCTGAGGGCTATGAATTATATTTTAGCACTTAAAAGCAGTTGTTCTTTAAAGAGATACAAGATCTTCCATCTGCATTTGCTGTCCAAATACCTTCCTAGGAACTTGATTAACCACTATGTCTTTGGATGTACAAGAGGAAAAGACAGTGGTGCTGCTAGTGCTGTATCCAGATTTGTAGCACGGTCCTCACAAGTGGTGTCTAGGTGGTATGGGATGCAGCAGAGGAAACTGTGAGGAGCTTTACCCTGCTCGCTGAGGTTCCTGACTTTCTTCAGAGGTGTTCTGAAGCCTGAGAAGATGCACGCACCTCTCGATATTGAGGGCTGGCACGTCAGTTTGTCTGTTTGGTGCTGTCATCTGTAGCCCTTTTCTACCTGCAGATGTGCTCCTCAATGACATTCTCAGCTTTGAAAATGTGCCCAGTTTTGGCCATTTTCCTATTGCAGCTGTAGGTGCTCCTCTTATAAACAATGCAGTAAAATTTTTCTTGTCTATTAACAACTAAAAATAAAAGTGTATTTCAACAGTGGCTAATGAAACTCCCTATTTTACGGCTTTCAGAACAGGGAGTTAGGAAAAGTGCCAGACCAGAATCAGGGCCCTGCTCCCCCCCTGTACTGTGTGTCTACTCCCTGGGGCTCTGGACCTCCATCCACAGTAATCACACAGGGATGAGATAAAGATGTTTTATAGTATCATATTTTATAGTATGAAAGGTGTGTGAATGTCTATAGAGTAATCAGTAATAAAATAAAATCTTTATATGGAAAGATGAGTCATGGTATCAGCTGGAAATAAATTTGGAAGGAGGGTTTACTAGTACAAGTGGTCAATATATATCAGCATTTTCTGACTTTTAGTCATTATTCCCTGACTTTAATTCTATCTTAGATTTGTAAAATAACATTCTGCTTTTCACAGGCATTGCAGAACTGATTGTACCCAAGGGACACGTAATCGTAACAGATAGATGGAGGCACTATCAGCTATTTCAGTAGAAGGTGCAATACTCAGCCGTTTGGAGACAACAGGTAAAAATATGTGATTTTAGATCCTTGTACCTAACAGAGATTGGTTTATAGGTCTATATATGACATTTCAATTACTCGAGTCACTTGGGATAATTCTGAGAAGTGTTATTATAAATACACACATCCAGTTCTTTCTGGTAAAAATAAGTTTTTTGCCTGCTTATGGTTTGGCTCTTCCCTGCAAGAACCGTTTCGTCCCAGACAAATGAGTGGTTACATTTCCTTAAAGGAAATTTTCTGTTTTCTCTTGGATCAAAATTTTACTTCTTCCCTCTTTATATTAATTTCTCAGATATATCTGAAATAGTAATTTGATAAAAAAATGGGAGCAACCTCTTCCACCCATCCAGTTTTCAGGAGTCAGCAAAAATCAGCCCCTGGCATCCATGTTGGGCCAGGGAGAGTTTTGGGAAAGCTGGAAAAGTTCAGCAATCCAGCACTGGTGAAAATTACTCTGTATTTCAACATCCCTGTTGCTCTTAGTTTGTGCCAATTTGCAGGAATATAGATTTCCCTGCAGATTGCAAGAACAGGTTTTGTTTGAGCGAAGGGGAAATTTCTTTAAAAGTCTCTCAAAATATTGCCAGGTTTAAAATCTGATGAAAAACTTGATCTGCTCCATTAATTGATTTCCAGAACTCCATTTTCTTTCAGAAATGCTCTCCCTACTCAGCTCCCTGTCCCTACCCTTCCTGAGCCCATCGTGTGTGCTGATGACACCGAGCTGTGTGGCGCAGGTAACTCTGGAGGGAAGGGATGTCATCCTGAGGGACCTGGGCAGACTTGGAGCTGGGCCTGGGTCACTCTCATAGAGTCCAACAAGACCCAGTGCAAGGTTCTGCATCAGGGTCAGGGCAAACCCAAGCACAAACATGGGCTGGGCAGAGATATTAGAAATCCTTAGGAGAAGGATGCGGAGGTGTTGGTGGACAAGAAGTTCAACATGAGCTGACAACGTGCACTTGCAGCCCAAAAAAAGCAATCGTCTTCTGGGATATATCCAACATGGCCAGCAGGAAAAGGGTTTTTCTGCCCCTCTACTCCACTGCTGTGACGCCCCATCCAGCACAGGAAGGACATGGGCCTGCTGGAGAGCGTCCAGAGGAGGGCTGCAAAGACGCTCCAAGTGCATTGAAATTGGAGGGGGAAATTCCTTTCAATTAAAGTCTTTAACTCACACCTAATACAAAGTAACTGCCTGACAAGGACTGCAAATTTGTCACAGCTTTCCTGAATCACACTTAGTGCCACCTCAGCATTTTACTGGGGGAGTGAATTCCCTGGTCTTCTGAATTGCATGGTCTGTTGGGATGTGAATCTCTGGATGGACAAAGACCAGAGACAGCCCTGGACTACCTGTGTATTTCTCTTTGTTTTCAAATGTCATGTGTGTGAAAAGTATTTGATTACTGATAGGTTTAAAACTTCTATGGTTTCTGCTCCATGAACTAAAGTATGCTTTTTTCTCTTTCCAACTTGTCATATTGAGATATTCTTAAAAAGATCAAAGGCAAACCTTAAATTTATTTCCTTATTTCCTATTCCATTTTGCATATAAAATTTTCATTATTTTCTTCCATTTAACAGTCCCCTGTCCAGGTAGATGTTAGAATCATAGAAACATTCAGGTTGGAAAGGATCTTTAAGATCATTGAGTCCAGTCATTAACCCAGCACTGCCAAGTGCACCACTAAACCTTGTCCCCAGATGCCACATCTACTTATGTCAATCTCTCCAGGAATGGTGACTCAACCGCTTTCCTGGGCAGATTGTTCCAATGCTTGACAGCCCTTTCCATGAAGAATTTTTTCCTAATATACGATCTAAACCTCTCCTGGCACAGCTTGGGGCTATTTCCTTTTATCCCAATTACCTGGGAGAAGGGCCCAAAACCGAACACAATACTTGAGGCGTGGACTCAGCAGTGCCCAGTACCAATGCCCTGGTCCTGCTGGCCACACTGTTTCTGATCCAGGCCAGGATTGCATTGGCCTTCTTGGCACACCTGTGGCTCATGTTCAGCCACTCTCCACCAACATCCCCAGGTCCTTTTCTGTTGGGCAGCTTTACAGCCGCTCTGCCCCAGCCTGTAGCACTGCCTGGGGTTATTGTGACCAAAGGGTAGGACCCGGTGCTTCACATTGTTGTACCTCATAACCTCATGGCATCTTTGTTGTCCTCCTAGGTTACCCCTGCTTTCAAAAGTGGCAAACTTTTTTTTCCTGAGTTGCAGCTAAAGCTCTCTTTTCAGCCAGGCTGGTCCTCCTCCCACCCAGTTCATCATTTAGGACAGGGGAACAGCCTGTTCCTGAACCTTTAGGATCTCCTCTTGGTAGAATGTTCAGCCTTCCCACTGTTGCCTGCTCATCTCAGCCATAGTTGCCTTCATATAGGCATTGCTTACCTCAAGAACTGCAGTGTAGCAGCTCTATTTTGATGCCGTGTGATTTCCCTTCATGTCTGTCTCAATCAGCTCTAAGTCAAACTCTCCTGTTTCTGTGACATCAGCTTTTGCAGCAGTTCACAGAGAAACAGAGGGGTAGAGGGACCGGCAGCCTGAGTCAGACGGGTGCTGTAAGCTGCAGAATGAGCAGTGCTACCTGAAATTCTGCAGTTTAGCATTTAGTGCTACAGTTGAATTTGGGGGCATGAAACAAAAACATGAATGAAAATTATAAAGTGGGAAGAACAGTCTGTAAATTTCACTGCTCAGGCCTCATAGCCTGCTCGCTTATGCCACACGTAAATGTACAACAAATAATAATATTGTAGCATATCAGTGTGTTCACCTGTTTCAGCTCAATGAAATGATTTTTTTTTTTCCCTATGCCTGCACATTATTAGTTAAATGAGAAGCTCAGCTGGATTTCATCACCAGAGCATCCTGGTGGAGGTACTATAATTGAATCTCCACTTATAGCTTAGTTATACAGTCAACAAGACTATATCAAATTTTGATACAGAGCTAAAAAGTGTCATTTGTGTCAAGCCAGTACAGACTAATTTATTGATTGGTTTCTATTCAGATCTTTATAAGTAAATATATGATTGTCTGAGCAGCTGAGTCCTTACACTGGTACCCCACGGAGCAGCTGATATTCCTGGGGAGATGCACCCCTACAGAGCTGCACTACAGCTGGCTCATTGGTGTTCTGCAAGTGGTTTCCCTGTGCACTAAACTTCACAAGAATGAGATCTGGTGTCTCTATAACTGGTGGGTTTTATGCTGCCTATATACCTAGGACAAAGATAGACCATGAGCTAAAGACTGCTTAAAATTGTCCAACTTGTCAGTGAAAAAGTTTATTTTTTTAAAAAGAACCCAAAAGATACGTTAATAATGGAGAAGAAATTGAAGAAATCTTGCTGTTCATTGGATAAAAGCATAATGGGAATGGATAGGAATTGATAGGAAAGTTAATATTATATTCACAGAGAGATGGAACGAACTGGGGCCCCGTTAAGCATTGGAAATACTGTTTTGGTACTGAGTATTTAAGCTTTCTGAAAACATAGTTTTGCTCGGGGTATTTCTTTATATTAAAAACCTTCACAAAGCAAATCTTTGTCTCTTAAAAAAAGCCTAAAGCCATAAGCCCTGTTTTCTGTTATATAAATGAAATGAAATATTAGGGAAGACTGAATATTTTCTATTGAAAGTAGTTTATCTATCTTAGATTTGCTCCAGGATATAAAACCAGCATTTTGCTCTGTGTGGTCTCTCCTTGCACAACATCCCTAGGTCTCAGTTTTTCTTAGAGAAATAACATCCTGCCCAAGCAATAATTTCTAGGCTGTCAGGATAACTACACTGGTTAGTGCAAACCATATCTGAGGGCTAAGGTCACTTCCAGTTTGGATTTTTCCTGCTAAAATGCATTATTCTGTCTTAATGTGTTGCATGTCAGTATTTTTTCAAGCCATCTATTCTGATGCATCTTGTTGAAGTGAAAGTTACATGGAGAAACTGTGTTGGAGCCATGGATTTTCAGTGTTGTCTCAGTCGGGATAAGTGGCTAAAGCGATCTGGCTGATGCAGTTTTTCTGGGTGTGTCGATCACAAATGTGAAGGGATACTGCAGTTTGAATGCAGAGCCCCAAGGGCAAACCCCAGTAGGAGCTATTCACATCAACTCTGTGTCTGAAACCACTGTCCTGTGAGGCTGCCTTTGGATAAACACAACACAGTCTCATTGGCAAGACCATTCCACATCTTCAGGTGTAAGCTGCAGCCCACATAGATGGAAGTGCAAAATCCTACTGGGTCTGAAGGATGGGGGTTTATGCCTGTTTTCTGTGGAAGCTGATGATCAAAAGTGGTGGTAGAGGACCATGTTGGGGTTGTATCCCACACTGACTGAAACTTCTTAGTGTTGCCCTATTTCCAGCAGTTCAGCTGGAAGCCGCTTCCCTTAGACACTTACAGCAAAATCTGTCTTGTCCTTAGAATCATTCCCTCTAAGATCATTGAGATCATAAAAAGACAGGAAAGAAGCCATGCCAAGGCTGCAGTATATTTATTGCTTGTCTCACTGCTCCTACATGGAGCTGTCCAAGTGAAAAAGTCCCGCTGCTTTTTGTAGCTGAAGTTCACTACTTTCAACTCTTGCTATGCAGGGCTGGATGTCACACTTGCCTCAGGTTAGACAGGAGGGTGCTCAGACTGTTGGTAGTAAGGGCTTCAGGCAGCTTATGGCTCTCATCCTTTGTGAGTCACTACTAAAGGCCATAAATAGGAACTAATATAAAGTATTTGTATGAATCTTACAAACCACAAAGTGTGGGGGTAGTATGACTCAGCCCAATCTCCCCTTCCCCAATTCCATCATTTCTCTTACTGCTGTATTATATTTGAGCTCTGAAACACTAGGGACAAGCCAGGGTCTGATGCTTTCTTGAGGTGTTCTTGTTTCTCAAGAAAAAATATTTATATTGTAAAGTGGAGAAAGATTTGACTGAACTCGCTGATGGAAAAATGTGATAAAAACAGATTTTAAAGTGAGAAAGAGAGAAAAAGTGGTGAGGGGAGGAGTGAGGAATGTTCATATTACAGATAGCTCAAGATTTTAAGTGAAACCAGAATTCCTGAGTAGGGAAGAAAAGGAGAGTGAAATGCATCTCATTCTCAGGCTTGCAGCTGTGGATCTCTAACCAGTGGTATCTAGAAGGAAAGGAAAAAGGAACAGCAGACTTCAGGCAGTCTGCACCTTGACCAAGCTGGGATACAATCAGGGAGTGGTGATGGATGTGAAGAGACAGCCTTGTACAGGAAAGCCCAGGGAGGTGCAGACCATGCTGGGATTCATCCTACAGCAGAATGCATGGTGTCAGTCATCGAGCAGGACTAAGTTTGAGATGAACTTTCATTAATTTGATCTTGTGGGTGGTGGTGGGGTTTTTTTCGCTTGGGTTTTTTTGTGTTTTTTGTTTGTTTTGTTTTGATTTTATGGTTTGCTTAGGTTTTTTAAATGGTTGTTGTTTTGTTTGGATACTTTTTTGTTAGCCTTAGAGAGGAGGAGTTTCTCTCTGTAGTTCTTTGATGGTTTGTGTTCAAATGCCTAGCTTTGAATTTTGTTAGGTATCTGACAAGAAACTTTACCTCAAATGTCCCATTCCTCTGCAAACTGAAAAGATATTTGGAAAGTTGCAAGAATCTTTAGAAGATTCTTGCAACCTTCCAAATATTTTTTCAGTTGTGCTGGAAACCCTTCATATCAATCTAAATGTGACAATGCCTGGTTATACGGAAGTGTTGATGGAGAAGCCTGAGTAGACTCAGAATTTAGTGAAACTTCAGTATTTTGAAGAGGCTTCTTACAAAAAGCCACAAACACTGAGCTGTTTTTCGTTATGTTGTTTCACAAATCAAGCAGTCTTGCATGGGGCCATCCATATGGACTGCAAACAGAATAAAGTTTGGATATTCAACAAAATATATTCCCTCAAAAAATATTTTCCACTTCTCTTCTATAAGGTGTCCTCAGCTGGATGAAAAGGTGAGAGGTGTGAAAGAGGGCATGATGTGACCTCTGCCAGAGGAGGTGGTCAGGGCTCAGGAGCGGAGGACTCTAAATCTGAATTCACGCAGAAATTAGTGGTGGAATTCTGGCTGAATTTTTGCTAACTGGCAAATTCTGAACTTTCACAGGAAAGGTCAAGATAATTTAGCAGGAAAAAAGGCTGCTGCCAAATTCTAATGAGTTTCTTATTTTTCTCCAGTGTGAGAATAACTGAACTATCTGGATAAGATTAATATGGGGCAATGCCAACAAAATTAACAGTTACCCTGGGAGAAGTTCATCCTTGGCATGACTGCTCATTGAGCTGCTTTTGCACCAGGGATTGTTTTTTCTCAGCTTTCCTTTAAGTTACTTTTCTGAACTCTAACAAGCTGAGACATCTGAATAAAATAATAATTTTACATCAAAATATTAATAAAGCAGGTATTTCAGATACTTAACTTGCAAATAATTCATTGCACTAAATTAGTTTTTTCTAATCAATTAGGAGTCTGCCAGGTACCATCAAATGGTAATTTAACAGCAGGAACAATTTTATGTATTTTTAGAAAGGATGAGAACCAATTTATTTAAAATTGCTCCTCCAACCCACAGGACCCAGGCTGAACACTTCCCTTCAATGACACAAAGGATTTTTTTTCTGTCTGTTTTCCTATTTGGAACAGGGATGTATTGTCTTAGTGCTACTCTAAACCTAGTTATTCTGTTTGCTATTGGAGCAGAAAACAAAATATACCAATATATGATTTATGTGTCTCAAGGACAAACTGAAGATCTGCAGAGACATACAAGTGCACCTATTGCTGGCACGTGGTTTATCAGGGTGGTACAGACCTCTTTTACAATCAGCACAGAGACACAGGGGACAGAGTGACCTGGAATGTCCACGTGGTGATCTGAGCCCTTCTGCAGGCACATGCAGTCCTTGATAAATGCTGCTTGTTACTCTCCAGTGGATGATTCTCTGGTCTAACCCAATTTGTTTGTTCTCATAGGCTCAGACTTATAACTAGCTAACAGAAAGCACTAGGTACAAATTATACCTCAACTATCACTATTCTCTGGTATTTGGATGATTAATGTTGTATTATTTCACCAGCATATAATACAAATAAAAGAGACACCTTATTCAGTCTGTCATTTCTGGTGGTGGAGTTAGGGGCCAGTTGCTTTTTGACTGATGAATTTGGAGCTTAAAATCCATTCCATGATGGGGAGGATTACATCTGTGCCTGATCACTGGGCTGTAGGCTGGATTTGTGCACTGACAACGTTCCCCTTTGGCCTCTGGTGTCAGACCTGGTACCTGTCCTTGGGAATGCAGCAGGGAAAGACTAGCTTAATGTTGGGTAGCAGGACAGTCACTTCTGACTTCACTGCAGCATCTGAAAGGTTGTATGCAGACAAATCTGTAACTAGGATGTCATGTCTTGATGTGGTGTGTGCTGCCATGATCCTATCTGAATAGCTAGTAAGAGTCACTTTTTGGTGTCTAAATCCCGAAACCAAAAACCTGTTGTGACTTCATGACAAATGTAAAATTGTCCTCTCACAGTCTTCTCTATACATTTTTGAGTGCATGCTGGAGACAAGAAGATTGGATGCTGGAAACCACAAACTGAACCCCTTGACTCCTGTAGCTGCACTGCCGAGAGGTTTTGGTTTTCTTTTCCTGGGTGTTCTGACCAAGGTCCTGTTCCAGCTGCGTGTAGGTTCAGAGTGTGTCAGCCCAGGTACGTGCTTTGACAGTGCAGTAGGGAAACCAAAAGACAAATGCTTCTGCTTTGGCACCCCCATCACAGAATGCAAAATGCCACAGCGGCTGGCAAAGCCCATGCAGCCTTCAGTAGATTAAAGGAATCTGTCTCAAAAGAAAAAGGCATTTGACCTCAGGCAAAGGCAAATACGTGCCTTGTAATTGTCATTACTGCTTTTCAGTATGATTGCAAAAAATTGAACAGCTTGAGGTTGTCACATTTAGAGCCCTAATTGGCTCCATATTTTGCTGGGTAAAATCTGAAATACTCCTGTTTTACGGAGTTCGAGATTCCTCAATATCTTCTTCCACAAACTCTGCATTGGTTTTACTCTCCAGCTGCAATTTGGTGTGCACAGCTGGCTGTCTCAAATCAGCATTAAGGGGGATAACTGAGGTACAGCCTCTGAAGAGAGACAAGCCATGCCTGAGGCAAGTCTGTTTCCTTCCATGGGAAGCTTCATCAAAGTCTCTCAAGGAAAGAGAGGGCTGCGTTTCTCTTTTGCTTTAAGTTAAACCAATAAACTGATTTCTGAAAATGCAATGTTCTAATAGTTCTTCTCATACTTAAGAAATAGCTATACAGGCTAATATCAATATTTTGGTATTATATATTAGTATTATATATTCAGTACTATTTGGTGCCAAGTACACACCAAGTACTATACAAAGCTTCAAAAACAAAGACAGCTTCCAAAGCTTCTAATCCAAAGGCTTTGTATAACAAACTTTGTATTAACTAATCACATATTTTCTCACTAATTTGATTGAAACAACTGACAGGCATGAAGTTGAAGCCTAAGCAGGAGTGTTTTGCACATCAAGGATTTGAGGATTTTTAAGGGCTTGAATCAAGGCCCAGGGAAGTCAGTGGGAGGCTCCAACAAACCAGTATCTTAGAAGTCAGGCTGTAAAAACAGTAAATTAGCAAAAACATCCTTGAAATTGTGGCTGAGAACTAAAAATTGTAAGATATTCCATTACCTGAACACCTGGAAAAATAAGACAAGACTTTTTCTTGGAGTGACGTAAAGTGCTCTGCAAGGCACTGAAGAAGAAACTGTTCCCAGAACACTGCTCAGAGATGCTCTCTCCAGAGCCGTCCTTCCTTTAATCCCGAATTCATCTGCTTCTTTGATGTGTTACAGAGAACTGGAAAACGGGGGCTTTGTTGTGGGTTCTCTGTTTGTTTTAAACCCATCGAGGAGGGAGTGCAGGTGAGTGCGTCCTGGTCTCCTCCTCTCCTCTCCCGCCGGGGTGGGAATAACCTGCCCGGCAGCGTCTCCTCCGCCGGCCGAGCCCCCCTAGCGGTGCCAAACCGCTAAGCTTCCTCCTGCATGCCCAAATTAATGAAGAATAAAAGCAAATCTAACCGAACAAATATTTTAATGCAGCCCTCCATTAGCGAAAATACTGCAGCGTTGAGAAATGCATGTTTGTTTGGTCTAAGCAGCATCACGCTTCTGTAAAATCCTGTACCATGGTAAATGCTGCGCCTTCAGTTTAGCAGGAGCTGAAGCTGTTTTCCGTGACAGCTGAGCGGGGTCCTCAATTTTCAAGCAAATATGAAATGAGCTAAAAATACAGTGTGTTTTTCAGCATGTAAAATTTTACCCTGGGTTTTTTCCAGAAAGACAATTTAAGAAGGTTTCTTTGAGTAAATTAAATGTATTTCTATGGTGACCTTGTGAGGGACAAGCTCAGCATTATCGGTGTGCATATTGCAAATAGGGAGTTAGAGCTAGGGCCACCGTGTTCACAAATAGGGAATGATATTTCTGCCTTTTGAGACAATAAAATGTTGGGAAGAAAATAACGGTGAAAGGTTGGAAATTAAATGAAAGCTGCTGAGAGTGAAATTAAATAATTGGGAAATCAGGATGGTCCTTGAAGCAAGCACACCTGCATGTGAAATGCTCAATAAAATATCACCTTCATTTTAATTCTTTGTGGGTTTGAGGTGAAGTTTTTTTGATGTTGTTTTGTTGGATTATTTTAAAACCTTGTATTTAGGTAAATAGGAGAAACCATATTTGTTTGTAGAGGCTTTTTAAGCTTTTGGGGCTCAGAGCAATCAGAGCCAAACTGAAAAATGCTTTAACTGGCTCCAAACCCTTGAGTGGTGAAACACCATGTGAAGGTGGCGACAATCAGGCAGTGACCTGAGTGACAGGGGACAGATGATGGCTGTCCTGAGCAGCTGCATGGCCAGGAGCCCCCTCAGCACTGCACACATGCTGATGGAATATTGCACACAGCCAGGGAAATCCACGGCTGGTTGCAAAGGGTGTAGCAGGAGCGCAGCACTGTTGCAGCAGCCAGGGCTGAGCTGGAAATGCAGTGAGCAGGAGTGGTGCAGCTGCAGGTAAATGTGGGTGATCCCAGTTTGTTCACTTCCCATTCAAGCCAGGCAGGGATTATCATCCTGCACTGCTCTGCCTGGATCCTTGGGGCTCCTGTGCTGATGGGCTTTGTTTCCCAGTTCACACATTGCCAAGGAGCCACTGGGTAAAAGCACCTGATATTTCTCTTGGGTTAGGCACTTATTTGATCAAAATTCAGCTTTATCTGGGAATGCATTACCTCAGCTAGTCTTAGGAATTGAGAGATTTATGTGGAGAAATCAAATTAATTTCCTTTCTTCCACCAGGTTGTCAATCAAGGTATGAAAAGGAAAATGGTATAATTTTTCACTTTTTTCCTACTACCCTGAGGTTAGATGAGATTAAATATACTGTAACACTGCACCCCCGTGCTCTGCAGAGATACCTGACCAAAGTCTGGTGAATGACAAATAAGTGACTCTGCAGGGAAGTTTGATTTTAATAGATTTTTTTCTAATCATATCTTGCTTTCATGAGAAAGACTGTATTTGGGAAGTCTAGAAAGGCAGTGGGCTGGAATAATAACCAAAAAAAGTTCTGGATTCACAAATAATTCTTTTGATTTCAAAACATAAAGTGGAAAGCCGTGATTGCCTGATGTTTGTGTTTATGCCTCTCCATGCAGAAGCGTGCTGACCAGGGATGGAAGGTTAGGGAATCAATACTGAGAACTGAAGTAGCTTTTAGATGCTCAGCTCCTGCTGTGCTTAGTCTAATTTGCAGTTTGTTTTAATCCCATTTTAAATGGTGCTGGAGGAGTCTGCTTTATCTCAGCGAGAAATCCAGGGAAGCTGGTAGTTGAAAATAATGGATCATCAGGAAATAAATGTGGGCATAATGTGTGCAGAGAAAACTTTAGCCATAAAACTTGTTTTGTAGGAGTGCAAACCCACATCTCTGCTAAGTTTTTACAGTTAGAAATGAAACCCAGTACTATTATAGGAAATCATTCATGACAGTGCGGTGGTTCCTTTTTTTTTTTTGTTTTTTTAAAAGACTGAAATCCCCAAAAGAACTACAACTAATTTCCTTTAGCTGGCAGATAAACATTCATGCCCAAACTTTCAGAAGTGGTCATTTGGGAAGGGTCATGTTTCTTCCCTACATGCTGGATTTCACCTTTCACAGCACTTTGAGTAGTCAGCCCAGCTGAGTTTTCCAACAATAAAACATTCCCAGTCCATGCCAAAACCCCACAGCAGTTACTGTGTGTTCCTTTGGCAAACTGATGCTTGCAGCAAAATGCAGCAAAAGAGAGGTGAATGATGAGCAGGAATCCCAGAAGGTGGGGAATGGCCCTTGTCCTCCACAGAGGAGAAGGTATTGGAGTGAAATGTCCTCTCACTCTGCTCCTTGGCAGCCCTGTTTTATAGGGATACAGCAAAGACTGGGAAACTTGTCAGCCAAAGAAATGGAAAGTGAACTTAGAAAGTTCGTGCAGCCTGACTCCATTCATTGCTACAGCAATAATTCCCCATGAAAGTGGAGCAAAGAAATGTTTTAGATTGTAATGCACTTTGAAAATGCAATAATCCTAGCAAAAAAACCTTCTCTCATTTTAACCCATGGATCTGTGAAATCCTTTAATGACATTGATAAGCTGCTTTGACTTCCTAAAGGATTTCTCAAGTAGGATTGAATTTAGCAACACCTACCTTGCAGTTACTAGTAAGAATCTAGATGTTCCAGCCCCTAAACAATAAAGTTTTAAGAACATACTTTGATATGAGTGAGTCCTCTGTCTTCTCTCATTTCTTTAGATTTCCAACCCCCCTCAAAAAGGGAGAGACGCAAATACAACTAAAAGTTGCTGGCTATCTTTTGGATGCTAATTCCCTTTTGCGCTTTTCAAAGTCCACTCCAAAGTGTTAAGGCAGGAGAAACATTCCTGCAGGACTTATCCCAGCCAGAGCTGTTCCACATCAGAGCAGGGTAAAAAAGAGATTTCCTGAAATACATTTTTTCTGCTATTGGCAGAGTGCAGATAGCAATAAGAAAAAAAGCTAAAAGAGAATAGAGAGAGTGACTCCCTTTGGTTTAAAATTGAAAGTTGGAGGGATTGTCTTCTATTCAAAATGGGGGAAAGTGTTGAGTAAAGGAGCCAAGTAAATTCTGGTTATTATTTCTTAATATATCTGCATGATAGAATAATTTCAAAAGTAAATGTTGCAAATATATTTGAGTTTTCCTCTGCATTTCCCTTTCAACTGAAACTAATTTTTTAATCTAATCCAAATGCCCAAACGATTCCCTTCCTATTGAGTCAGGATTTCTCAGAGAAGGAACTGTCTGGGAAAAGCCTTCCTGAAGCCCGAGAAAATGGGAATTCTCAGGAGAAATGCCCACCTGGAGGCTGCCAGGAGGGACCATTTATGTCCCCTGTATATGGCAGAGTATGAAGGTCCTATGGCACAGGGAGTCTGGGAGAAGAAATCTGGAAGCAGGGAGGTATTTTCTTGAAGTCAAAAGATCTAACATTGTAGGATATCCTATACAATAAAAAAATCTAATAATAAGATTATTCTTATAATATAGGATATCTAATATCAGAATACTTTCAGCCTGGGCAATATGAAGCTATATATTGCAGGGCAAGGAAATAATTATTTCCAGACCTCTGGTCACTTGTCATCATCTCTTTTTCTTCACTGTCTGTACTGTGATTTGCAAGGAGTATAAAGAGAGTGTGAGAGATTACAACATCTGAGTCAGCTCAGCTCAGGCTCAGCAATGTGATCCAGCCAAAAAGAGCAAAGCTAAAGGTCACCTGTACCCTTCTGCACGTTCAGCTCTTCAGGTTTTTGCCTAAATGAGTCACTGTCTTTTCCAAACTTTAGACTGAATAAAGCAAAATCGTGATGTGAGTTACCAATTTGACTAGACCAGTTTCTTGAATAAGGGAAATATTCTTTCTAAATGGACAAAACAAGTACCTTGATATGGGCAGGGATAGATTTCCAGGAAGTGATAGTGGGAAGAAAAGTAGCAAAAAATTTGTCAGCTTAGCACGCAGTAGTGTTAAGTATCAGCTGTATTTTGTCAGAATAGCCAGAATCCTGCAGGAGCTCCTTCCTTTCACTGATTGTGGTCCTCGAGGTGAAAGCCCAACAGTGGCTGCATTCTTGGAGAAGGCATTCCAGGTGGAAAAGGTCATGACTTTCAGTCATGAATATGATCATCACCTAGTGCAGCCCCAGACAGACTTTTTCCTCCCTGCAGAAATACTTAAAGAAGAGAAAGGCAAGTGCTAGCATGAAAACCCATTCTAATATCCAGTGGCACTAAGCCTTTCAGTAGTGAAATTTGCATGCTGTATCTCTTTGATGTCCAGCACCAGGGTCCTTGGCACCTTCTAGAAACAGCTACCACACCAGAATCTCTCAGAAACAGGCAATTCACTGTGGCTATGTCAAATGACATCCACCTTCCCACAGCTGAGGGCTGCAGGGAAAACAGAGGGACTTGGGATCAATGTGTAACCAGAAGAGCTCTGTTGTGGTGGCTTCTAGAACATCTCCTTGAACTCCCTGAGTAATTCAAGTGTTGAGTGTGATAAACCTCTCCCCTTCATTGCAGGGCTTTCACCCTAAGGTGTAACTTACACCTGTAAGCCAAGGGAAGGGAATCACACACTAAAGACATTGAGATTTACAGATCTTGCCTCCCAGATTGCTCTCAGGATGAAGGTCACCCTCCACTAGGACACCCCAGCCACCATTTGTGTGCACGAGCAGACTTGGCAGTTCTTTCACGCTTTTTGATGGTTTAGTACCACAGCAGGAGAGGCCAGGTGAGCACTTCGAAGGCTGTATGTAATGCTCTTAATCTGTGCTGGAAGTGGGAATATTGGATGAGCTGCTTTGGAATGCTCTCTATTAAGGATGTAGCCAGCCTCTACAGGTAGGGTATACACTGCCCATGTTTCTAGCAATTTAATTAATCAGTGCAATGAATGCAATTGAGACAGGTAATAAAAAGTCCTTTATTCAACCTTAAACTGTCACATAATTTTACCTGTCAACAAGCTGCAGTACAGAAGGTTGTTTCTGAAAATCCTGGCTCTAAAAGTTACTGAGCTGCTTATGAAAATGCACTTAACTGCCAGTGAGTCAGCATTCAGAGGCCTGAAACTCATTTCCAGGAATTGTGTGATTTACAAGGCTTGACTTTCAAACTTGGCCACTGACACAGCAAGAGAAGAAATAAAAACACTCTGAAACAAAACTCCCACATGCCTTTCAAATGCAAAGCACAATAAGAAAACTGTCAGTCTCTTGAGACATACCTGCACCTGTCATTTAAAATTAGAGGATAGTAGAGAAATAGTCCATCTCAGTCATTTTCTCTTTGGAGTCACAATTTTTTGACTGATGTCAAGTTCAAAGATACCCCTGCAACAAAAAAAGGAAACATTCTCTAAATTTCATAGTACAAATGAAGGCAAATCCTGTTCTTTTGGATCCCTTAAATGTGGAATGACAGTGTTTGGTATATTACCAGCATCGTAACAGCTGATGGTATCTGCTTCAGGCAGGGCTGTTTGAGGAGAGCAGAGATAACAGACTCCTGGCAGCAGAAGTTTCACTATTATTATTTAATGTTGATATCCCAGTGAACCTCTGGAAAACTTTGACCAGACTCATTTCCAAAGATGATTTCCAAATATTTCCAATGTTTTCATGTAGAAGTAAGAAAATTTGCAGGTGCTATTTAGGGAATGAGATGAATAATTCATTTAGAGGGTTAAGACAAGGGAAGTGACCATTCCTAGGTGACCATCAACCACTAAGCAGGACTGGTAACAATCTCTTTGGGAGAATAACTTTTGCTCCTGGCAGTGCCTTCAGGTTTTGGAAATCAGTTGCTATCTCATTTTCTTAATTTCCTGGCTCCGTGTCCTACTTTTCAGACAGATAATATTCCTTTTCATTAGGGATGTTATGGTAAAGGTGTAATTCATACTCCTAGGAGCTAAAGCAGTCACAGGATTATTAATTATGGAGGCAATGTAACCTTATAAGACCCCATGGCTGGAAGGAGAGTCCATTCTCCTGACTGAAAGACAAGGCAGAATCTGGTGGCTGCAGTTTGCTGGGAGGCAGAGCATCCCCCCCTTGCATCAGAGTCTTGGCTAGCCAAATGATATTGTTCCCCTTAGTGTGGTATGTTTCTAATTGGAGTGAGGTACATGCCAGCAAAGAATTAAACAAATTTGTGGCAAGCCTTGTATTGCTTCTTTTGTGTTTTCTTTTAGTAGTGACATTTAGTAGCTTTATTTTCTATCTAACTCCTCTTTTGCTGCAGAAGTTACTGTCCCTTTAACTGTACCTGGTAAATGCTACTGAGGAATATGCAAATACATGGGCAGTACGAGCAGGTCTCACATGTGTTAACTTTTCCTCTTGCTTATGGAAAAATCCATTTCTTCAAAAATTCCCAGTGTCATAGGATGCAGTATCTTGCATTGCTTTCAGTTCATTTTCATATCTGGTTATGCCATGGGGACAATCTGGGTTTATCTTTTTAGAGCAGATGATGTCTTCATGCTTGTGGATACAGGTAAAGTCCCCATAATGACTGTCTGAAATGTTTAGCAGATTTTATTCATTTAAGTTGTTTCAGCTGGTGTATGTGATTTGCATAGACTTGAAAACTTGCCTGAAAACAGATTTTTAATGCCTTTGAGAGAAGTCTGAGGTTTGCAGTGAGAAAGTGGTCAATCTCCCTAAGAACTATCTATTCTTTTTTTCCTAATTGTTCAAAAATTCCTCACATATTTCTTTTGTTTATTCAATACAAACTCAATTATATTTGAACAAATTAAAACCCTATCTATGCAAGGTACAAGAACATATGAAATAATTTGGAACTTGCTTGGGTTTTATCAGAACAGGGGAGGAGTTGTTTTCCAAGGTTGATGCCAGGCCAATAAATAAAGAGGAGTAGTCCAGTGCTCTCGTCGTAGTATGCCACTGGAGATTGTATTTTAAACTGCAGTATCCCAAGCCAAACATTTATGTTCCATCTAGAAGCCAACAGGTGATCTGCCTAGGTTTTTTGCACAGATGGTATAAGACCCTCTAAGCGTCTTATGGGTGGGAAAAAAGGGAACCTTACCATGTAGAAATTAGTCAATTCTCAAAGCAGTGTAATTGTATCTTGTGGTAGCAACATCCTAACTAAGGTAAAAAGAGTTTAGAAATGTTCATGGGCCCTACACTATGGCAATAGTGTCGTGCCAGCCAGAGGTCTGACAGTGCTCTGTGTTTGCTTGTTTTCCAAAGCAAACTGCTATTCATCATCACCATTTTGAATTGCATGACTTGTCCTGTGCTGAGGTAAAAGGCAGAGAAAAATGCATTCGAATTGAGCAAGTATTAAAAGTTACTTAGTCCAAACTCAGAGTACTGGTGGATGTTAGGTATGTAGGATTCTTATTTTAACACACTGGTTTTTGGATTATCTGCTTAGATCTCAAGAGTATGGTGCAGAGAGTGGGCATATAAGTAAGAGAATAAATACCAAGTATAAAAAAGTGGTGAAAATATTATCTCTCTGAAGAATATGGTATTGGAAATACACCAAAATAGGCAAAGAAAGTACTCTTTTATGTGCATAGACAAATGTATACACATAAGTAACATGATCTTTTTCACATATAAAATAAAAAAATTCTTAAAATCCCAAATAATCAAATGATAATCAACAAAAAACCCCAGTCTGCTGTATCAGGCCTCTGTGCCTTTGCACATTTGGAGGAAAGCATGTTATTTCAATAGACATGGCATACAGTAAATAAAGCACTTGAAAAAGGCACTTGTAAATTATTTCTTCTCATGGCCTCAATAGACTATTTATGTTTTATCAGCAGATGGGAATTTGAGTAGATGTGATTACCTGAGTTCAAAGAAGAAAATGTTTTAACCAGGACACCTTTCCATCTACTTCTGTTTTGGTGAGGGTTATTTGCGTTCTTATTAAATCATCTAATAGCAGTCAAGTGAGGAAAGACAGGAGGGTAAACAAGCTGAAAATTAAACCAGAAAGCATTAAGAAAGGTGTCCTTATTGTGTTTTGCAGGCTGAATTTGACTTTAACATTACAGCAAGTTGAGGGTACTTGCCTATACAAAATCAGAGTCCAGCTGGCTTCACTGGAGACTGCATGGGCAGCCACGGAGCCACACACCTTCAATCCTGGAATTCACTCCCAGACAAGAAGTAAAAAGGTGAAAATCCAAAGTGATAACTGCTTCGCCAGGGACGCTGGGAGCTCTGGATTGAAGCAGTGTCTCTGCATGGAGTTACTGCCATATTTTGCTCCTGAGCTGGGAGAAGAGAGGTGCTGTAGAAGTCCTTGATCCTTGTTTTTCTTTTTTGTTTCAGAATTTTTCCAGTGAGAGATTGTCCCATCTTCTCACCTAAAAAAGGCCTTAGTAAATGAGCAGTATTTTTAAATAATGCTCCGAGAAGATAGATGGCATCTTTTTATTTTATGTAAGTCTTATTTTAGTATTGGATATATTGGTGTTTCTTGGCTTGTTTCTTCTCAGCGTGTCTATCCAAAGCATTAATAACTTCCCATGGTGAAGCAGCATGCTTGTTAACAACAGATCATATGGAATATGAGTTAAACACCAGTACAAATGATTATGTATTTTAGCAATTCTGCAAGGCTGCTCATTTCTAGTCTTTCCCTGTTACATTATGGGACTTCCTGTTACAACAAATCATCTGAATTGGTCTTGCAATGGGAATGGTGGCCATCAACCAGATGCTCAATTGCACGCCGGAGAGTTACTGAGGAACAGGCACAAAAGGCACAACAGCTCAAAGAGGTGACTCTACTCCCAGAGCTAAGACAAACCACTATGTATACAAACCATTGAAATACTAAAAAAATACCCAATTAAAACCTTTTGTGTAAAAAATATTTTAAAAATTCAATAATTGTGTTGCGTTCTTGATATAGAAAGGAAAAATTAAAAACCCTCCAAAACCTCCTTGAAATGCAGTTTATTGTGACTGTCCTTGTTGTCTTTCATAAATGTTATGAACCTGTTTATCAGTTTTTATGCTCACTGGGGGTCTCAAGAGACCAGTGAGCAACAGGCCATTTTGGAACTGCTATCATCGAGGGCATACATCGCTTAATTCCTAAAACAAAGGTGTTGCGTAGGGTTCTCTAATTGTAATTTCTGCCACTTAGAAGCTGAGGTGATTTGCATTCCTTTTAATAAATTAGGTATTTAATTACATTATAAATGTAACCTCTAATTGAAGCACCTGCTCCCAGTGGGAATAACTCTATGATGATTTTGCATGAGTGACCTAGAAGTAGATGCATGCTGCTGGAGGAGTGGGTATCTCACTAATTGGCACTAAAACATTATTCTTGAGTACTTTTACATCTTAATGGATCTTCCCCCAGGATATCTCTTAGGACGATATTTGTTTTGCTGTAGTGTGTTGCCTTTGGTTCTTGTCCTCCACTTGTGGACATTTGTGCGTCCGCACTTTTCTCTTTGAGAACTTTTATTTTGCATGCCCTGATACCCACTGCTATCTCACCGTATATAAAGACAGATGCAAGTCCCTGTCCATGAGTATTTCATGCCAATGGTGGTACTGTCTGGTTCTAAACCCATTTAACTGTCAGCACAGATTTTTAATATCTATAGTGTTACTGAAGATATTACTAGAGCCCTGATACCTCAGTTTGAACCAAATGTAGAAGTGTAGCTCTCTTCTGAGGATGCCACAAAAAACTTCATTGTATGTTGAAGTCCCATATCAGTCTGAATGTTAAAGCCTTAACAGCTTAAAATATATTTATTTAGCATAGCCTCTTGGGAAAGGTCTAGTCTAAGCAGTTATTTTCTTCTTATCTACGATTTGTTCTCAAACCAGTAAGAATTTTTTTGTTGTTGTTATTTTCTTTGTGTTACTTCATACTGTTTCTGGTCAGTTTAACTCTCAAGGTGGCTGAATCAATGCATTTAAATTACACCTGCCTGCGTTTCACATATCTAGAGAATGCTGCGAAATCATTACATTTAACTAATGCTACTATTTGATTACAGATCATCAAGGTGTTGGGCAGATCAGATACAAATGACAATAATTTGTGCCAGGTGATTGAAGAGCAGCTTTACAGTTTCCTTCCCTGATTCATATTTTAAGACTGCCCCAGGATCTGCCTCTGTGTTTCTGACCAGTTTTCCTGTCAGCTTCCAAGGGAAGATGCAAACCTGGAGCTCAAACCTGAATGAACAAGGCATGCTCACAGCAGTCAGGAATTTCGGGCCAATCCCTGCAGCAGCAGTGCAATTTGGTCGCTGAAGAAGGGATGAAAGCTCTGAGGAACAGCAAAAGATATTAAGATTTTTCAGATCTTAGGCAGTTTTAAAGGCTCACTCTGTTGCTCTCAAATAGTACAAGAATTTCAGCAGCACATTAAACTCTGGAATATGTGTCCTATAATAACTTACTCCTGTCAAGACACTGTACCAGGAATCACGGAGAGGACACAGGATATAAAAGACAAAAAGACTATTTGTGGATTGCTTACAGTTTAGTTTCTTCCAAATTCCCTTAGGAATTTTTCCTTTTATAATTATTAAGCTCTCACTTCATTATTAATGTAAGTTTTCTGCATGGTCTTTGTTCTACCTGACACTGGCTAAATACATAGTACTGGGGATGTATTCCTCTGGGTTTAATTTACTCTCACCATGCTTCTTCTGGTTCTCATAGTAAAAGAAAGATGATCAGGCATTTGCCATCTAAAAAAAGTCTGATACTTAAATTCAAAACAATGCAGTTTTTGAGATTAGGACTGATAACATAAATTAGAACTGTGTGACCTTAGAAAAGTCTTATCTCTTAGAGAGAAATTGAACAAGGTCCTGTTAAAGAAGGACAAATTACAACCATTTCTGGTTACTCTCTGTATTCTAAAGACAATATGAGAATGTTCTCCGTTTCTCTGGGACACATCTAAAGATTAATTCAGACACACACACACACACACACACACACACACACATATATATATATCACTGATAGACCATAATATTTTTCCCTCCTCAAACCTCTCATTTTGAGAGATGAAGCCTGAATTTTATATCTGAGATAAGCAGCCTATTTAATTAGTTTAGGACTCTACTCTGTGTGGGTGGATGAATTCTATTTGTTTTGCTGAAGTACGACACCTCCTTTTCACATAAGCTGAGAATGCAATGCCATTAATTTTTCTTTCTATAAATTGTGCCACTAAATACCTCATTAAGTTCATTAGGAGAATAAATGAAGATGTATGGGAATACCCATTCCGGAGGAGAAACTGCACCAAAACAGTCTGGTTGCAAAATGTATGTTTGTAAACACTGGATCACATTCTCAACTGTGAAGTCTCATTGACTTTGATTAATAAAGATCTGATCTATCTGTTTTCTCTCAGATAAATGCAAATGTACTCTTACTGGTTTCTCAAAATGTCTCTTCCTCATACCAAATGCAGGAAGGAGGACAGATGAATCAAGGCTTCCTGGCTAAAGCTTTAGTGGTGGCTTAGGTATTTTCAAAAGTATTCAAGAATAAACAGTACATGTGGGGCTGTGAAAGAGGGACAGCTATCTTCATGTGGGGAATTACCTCCAAATTTTCAGGGTTTGCTGGAGATATGGGCAGAATCTGCTGCAGGGCTGTGGAATAGCACAGTAGGTCTTTCTCACTCCTTGTCTGCTACTACTGTCTACTTAACCTTGTCCTGATAAAATAACCCCAGTATGGTTGGATCAAGAAAAGGGCTTGCTCTTTGGGTGGGCCTGCTGTAGAGTTTGGTAATTCTCAAAATGTATGTGGTGTTTTTTTCTTTATGGTCCCTGTGGACATTCTGTGGAAAACAAATTTATCCTCTTCTGCATCACCAGCTTAATGTAGGTGTTGCTGCTCTTGGCACCCTTTTCATCTGTCAGACATTGCATATCTCTTCCTATCCACATTAAATTTTCTGTTAAATCCCTGCACTGACAGAGAATAGCATTACAGAATTCAGCACAGCTGTGAGGTCATAGTGTAACGTGCGTTTGGAAGACAGACGTGAGCTGCAAGGTAGGAAGCTCCCAAAAAATACTGCAGGGATAAATAAGCAATCTGTACATCTGTGATGGGAAAGGAGAAGTTGTCACCTAATGCTGGCCATGGGAAGCTCAGTGATAGCCATGGTACTTCAGGCTGCTGGCAGGATGCCTCCTCTCAGCTGATTTCCCCTCAAGGCATCTGGCAGGGGTGCCTTGTGCCTTAATGAGGGGTTAAAAAAAAAAGACCCAATCTTCATGCTCTACTTGATCCCCAATGGGTGTGCTCCATGTGTTTTTGCTACTTGACATATGACTCTATTATGAGACTCACCTTCAGTTTTGGAAGTGTCTTTTCGCTGCCTGGGATTTGTTTCATGCCCCTCTGCCATCTGGATCTGTGACAGTTAAAAGCATGATGGCCTGGACTAAGTTCAGTGTTTGTTGGTGAAAATCTCAGAGCTGAAGTTGGTCTGTTTCATCAGTAAAAGCCAAAACAAATGTTCATATGAGAGAGGTGAATTACTGCTTTGCTGAGCAGTCACAGTGGTTTCCTTATGATAATTTTTGTTTTTCATATAAAATAAGAATCCTCAAAGCTCTGTGACTTGTATTACACCTGATTTCTGTAAAGACTAATTGAACGCACTTTGCCTTTCCTGAGGAAGTTTTGAGACTTGACTTTGTTCTCCACTTTAATTCAAATGAAAACAAAAAGATATTTACTTGAGCTAATTAATTTATTTTTGTTAATGAATTTTACTGAGTCATCCTCCCATATTGCACTGAAATTTGAGGTGTGCTGCAAATCAGGCATGGTTTAGCATACCAACAAGGGAAAAGTATTTGGGGGCTGTGGGTTGGTAGTATGTTTACCATAAATAAAGGCACTTAGAAAACTGAAAGCATTGCCTGGAGGTCCCTGGTTAGAGAAAAGCCCTTGTTTTCAGCCTGAGATGTGGCTCAGCTGTGTTCGAGGCACTGGCTATTTACAGCCACTTAAACCCAAAGACATTTATAAAT